>NC_088388.1:67866562-68183125 GCF_037993035.2 Macaca fascicularis | reverse complement strand
CTTATTGAGTATTGAGACCGGGTAATAAAATTTCTACTTTTGCTTTTAGATTTGTTTATTTTGTCATTGAAGATCTAAAAGTTCTTGTTTCATGAATTTTGAATTTCTTTTATTAGAGGCATAAACATTTACAGTGTTTATATTCTCTTGATTTATTTACCCCTTAACATTATTTATTTTTTATTTTTTATTTTTATTATACTTTAAGTTCTAGGGTACATGTGCATATCGTGCAGGTTTGTTACATATGTATACTTGTGCCATGTTGGTGTGCTACACCCGTCAACTCGCCAGCACCCTTCAACTCGTCATTTACATCAGGTATAACTCCCAATGCAATCCCTCCCCCCTGCCCCCTCCCCGTGATAGGCCCCGGTGTGTGATGTTCCCCTTCCCGAGTCCAAGTGATCTCATTGTTCAGTTCCCACCTATGAGTGAGAACATGCGGTGTTTGGTTTTCTGTTCTTGCGATAGTTTGCTGAGAATGATGGTTTCCAGCTGCATCCATGTCCCTACAAAGGACACAAACTCATCCTTTTTTATGGCTGCATAGTATTCCATGGTGTATATGTGCCACATTTTCTTAATCCAGTCTGTCACTGATGGACATTTGGGTTGATTCCAAGTCTTTGCTATTGTGAATAGTGCCACAATAAACGTACGTGTGCATGTGTCTTTATAGCAGCATGATTTATAATCCTTTGGGTATATACTCAGTAATGGGATGGCTGGGTCATATGGTACTTATAGTTCTAGATCCTTGAGGAATCACCATACAGTTTTCCATAATGGTTGAACTAGTTTACAATCCCACCAACAGTGTAAAAGTGTTCCTATTTCTCCACATCCTCTCCAGCACCTGTTGTTTCCTGACTTTTTAATGATCACCATTCTAACTGGTGTGAGATGGTATCTCATTGTGGTTTTGATTTGCATTTCTCTGATGGCCAGTGATGATGAGCATTTTTCATGTGTCTGTTGGCTGTGTGAATGTCCTCTTTTGAGAAATGTCTGTTCATATCCTTTGCCCACTTTTTGATGGGGTTGTTTGTTTTTTTCTTGTAAATTTGTTTGAGTTCTTTGTAGGTTCTGGATATTAGCCCTTTGTCAGATGAGTAGATTGCAAAAATTTTCTCCCATTCTGTAGGTTGCCTGTTCACTCTGATGGTAGTTTCTTTTGCTGTGCAGAAGCTCTTTAGTTTAATGAGATCCCATTTGTCAATTTTGGCTTTTGTTGCCATTGCTTTTGGTGTTTTAGACATGAAGTCCTTCCCCATGCCTCTGTCCTGAATGGTATTACCTAGGTTTTCCTCTAGGGTTTTTATGGTATTAGGTCTAACATTTAAGTCTCTAATCCATCTTGAATTAATTTTCGTATAAGGAGTAAGGAAAGGATCCAGTTTCAGCTTTCTACTTATGGCTAGCCATATTTCCTAGCACCATTTATTAAAGAGGGAATCCTTCCGCCATTTCTTGTTTTCTCAGTTTTATCAAAGATCAGATGGCTGTAGATGTGTGGTATTATTTCTGAGGACTCCGTTCTGTTCCGTTGGTCTATATCTCTGTTTTGGTACCAGTACCATGCTGTTTTGGTTATTGTAGCCTTGTAGTATAGTTTGAAGCCAGGTAGCATGATGCCTCCTGCTTTGTTCTTTTGACTTAGGATTGTCTTGGCAATGCGGGCTCTTTTTTGGTTCCATATGAACTTTAAAGCAGTTTTTTCCAATTCTGTGAAGAAACTCATTGGTAGCTTGATGGGGATGGCATTGAATCTATAAATAACCTTGGGCAGTATGGCCATTTTCATGATATTGATTCTTCCTATCCATGAGCATGGTATGTTCTTCCATTTGTTTGTGTCCTCTTTTATTTCACTGAGCAGTCGTTTGTAGTTCTCATTGAAGACGTCCTTTACATTCCTTGTAAGTTGGATTCCTAGGTATTTTATTCTCTTTGAAGCAATTGTGAATGGAAGTTCACTCATGATTTGGCTCTCTGTTTGTCTGTTACTGGTATATAAGAATGCTTGTGATTTTTGCACATTAATTTTGTATCCTGAGACTTTGCTGAAGTTGCTTATCAGCTTAAGGAGATTTTGGGCTGAGACAATGGTATATAAGAATGCTTGTGATTTTTGCACATTAATTTTGTATCCTGAGACTTTGCTGAAGTTGCTTATCAGCTTAAGGAGATTTTGGGCTGAGACAATGGGGTTTTCTAAATATACAATCATGTCATCTGCAAACAGGGACAATTTGACTTCTTCTTTTCCTAACTGAATACCCTTGATTTCTTTCTCTTGCCTGATTGCCCTAGCCAGAACTTCCAAGACTATGTTGAATAGGAGTGGTGAGAGAGGGCATCCCTGTCTTGTGCCAGTTTTCAAAGGGAATTTTTCCAGTTTTTGCCCATTCAGTATGCTATTGGCTGTGGGTTTGTCATAAATAGCTCTTATGATTTTGAGATATGTTCCATCAATACCGAATTTATTGAGCATTTTTAGCATGAAGGGCTGTTGAATTTTGTCAAAGGCCTTTTCTGCATCTATTGAGATAATCATGTGGTTTTTGTCTTTGGTTCCGTTTATATGCTGGATTATGTTTATTGATTTGTGTATGTTGAACCAGCCTTGCATCCCAGGGATGAAGCCAACTTGATCATGGTGGATAAGCTTTTTGATGTGCTCCTGGATTGGTTTGCCAGTATTTTATTGAGGATTTTTGCATCAATGTTCATCAGGGATATTGGTCTAAAATTCTCTTTTTTTGTTGTGTCTCTGCTAGGCTTTGGTATCAGGATGATATTGGCCTCATAAAATGAGTTAGGGAGGATTCCCTCTTTTTCTATTGGTTGGAATAGTTTTAGAAGGAATGGTACCAGCTCCTCCTTGTACCTCTGGTACAATTCAGCTGTGAATCTACCTGGTCCTGGACTTTTTTTGGTTGTTAGGCTATTAATTATTGCCTTAATTTCAGAGCCTGCTATTGGTCTATTCAGAGATTCAGCTTCTTCCTGGTTATTCTTGGGAGAGTGTAAGTGTCCAGGAAATTATCCATTTCTTCTAGATTTTCTAGTTTATTTGTGTAGAGGTGTTTATAGTATTCTCTGATGGTAGTTTGTATTTCTGTGAGGTCGGTGGTGATATCCCCTATATCATTTTTTATTGCATCTATTTGATTCTTCTCTCTTTTCTTCTTTATTAGTCTTGCTAGTGGTCTATCAATTTTGTTGATCTTTTCAAAAACCCAACTCCTGGATTCATTGATTTTTTGGAGGGTTTTTTGTGTCTCTATCTCCTTCAGTTCAGCTCTGATCTTAGTTATTTCTTGTCTTCTGCTAGCTTTTGAAGGTGTTTTCTCTTGGTTCTCTAGTTCTTTTTATTGTGATGTTAGAGTGTCAATTTTAGATCTTTCCAGCTTTCTCTTGTGGGCATTTAGTGCTATAAATTTCCCTCTACACACTGCTTTAACTGTGTCCCAGAGATTCTGGTATGTTGTATCTTTGTTCTCATTGGTTTCAAAGAATATCTTTATTTCTGCCTTCATTTCGTTGTGTACCCAGCAGTCATTCAGGAGCAGGTTATTTAGTTTCCATGTAGTTGAGCGGTTTTGATTGAGTTTCTTAGTCCTGAGTTCTAGTTTGATTGCACTGTGGTCTGAGAGACAGTTTGTTATAATTTCTGTTCTTGTACATTTGCTGAGGAGTGCTTTACTTCCAATTATGTGGTCAATTTTGCAATAAGTGCGATGTGGTGCTGAGAAGAATGTATATTCTGTTGATTTGGGGTGGAGAGTTCTGTAGATGTCTATTAGGTCTGCTTGCTGCAGAGATGTGTTCAATTCCTGGATATCCTTGTTAACTCTCTGTCTCATTGATCTGTGTAATGTTGACAGTGGGGTGTTGAAGTCTCCCATTATTATTGTATGGGAGTCTAAGTCACTTTGTAAGTCTCTAAGGACTTGCTTTATGAATCTGGGTGCTCCTATATTGGGTGCATATATATTTAGGATAGTTAGCTCTTCCTGTTGAATTGATCCCTTTACTATTATGTAATGACCTTCTTTGTCTCTTTTGATCTTTGATGGTTTAAAGTCTGTTTTATCAGAGACTAGTATTGCAACCCCTGCTTTTTTTTGTTCTCCATTTGCTTGGTAGATCTTCCTCCATCCCTTTATTTTGAGCCTATGTATGTCTCTGCGTGTGAGATGGGTCTCCTGAATACAGCAGACGGATGGGTCTTGACTCTTTATCCAGTTTGCCAGTCTGTGTCTTTTAATTGGAGCATTTAGTCCATTTACATTTAAGGTTAATATTGTTATGTGTGAACTTGATCCTGCCATTATGATATTAACTGGTTAGTTTGCTCGTTAATTGATGCAGTTTCTTCCTAGCCTCTATGGTCTTTACATTTTGGCATGTTTTTGCAATGTCTGGTACCGGTTGTTCCTTTCCATGTTTAATGCTTCCTTCAGGGCCTCTTGTAAGGCAGGCCTGTTGGGGACAAAATCTCTAAGTATTTGCTTGTCTGTAATGGATTTTATTTCTCCTTCACTTATGAAACTTAGTTTGGCTGGATATGAAATGCTGGGTTGAAAATTCTTTTCTTTAAGAATGTTGAATATTGGCCCCCACTCTCTTCTGGCTTGGAGAGTTTCTGCCGAGAGATCTGCTGTTAGTCTGATGGGCTTCCCTTTGTGGGTAACCCGACCTTTCTCTCTGGCTGCCCTTAAGATCTTTTCCTTCATTTCAACTTTGGTGAATCTGGCAATTATGTGTCTTGGAGTTGCTCTTCTCGAGGAGTATCTTTGTGGCGTTCTCTGTATTTCCTGGATTTGAATGTTGGCCTGCCCTACTAGGTTGGGGAAGTTCTCCTGGATGATATCCTGAAGAGTGTTTTCCCACTTGATTCCATTTTCCCCCTCACTTTCAGGCACCCCAATCAGATGTAGATTTGGTCTTTTTACATAATCCCATACTTCTTGCAGGCTTTGTTCATTCCTTTTGCTTCTTTTTTCTTTTGATTTCTCTTCTTACTTCATTTCATTCCTTTGATCCTCAATCACTGATACTCTTTCTTCCAGTTGATCGAGTCGGTTACTGAAGGTTGTGCATTTGTCCTGTATTTCTCGTGTCATGGTTTTCATCTCTGTCCATTCGTTTATGGCCCTCTCTGCATTAATTATTCTGGTTTTCAATTCTTCCACTCTTTTTTCAAGATTTTTAGTTTCTTTGCGCTGGGTATGTAATTCCTCCTTTAGCTCTGAGAAGTTTGATGGACTGAAGCCTTCTTCTCTCATCTCTTCAAAGTCATTCTCCGTCAAGCTTTGATCCGTTGCTGGCGATGAGCTGTGTTCCTTTGGAGGGGGAGATGTGCTCTTATTTTTTGAATTTCCAGCTTTTCTGCCCTGCTTTTTCCCCATCTTTGTGGTTTTATCTGCCTCTGGTCTTTGATGATGGTGACGTACTGATTGGGTTTTGGTGTGGGTGTCCTTCCTGTTTGTTAGTTTTCCTTCTAACAGTCAGGACCCTCAGCTGTAGGTCTGTTGGAGATTGCTTGAGGTCCACTCCAGACTCTGTTTGCCTGGGTATCAGCAGTAGAGGCTGCAGAAGATAGAATACTACTGAACAGCAAGTGTGCCTGTCTGATTCTTGCTTTGGAAGCTTCCTCTCAGGGGTGTACTCCACTGTGTGAGGTGTGGGTTGTCGGTCTGCCCCTAGTGGATGTCTCCCAGTTAGGCTACTCAGGGGTCAGGGACCCACTTGAGCAGGCAGTCTGTCCGTTCTCAGATCTCAACCTCTGTGTTGGGAGATCCATCGCTCTCTTCAAATCTGTCAGACAGAGTTGCTTGCATCTGCAGAGGTTTCGTCTGCTTTTTGTTGTTGTTGTTGTTTAGCTGTGCCCTGTCCCCAGAGGTGGAGTCTACAGAGACTGGCAGGCCTCCTTGAACTGCTGTGAGCTCCACCCAGTTCCACATTCCCAGGGCTTTGTTTCCCGACTTAAGCCTAGGCAATGGTGGGCGCCCCTCCCCCAGCCTCGCTGCTGCCTTGTGGTTAGATCAGACTGCTCTGCTAGCAATGATGAAGGCTCCGTGGGCATGGGACCCTCCTGGCCAGGTGTGGGATATAACTCCTGGTGTGCCCATTTGCTTAAAGCGCAGTATTGGGGTGGGAGTTACCCGATATTCCAGGTGTTGTGTGTCTCAGTTCCCCTGGCTTAGAAAAGGGATTCCCTTTCCCCTTGCGCTTCCCAGGTGAGGCAATGCCTCGCCCTGCTTCAGCTGTCGCTGGTCAGGCTGCAACAGCTGACCAGCACCGATTGTCTGGCACTCCCCACTGAGATGAACCCAGTACCTCAGTTGATAATGCAGAAATCACCTGTCTTCTGTGTCGCTTGCACTGGGAGCTGGAGACTGGAGCTGTTCCTGTTCAGCCATCTTGCTCCGCCCCCTCAACATTATTAAATTAGTCTTGGTAACATACTTTGCTCTGAAATTTACTTTGATGTTAAACACTTCAAAAATCAAAATGTTCTGCTTTAAGATGGCTGATTAGAAGCAGTTAGTGTGCACCTCTTTCATAGACAGAAATCAAAATAATAAGCAAAATTCATATTTTGAACAGATTGTCTAAGACAGCACACAAGAATTCATCAGAGAAGTGACAGAAATCATAGAAAGAAAGAAAATGCAATTACCCTGTTCCTACTTGAGCATTTTGGCTATGGCCCAGTGCTCTTATGAGAACCCAGTTCCCAGAGACCTGCATTTTTTCCCTGGGGCTCCCACTGCCTCTACTACTGCCATGACCTCCAGGCCTGGGAGGGAATGAGGAGTCCAGACATCTTTGCATGCACCAAGGAAGGACACTGCCACTTCTGAAGGAGGGAGGCATGAGCGAACCATGCACCTTACAGCTGCCTGAGTGGACTGCTCCTGCTAAAGGAGGCCTGCCCTCTCTAGCAGCAGGTCAGCAGTGCAGCTCCCTGCTCCATTGTGAGCATTTTGGCTGTGGCTGGGTGTCCTTCTGAGAGCCCATCCTGGAGAGGCTTGTGTTCTGCCCTGAGGCTCCTGCCATCATTGATACCACCACTGCCACTGGACCAGAAAGCGAGTGAGGAGAACTGGCACCACTTTGTGCACCAAAATGACATATACTGCCACTGCTCTTGTGAGAGGGAGACACATGTCCCTCTCACAGAAGCCTGTCTCCACTTATCCCACTGAGGGATCCTGTCTTCTTCAGTGCCCAGCCTGCAATAGTTACCCTGTTCCCAACTGCTCATTTCAGGTGCAGCCCAGTACCCTTCTGAGGTCTCAATCTGCCCTGGGGCTGCCACAGCCTGAGTGTTCTGCTGCTACTTGAGAGTTTACCTGACCACACCTGAGCATTCTGCTGGTGACCTTGGAACCAGCCTGACCCTACTTACCACAGCCAGCGCCAGAAACCTTGGGACCTGAGGACAAGTCAACTAGTTCAGTTCCAGTCCAGGCCCTCCTATACTTGTGCATGCAATCCAGGGGTCCATTTAGGGGCCTGAGAATTGCATAGCCTAGTTCATCACCACAGGAGCATGTTGACCTCCCTTGGGGTGTGAGGTCCGGTGGCTCATCCAGCTAACATCACCACATTTGAAACCCCCTTGCCTGTGTGGGAAAGCAGAATCCCTCCACCTCTCTATATGAGGCAGCAGCATTTCTACATTGGAGAACAAATGAGCCATAAAGCTGTCTGCATTGGGTTGAGGGAAGAAGCTCTGCCCTGAAGCCACTCTCACAGAGAAACATGGGACAGTTGTTTTCTGTGACTCTCAGCTGCATTATGATCTAGAGATAGACAACAATGACCGTCTAAACTGAGAGTCACAAGCCCCAAGACATGAGGTGACATGTTCCTGCCTGCCTAGAATGTGGAGATGGTCCAGCCCCATCCCCCAGTGCACAGCACAGACCAGGGCATATTTCACCAGGAGCTTCCCTAGCCACCCAGTCATGTCTGGTGTCTGAACTTGTCATTGTAGAATTTGTGGGCAAGTGGGTAAGCTTAGCAATTCAACTCTGCCTAACTTTGTCAACTCTCCCCTGCCACTCCACACTGCATCTCTTCCCCTTCCCACTTAATAGGGAACTCAGATCACTTGACATTCCACAGACCATCCCACCTGCTGAAACAATAGAGAACATCTTCTGTAAACAAAAATTGAGCACATACTTATCTGCTTCTGTTGCAACTGGCTCTTACCCATAAGCACCGCATACTGGCCTGTTGAACTGCACAACCCGATCCAAAACCTGACAAATGTGCACAGTCCTAAATAACCAAAGCCAAAGGATGCTATTCAACATATACTAAAATCACAGTCACACCATCCATGAAGGACAAGTTCCATCCAAATGAAAGTAAATTAAAAAACAAGAAGTGACAGCTTCTCCAGAAAGAAGGAACCAATGTAAAAACTCATACATTATGAAAAAACAGAGTGTGTGACACCAATAGAGGATCACATTACCTTTCCAACAATGAATCCTAACCAAAATGGAAATTCTGAAATGACAGAAAAATAATTTAAAATAAGGATTGTAAAGAAGCTCAATAAGATTCAAGACAAAGTTTAAAACCAAGACAAATAAATCAGAAAAACAATTTGGGATATGAAAAAACAGGTAGGTGACATTTTAAAAAGTACAGAATTTCTGAAACTAAAAATTTACTGAAGGAATTACAAAATAGAGTTGAAAGCTCTAAATGAGACCGAGCAGAATAGTACATTTCAGAGACTGAAGCCAGGTTTTTAAATTAACCTAGAAGATAGCAAGCAAGCAAGAAAGAAAGAAAGAAAGAAAGAAAGAGAAAGAGAGAGAGAAAGAGAGAGAAAGAGAAAGAAAGAAAGAAAAGAAAGAGAAAGAGAGAGGAAGAAAGAGAAAAGAAAAAAGGAAGGAAGGAAAACTTAAAAAATGAACAAAGCCTTTGAGAAACATGGGTTTATGTAAAATGATGAAACTTGTGAGAGATATAGGCATTCCTGAGGGAGAAGATAAATAAATAAAAAGCTTGGAAAACTTATTTGAGGAAATAATTCAGGAAAACTTCTCTAGTCTTGCTAGAGGTGTAGATATCCAGACACAAGAAACTCAGAGAACACCTGAAAAATACTTTGCAAGATGAATATCACCAAGGCATATAGGCGTCAGACTATCTAAAGTCAATATGAAGGAAAAGATCCTAAAAGCAGCAAGAGAGGCACATCAAAATACTTGTAAAAGAAATCTTGTCAGAGTAACAAAGTACTCCTCAACAGAAATCTTACAAGCCAGAAGGGACTGGGGTCCTATTTTTAGTCTTCTTTAACAAAAGTACTACCAGCTAAAAATTTTGTGTTCTGATAATTGAGTTTTGTAAATGGAGGAGAAATAAGTCTTTCCTAGATAAGCAAACACTAAGGAAATGTGTCACCACTGTACTGGCCCTACAAGAAATTCACAAAGGACTTCTAAACAAGAAAATAAAAGAGTGATACTTGCCACAATAAAAAAGAAGTGAAAGTAAAAAACTCATAGATCTTCTAAAGCAACCACAAAAATGGGACTACAAAGCAATTAGGTAACAAAGAACAAAATCTCACATGTTAATATTAAGCTTGAACTAAATGCTCCACTTAAAATATATAAATTGAGAAAATGAATTAAAAACAATATTCAACCATGTGCTGCCTATCAAAACCCACCTAATGAGCACAGACATTCACAGGCTCAAAGCAAAAAGGCATAAAGAGATGTTTCACACAAATGCAAAACAAAAGCAAGCAGGAGTAGATAGCTATACTTATATAAGACAGACTTTATATAAACAACAGTGAAATAAGACAAAGAAAGACATTGCGCAATGTTAAAGAGATCAGTTGAAGAAGAAAATGTGACAAAATTCTGAACATATATGCATCCAACATCAGAGCAACCAGATTCATAAAACAAATACTACTGGACCTAAGTAAAGTGATAGAAACAATACAATAACAGAAGTTATTATACACCAGTGACCACCCTAGACAGATCACTGTGGTAAAAAAAACAACAACAACAAAAAAACTCTGGACTTAAATTGCCCTCTAGACTAAATGCTAAACAGACATTTACACAACATTCTACCCAACAACCATAGAATATACATTCTTTCTGTTGGCACATGAAACATTCTCAAAAATTGCTCAAATGCTTGGCCAGTCTCTATAAACTTTTAAAAACTGAAATAATATCAAGCATCTTCTTAGACCGCAGTGGATTAAACTAAAAATGAATACCAAATGGAGGTCTCAAAAATATACAAATACTTGGAAATTAAACAATCTCTTTCTGAATAATCTTTGGATAAAGAACAAAATCAAGGCAGAAATTTTTTAAACATTGAAACACATGAAATAGAGACACAATATACCAAATCATTTGGGAAATGGCAAAAGCTGTGCTCAGTGGGATGTCTATAGCATTAAATGCCAACATTAAAAATATAGATGGATTTCACTTTAAAATCCTAACATTATACCTCAAGGAACCAGGCAAACAAGAATAAGTAAAACCAAAAGCTAGCATAAGAAAATAAAGAACAAATATCAGAGAAGAGCTAAGTGAAATTGAGACAGAAAAATACAAAGATAAAGAAAATGGAAAGTTAGTTCTTTGAAAAGATAAACAAAATTGATAGACCACAGCAAGATTAATGAAGGAAAAAGAACATTGGAACAAACAAAATCAGAAACAATAAAAATGACATGACAAATGATGCCACAGAAATATTAAAGATTATTAGAGACTATAATGAACATCTCTGCAGGTATAAACTAGCAAACCTAAAAAAATGGATAAATTTTGGTTAACATACAACCTCCCAAGATTCAACCAAGAAAAAGTAGAAATACTGATCAGACCAATAACAAGTAGTGCAATTGAATCTTGTAACAAAAAATGCCTAGGACCAGAGGAATTCACAACCACATTCTACCAGACATATAAAGAAGATTTAGTAATAATCATACTGACACTGATTCAAAAAATTGAAGAGGAGGTAATCCTCCTTAACTGATTCTATGATCCCTGTTTCACCCTGATTCCAAAGCCGGGTAAGGATGCAACAAAAAAGAAAATTACAGGCGAATATTCCTGATGAGAATTGATACAAAAATCTTCACAAAATACTACAAGACAATCCAACAGGACATTAAAAAGGTAATACACCTCAATGAAGTGGGTCTTATTCCAGTCATGCAAAGGTAGTTCAACAAATGCAAAGGTGGTTCAACAAACGCATGCCCATATGCCCCTGAGGCCTAACATATGAGCATAACACAATTAAAAACAAAAGACTGGGCCAGTGGCTCGTGCCTGTAATCCCAGCACTTTGGGAGGCTGAGGCAGGTGGATTACCTGAGGTCAGGAGTTTGAGACCAGCCTGGCTAACATGGCGAAACCCTGTCTCTACTAAAAATACAAAAATTTGCCAGGCATGGTGGTGCATGCCTGTAATCCCAGCTACTAGGGGAGCTGAGAGAGGAGGATTGGAGGATCGCTTGAAACTGGGAGGCAGAGGTTGGAGTGAGCCAAGATTGTGCCACTGCACTCCTGCCTGGGCAACAGAGTGAGACTGGGTCTCAAAAACAAACAAACAAACAAACAAACAAACAAACAAACATTTTAATACATGTGGAAAAAGCTTTTGACAAAATTCATCATCTCTTTGTGATAAAAACTGTTAACAAACTAGGCACTGAGGGAACATACTTAAAAAGTAGTAAAAGCCATATACATCGAACCAACAGTCATCATTACTGAATGGGGAAAAGTTGAAATCATTTCTCCCAGCAACTGGAACAAGCCAAAGATGCCCATGTTCACCACTCCTATTCAACATAATATTGGAAGCTCTCTCTAGAGCAGTCAGGGAAAACACATAAATAAAAGGCATCCAAATTTAAAAAGAGAAAGTCAAACTATATTTGCCGATTATATGATCTTATATATAGAAAACCCTAAAGACTCATCCAAAAGGCTCCTAGACTTGAAAACTGACATCGGTAACATTTCAGGACATAAAATCAAAGTACATAGATCAGTAGCATTGTTATACACCAATACTGATCAAGAAGAGAACAAAACCAAGAACTCAAATTCATTTACAATATCTAGAAAAAAATATACAATACTTAGGAATACATGTAACTATGCTGGTGAAAGATATCTACAAGGAGAACTACAATACACTGATGAAAGTAATTTTAGATGATGCAAACAAATATGGAAAATTATCTCATGCTCAGGAATTGGAAGAATCAATGTTGTTATAATGACCATACTACACAAAGAAATCTGCAAAGTCAATGTGATCCCTATCAAATTACCAACATCATTTTTCACAGAATTAGAGTAAACAATTCTAAAATTCACATGGAACCAAAAAAGAGCCAAATAATCAAAGCAATCTTAAGTAAAAAGAAAAAATCTGGAAGCATCACATTATCTGACTTCAACTACAATGCTATGGTAACCAAAACAGCATATTAACCAAAACGCATGGTAACAGCATTTTCTTTTTTGTTGTGCCCCTACTCAGCTTTGGTGTAAATAAAGACACATAGATCAGTAAAACAGAATGGAGTATTCAGAAATGAAGCTTCATACTTATGACAAACTGATCTTCGACAAAGTCACTGAAATAAACACTGGGGAAAGGTCACACTATTCAATAAATGGTGCTGAAAAATTGGATAACTGTATGTAGAAGAATGAGCCTGAACCTCTATCTCTCACTATATGCCAAAACTAATTTAAGATGGGTTCAAGATTTAATCATAAGATCTAAAACTATAAATATCCTGGAAGAAAACCTAGGAAAAATTCTTCTGGATATTTAGACAAAGAATTTATGAGTAAGTTGTTGAAAGGAAATGCAATGAAAACAAAAATAGATGAATGAGACATTGCTTCTGCAAAACAAATGAAACAATCAACAGAGTAAGCCGACAACATACAGAATGGGAGAAAATATTTGCAAAGTATGCGTCTAACAAAGAAGTAATGTTCATCATCTACAAGGAACTCAAGCAACTCAACAAGAACAAACCACCATTCAAAAGTGGGCAAAGGACACAGACACTTTTCAAAAGAAAATATACAGGTGGCCAACAAACATATGAAAAGGTACTGAATACTGCTTATCATCAGAGAAATGCAAATTAAAACCACAATGAAATATTATCTTACATCAGTCAGAATATCTGTGATTAAAATGTGTATAAACACCAGATTTTGTCATGGAGAGAACTTATATACTGTTAGTGGGGATGTAAATTAGTAAACCTTTATGGAAAACAGTATGGAGATTTTTCAAAGAGATAAAATTAGAACCACCATTTGAACCATTAGAACCACCAGCAATTCCACTACTCTGTATTTACCATAAGGGAAATGAATCATTATATAAAAAAGATATCTCTATTTGTATAATTATCTCAGCACTATTCACAATAGCAAAGATAGGGAATCAAACTAAATGTCCATCAATGGATGACTGGATAAAGAAAATATGAGATAGGCTGGGCACAGTGACTCATGCCTATAATGCCAGCACTTTGGGAGGCCGAGATGGGAGGATCACTTGAAACCAGGAGTTGGAGACCAGCCTGGCCAACATAGTGAAATCTGTCTCTAGTAAAAATACCAAAAAAAAAAAAGAAAAAAAAAAAAAAAAAAAAAAAGGGCGTGGTGGTGCAAATCTGTAGTCCCAGCTACCAGGGATGTTGAGTTCATGGTAAGAGAGAGGATTGGAAATACATTGGTCATAGTTTACAAAATTAGTTCCAGCTATTTGGAATTCCAAGGGGAAGGAATTGCTTGTGACCAGAAGTTCAAGGCCAACCAGGCTTTGCAGCCTATTTTTCACTAAAAAAAAGAAAAAGGAATAAAATAAAACAAAAATGTAGTTATATAGGAGGAATAAGTTCAAGAAATTTATTGTACAGCATCATATCTATAGGTAACAGAAATGTAATGTATTCTTGGACAATAAGGGAGATTCAAATATTCTCACCATAACATATATGTTAGCTTGATTTAGCCTTTCCACAATGTGTGTATATATATACATATAGTTTCAAAACATCGTGTTGTACATGACAAACATCTACAATTTATACAATTAAAAAAGGAATGCAAAAAGTGAGTAAGCCTAACAAAAGAGGCATTTCTTGTGACTATATACTGAGCCTACACCCCAGTTGTAGACAATATTTATTCTTCTCAATCACGTGTAAAACATTAAACCAATCCAGATCTTATTCTTGTTAATCAGATCACTCAATACCATCAACAAGCTCTGTAAAAAAAATAAGGGAAAATAGTACAAGTAACTACTGTCACAATGCATTAAAACCAATAATGTAAAATTTTAAAATCCAGTGTACTTACTACGGTAGCATAGTTAAATGTCAATTAGACAACAAGATCTTATCAACTTGGCATGTAACTATTGTCATGAATAAATGGGGACCCTAATACACAATAAAAATTTATTTTGAGGAAAATATCAGGTAAGAAATGTCATAGAAATATCATACCCATGTTCACTTATCATAGTATTTCTTTCGAAAGGATCTACATATATAAGATCAAGCTATGTTACATGAATTACACACATCTAACATGAACTTTTAATCAGCTATAGTAATTCTGTTTTGAAATGGACTAGTTTTATAATGTTAAATTAAAATTGTAACATTTATGTTACAATACAACATGATAATTTTTGTTAAAACATATCTAGTTAATGCATAGCAATACATATATATGATTTTAATTAAGGTAAATCTATACCACAACTTCATTTTAAGTGTTAGAACTATGGGTACTTTTTAATTTCCTTATAAACACCTTTATGTTTTTTCAAGTTACTCAGCATATGTTATTATTTTTATCTTCATAAAATGGATATAAATTGTAATCAGTTATTTTTAGCAGTAATAAATTTTTAATTATTGTATCATAATGATGATTATTTCAAGGTTTGTATATTCCTCTAATTTTTCCTAATTTAATGTATAAGTGTAGTAAGTTTAAACTTTTGATTACATTTAAGAACACCCAAATATTCATAATTCATTTGTCTCACCTGAAAAAGTAAAAATTTTATTAAAAAAATAAACTTTTTGAACCTGGGGCCATATTTGCATAGTTCCCAGTCTACTTTGGAAAGCAGAAAGTTCTAAATAAATGTTTTTTTAAAAAATTTATTATTATTATTATACTTTAAGTTCTAGGGTACATGTGCATAACGTGCAGGTTTGTTACATATGTATACTAAATAAATGTTAATTAAAAGAAGTAAAATGATACATTAATACAAAAAAATTTAGAAAATGGATCAGTTTATGAATGAACAAAACATTCTCTACTTCTATGCTTTTGATACCTTTCCCACAGGGCAGTGGAAAAGAAGAAAACATTAATCTGCAGTAAGTATTAAATCCTAGTCTTTATTAAAAGAACTTGTGTTCACTTTCATTCTCTCCCTGACTCATATATACACTCTAACACACAAACACACACATATGGGATTATTTGCTTATATATGTATTATTATTTGGACACTAAGAATGGAAAGTTCTTGTTCTTTCTCCTCTTCCCATAGAGGTTAACTTGATTCTCACACCAGCATCTGTGTCTCTGATATTCTTAAACATCCCATTGGGACACATAAGACATATTTCTCGTTAAGGCTCAGTTCAATATTTCAGACATAAAGGAATTTATAGGCTCATGGCTGTGGACATATATTCATTCTAGGACTGTGATTTTTTTTTGACCAAGATTCTTAACACCTGGAGTAGATTGTTTACAGATCACTGTTCTGCTATCCAGAAACAAAGGTACTGAAAATATACAAAAGAGGGGATAGTGACAAAATTTATTTTCTGTAGGCAGCAAGATAAAGTGAAGAGAGGCTTTGGGTATATCTCAGCTGTTTATCATTTTTCCAGCTAAGTCATTGATTCCAATCACATAGTTGGAAGGAAAAAGTGTTGTGTGAGGTTGAGTTCTTTTGGAAAACGTTTATTTTCCCAAGTCAAGCATTAAAATTCAGTGTGAATTATGGTGATTATGATTACCTGTGTATTTCTCTATTTAAATGGGAATCCTTTTTCACTAGTGGTGGAAGTCAAGTGTGGATTACCCCCATAACAAGGAGAAATGAGAGACTAGCTAGAGAATACTTACCTATTACTCTTGCTTCTTACCTGCTGTCCTTTACTTCCCCCAAATCATAGTCTAATTTTCCTTGGTTGTTTCCTGGAAAGACTGAGATAGGACTTTTGTTTCATCTGTTTGCAGTAGCAAAATCTAATCTACATGGAACAAACAACACTCATATGAGAAGGTGGGTCTACTAGATTGGAGATGGTTGAACAACAACAACAAAAAACAAATTTATTGCTTACAGAGTTTAAAAATTAGGTTAAATAGAAGATAACATGTATCAACATTACTTTTCCAATGACTCTTTCCACACCCCAGCATAGTGAAGTCAAATTTCTTTGCAGAAGAAATTGAACTTTGATGTGTAGAAACTGTTTTAAATTTGTTTTAGAAAGGAAACTGCGTATGTTTGTAGTTATTAATAATACTTAGATAGTTATGTAGTTCTTGGAGAGCTCTGCAAATGTGCTGAAGATGGGAACTAAATTGTTGTGTAAGCATAAAGCCAGTTTTAGTGGCTAAAGTCATACCTAAAACAACAAAATATAGGAAATATTAATAAAATATTTATCTAGTATTTAGATAAAAGTGTGCATGTAATCTCAGAAGAAAATACATTCTATTTTCGGTTTAGGAGATATTTATGCTTCCCCTAATTTCTCTATCTAGTTCTAACACATGGATACTTATTTCACATGCAGTGGAACCATGAACACATACTTGGATATGTGCAGGTTCAATATAGATCTACAAGTATATTTTCTCCACCCAGGTAATTGTTCCTTCTGCACATAATTCAATGTGCAGACATTAAAAATAGCATTTTTCATTACTTGAAATAGCCACTTTAACTCCAAGAGAAGCTGCAAAAGTGCATCCTGAGCTGCTATTTACAAAGCAATGTATAGCCCAAAACAAGTATTGAGCATCACATTTAATATACTGTTCCATATATTAACGTGAGATGGAGACAAGAATCATGACCCTATTGAATAGCTTGTAATAAATTTTTATAAATTATTGAAAAAGTAGTTTTATAAATGGATTGTTGCCACTGTCATTAATGTCAGTTATTTTGCTTAATAATATATTGTAAAACATCTGAAAAATGAGGTATGTGTAAGAAATCTGAAAAGTATAATGGTGACTACAAATATAAAATATAAATTCATAGTTTATAAATTCTGTCTGAAAGGTAGAAACTTGTAATTTTGATGGTCAAAGAAAAACATTTCATGTATTGAAAAGGCTATCTTTTATGATGTTTCACAAAATAATAATTAACACACTTCTTAAAATTCCAAAGCTAAAATTTCAATTTTTGAACCATCCACTTACCTTAATTAGAAAATTAAAAATTAGTTTATAAGCTGCTATGTAATGTAAGTGTAACTTTGGGAAGTCCTCATATTGACGTTGTCCTTCCATATCAAAAAGTGAGAATGTGAATTTAAGTGTTTTTCATTGTTTGTATTATAGAAAAACCTTATAAACCTGGAAAAAAAATAATTTAGTACAATTACCTTTAATTATACAATGCTAAGTGTTTTATCTTCTCAAAGTGATCTTGACTTGAGTGTTTTAGCTTTGAATTCATTTTCCTAGTATTAGTATATCCTCTCCAAGTATGAGGTATATTGTTTATCTAAAAATGTTATGTTTGTATATATTTTAAATGTTTGTGTATAATTTTCATTCTGATGAAATCTTATACTGCATATATAATTTTAAAAATTAATTGGAATTATTTCAACTTGATGGGAAATTTAAATTGTTTTTATATCCAAAACCAATGTTTGTTCTGCCTTTGTCTTCTTATTTTTTTCTTTCCACTTTGTATTCTCTTTGTTTCTCTGCTTTATGAGAGAGATGCCTTATTTTGTTTATCTTTTCTGGTAATCTTAAGTAAAACTTTCTCTTTTTTTTCTTCTAGTGCTTTCTTTTATGCATTCCAAGTAATATTAGGTTGGTGCAAAAGTAATTGTGGCTTTGTCATTACTTTTAATGGTAAAAACTACAATTATGTTTGCACCAATCTAATAATACTTAGATTATAATTTAATAATTCTCAAAATAAAGTGTGACAGGTGATTAATTCACTTCTTCACTTATTTGTTTATTTATTTATTTTAAAATTAACGTTTTTGAATATCTAATATGAGAGATTTGATTTGCTCAGCTCTGAGGATGTTTTACCAGACACTGTGCTTACATCAGTGATTTCACTGAATTTTGGAGAATTTCTAAATATAAGTTGATTTTCAGAATATCATGAGGGAAATATAATTAAAGAAAATAATTATTTGAACAAATCAATTTATTACCTGTAATCATGGCTGTTGGTAGCTACATTATCTTAAAATAATTTAAAGGATGGGTCACTATCACGTCCAAAGGACATTTGAGACCTCCTAAATGATGGTTTTGCTTGCAGAGTGTGTAGGGATTAGCTATACTTGAGAGGAGTGGGCAAAGGGAGCACCAAGGAGATAGAGGTTTGCCTATCACAAAGCTGAGAGTGTCAGTGCGATATGAGTAGGAAATAGCAAACAGCAAGAGAAGAGAATGCTGTTCCTACCACTTTGACCTGTCAGAATTCTAATCATGCTCCAGGTCTGAGAGCATCTGTCTTCTTCTCTAGGAGCATCTCCTGAGTCTCAGTTAGACACACAGGTGCTCCTATGACACCCAGTATAACTCTAACGTTCTGTAATGACTCGAGGACACATCCTTGAGGAGCATGCCTATTAACAAGTTTAACCTATGTTTTTCTACTATTTTCAAAACAAGTTGCCTTTTGATAAATCTGATCTGTCCTTTTGATCATACCCAATAAGGCAGAATTTTCAAGTGACTGTATTTCCTATCAGACAATAATCTTAAAATAGTTTAGTTTATTAATGGAGGGCAGGATGAATACCTCCTCTAATGGGGCACAAAAGAGAGTTCATTTGATGGCACTCGTGATTCCTACGGTGTTAATTTTTGTAAGTATTGCCAAAATGGCTGGCAGCCTCAGAAGAAAATACAAATTATGGGTATTGAGCACTTAAAATGTGGTAGCATGTTTTAACATACTAAGTCCTTTAATCCTCTTGGCAGTTAAATATTTGTTATTATAAATTCTGACATACATATGCAATTTTACAATTAATACAATTACATGTTGATTGATTTTTACAACCTGAATCTTGTATATCTCACAACCAAATCAAGAGAACATGACCAGCAACTCACAAGACCCTTCTACCACACACTGCCTTTCAGTTATCACTCTCTCTCACTTTATAAAAAGAATAATTTTATCCATTTTTGTATTTCATTTAAAGAACACAAGGTGTTACATATGATTTTAAGTATTTCTTAAAAAATTAACACATATTGTGAGATTCGTCTGTATTATGCATATAGTCATAGATTGTTTATTCTTATTGTTATGTAGTATTTCATTGTGGGAATGTACAAAAATTTATTTACCCATTTGATGTTGGTGAACATTTAGTTTTTTTCCGGGTTTAGGCTATACTACAAATCATGTTTCAATAAGCATTCTAATTGATGTATTCTAGTAAACATATATATATATAGTTTTATTGGAAATGGCAATGAGGGTTGTGTGTATGTTTATCATTATGAGACATCCAATAAACAGCTGTTCTAATTTACATATCTACCAGCAGTAAACGAGAGTTCCAGTTGTTCTGCATCTTTGCCAATGCTTGGTATTTTTAGTTCTTTTCATTTTAGCTGTCCAGTTTGGTATGTCACTAGACACCAAAAAAAGGTGCTTTGTCATGAGAGATACAATTTTTACTTTTTTTTCTGATTAATATAAAAGTTTCTACTTATTTACATGTTCATTGGCACTTTTATTTCTCTTTTGAAGTGTATGTTTCTTCCTGCAACTTTTTCTTACTGATATTGTTGAAGTACTTTCTATATTTTGTGTATGTATGCATTTGGATATCTTCTAGTTTGTGTTGACTAGATACATAAAGAACAAAAAAGATATCTTGAAAACTGAAAATACTGAATCAAAACTTCATTGACTTTTTTAATTTTAAATTTTTGTGGGCACATAGTAGGTGTATATATTCATGAGTGTATGAGGTATTTTGATAGAAGCATACAATGTGTAATAATCCCATTAAAGGCCCGGGCACAGTGGCTCACGCCTGTAATCCCAGCACTTTGGGAGGTTGATGCGGTTGGATTACCTGAGGTCAGGAGTTCGAGACCAACCTGACCAATGTGATGAAACCCCGTCTATGATAAAATACAAAAATTAGCCAGGCATGGTGGTGTGTGTCTGTAGTCCCAGCTACTCGGGAGAATGAGACAGGAGAATTGCTTGAACCTGGGAGGTGGAGGTTGCAACCGAGATTGTGCCACTGCACTCCAGCCTGGGTGACAGCAAGACTCTGCCTCAAAAAAAAAAAAAAAAAAAAAAAAAAAAAAAAAAAAAAAAATCCCATTAAAGTAAATAGGGGTATCCATCGTCTCAAACATTTATCCTTTGTGTTACAGACAACCCAATTATACTGTTTTAGTTTTTTTTTTTTTTTTTTAATTTTTTTTTATTTTGAGACAGAGTCTTGCTCTGTCGCCCAGGCTGGAATGCAGTGGCGCTATCTCGGCTCACTGCAAGCTCCGCCTCCCAGGTTCACGCCATTGTCCTGCCTCAGCCTCCCGAGTAGCTGGGACTACAAGCACCTGCCACCACGCCCGGCTAATTTTTTGTATTTTCGGTAGAGACGGGGTTTCACCATGTTAGCCAGGATGGTCTCGATCTCCTGACCTCGTGATTAACCCACCTCAGCCTCCCAAAGTGCTGGGATTACAGGCGTGAGCCACCACTCCTGGCCCTCTTTTAGTCATTTTAAAATATACAATTAAATTATTATTGACTATAGACACCCAATAAATTTACTAATTTTTGAGACTCCAAACTTCATTGAGTAATAACTTAATTAAAATTTCCAAATTCTTTGAACAGTGCCTGAGTACCTAAGAATAAATATCAGTCATTCATTAAGAATAAAAATTAAAAAGTCAGCATCTCATCTCTTGGATCATCAGTGAGGTAATCAAATGACTCTTCTTTAAAATAACGTCTATATTGAGATGAGTATAGTTATACTTAAGTAAGATATTCTAATAAAAATATCAGAATTATACTTGATTATAAATTTGAAAAGTCAGAATTATACTTGATTATAAATCTATGAGATTGGGAATATGTCTTTTTATAAAAGAATTAATGTTTGATTTGCATCTGTGTTGAAAACTTAGACTGCTCAATAAGAATTTTTTACTGAATCAATAAATTAATCAATAAAACTAAACAGACAAACAAAATTATTCCTCAGAAATTTTGTTGTTGGACCATTAAAATGCATTATGGAATTTTTGAAAGTTGGGGGGAGAGGGAGACAGTAAACATAACCTATATTTTCTCTTGTCTTTTTCCTAACTCTAGGAAAACCCAAATAGCTCAAATTTTGAGCTATTTCATAACCTACCAGACTTATCATGCTAACACTGAATAAAACAGACCTAATACCAGCTTCATTTATTCTGAATGGAGTCCCAGGACTGGAAGACACACAACTCTGGATTTCCTTCCCATTCTGCTCTATGTATGTTGTGGCTATGATAGGGAATTGTGGACTCCTCTTCCTCATTCGCTATGAGGATGCCCTGCACAAACCCATGTACTACTTCTTGGCCATGCTTTCCTTTACTGACCTTGTTATGTGCTCTAGTACAATCCCTAAAGCCCTCTGCATCTTCTGGTTTCATCTCAAGGACATTGGATTTGATGAATGCCTTGTCCAGATGTTCTTCATCCACACCTTCACAGGGATGGAGTCTGGGGTGCTTATGCTTATGGCCCTGGATCGCTATGTGGCCATCTGCTATCCCTTACGCTATTCAACTATCCTCGCAAATCCTGTCATTGCGAAGGTTGGGCTTGCTACCTTTCTGAGAGGGGTACTACTCATTATTCCCTTTACTTTCCTCACCAAGCGCTTGCCCTACTGCAGAGGCAATATACTTCCCCATACCTACTGTGACCACATGTCTGTAGCCAAATTGTCCTGTGGTAATGTCAAGGTCAATGCCATCTATGGTCTGATGGTTGCCCTTCTGATTGGGGGCTTTGACATACTGTGTATCACAGTCTCTTATACCATGATTCTCCGGGTGGTGATCAGCCTCTCCTCAGCAGATGCTCGGCAGAAGGCCTTTAATACCTGCACTGCCCACATTTGTGCCATTGTTTTCTCCTATACTCCAGCTTTCTTCTCCTTCTTTTCCCACCGCTTTGGAGAACACACAATCCCCCCTTCTTGCCACATCATTGTAGCTAATATTTATCTGCTCCTACCACCCACTATGAACCCCATTGTCTATGGGGTGAAAACCAAACAGATACGAGACTGTGTCATAAGGATCCTTTCAGGTTCTAAGGATGCCAAATCTTATAGCATGTGAATGAACACTTGCCAGGAGTGAGAAGAGAAGGAAAGAATTACTTCTATTTGCCTCATGCAGGAGCTGATAAAATCTTTCTGGAAGTACTGTATTGATCATAAAACGGAGTGCATTCTCAGTAAGTACCTTGGGAATCTCAACATCACTGGAAGGCCCACCAACATTTCTGTATATTTTATACCTTCTCAGTCATGTGAAGGACCAGTTTAATAATTAAACCATATTTTATTTGACATAACCTGATGAGTCCATTTTTTATGAAAAGAAAAATCTAAGTAGAAGGAGATGATGTGAGTCCTCTTTTCAATGATCACGGTTTTCAGATTAATAGGCAGTTATTACTTTTGTCTGGAAAACATGTGCTATATATTTCTCATAACTACCAAAAACCCATTTCTTCAATGACATTTTCCTGAAGGAGAAACTAGAGTGTATCCCATAAAGTCATTACTATAATGAGTTTTAAGTCTCTAAGCATCTAACTAAATTAATATTAGGCTACTGAATAGGTCACATAATTATTTCACAACAGAATAATTGGATATTTCATTTTCTTTAAAGGGGCTTTAAAAAAAGCAGAGTCTGGAAAGAGAGGTAGAGCTCTTAACCAAAAATAAAAAACAGTATAATTTTTTTTCTAAGACCTGTATGAAAGAGGATCAAAATCTACTTGTTTCATTTTATCTCTAATTGTGAATCTAGTAAGGAAAATTAGGTATATATTTCCAATAGTTAAGATTTATCTAAATTAGAAAATAAGTGAGAAACTATAAAACACAGTACTTTCATATTAATGTCTCATAAACTAAGCCAATTATATAAGGAGTATAAACTCAATTTTTACTGTTATTTTTCTATGTCCAACTGACAAGAAGACATGTACTTCCCTGAAATTTAGTTACCTATGGTCATCAAATTGCATTTATTCATTTAGTGAATCCTTCTTGACTATCTTGCATTTTACAAGCTGGCCAAACAGCAGCACCCTCTAAAATATAATTATCCTCCATGTATCACCCTATTTCAGTATTTGCTATATCCTAAAGCTAAAAGTTGTCAATATTCTCTTTACTTCCTCTCCTCAACCTGACATCACTCTTCTCCTAGTTTTTCTTTCTCTTATCCCAGTTGTTATCTGAAATTGCTATTGTCAACTTCACCAATGCTTTTCCATGTTAACAAACTAAACCTCCTGCTTTGTTCATCTCACACTCTCTCTCAGGAATATTGATTTCAGTTCAGTATTTCCAATATCTTAAAACACTATATTAGTTTTACTTACTTCAGAGACACTACATATTTCATTTATGCAATACACTTTGTTTAACTTTGATTTGTTTTCTACATTCTCTTCCTAGGTGTTCTCCTTTAGTGTCATGGTCTTAAGTATTCGCTATAAAACTAATGATTCCCCAAAGGAAGCTAAGGTTCAGAAACTGTTTTCCACATACTTATTCTTCATGGCACATTATCTTACTTAGACAGGTCAATATCTCCTTTTTCCCTCTGTGTTCTCCAACTCTACTCCAATTTTCCATCTCCTACTCCTTCAGTTTATCTCCCAGTGATTTTGGCATAACTTTTTGTATATTTAGTTTCCTTAAAAATAGATGTTATTATTCAGTGATTTAATGTGTTTTAATTTAAATACATTTTATTATGCTAAACAACTTAATCTGCTAATTTCTCACTCAATACTTTAAGATGTATTTATCTTAAATATTTATCTTGGAACATGTATTTATATTTTACACTTGTCAATTTAATGTATATTACTTATTTCAAGATTGTTAAGTTGGCTAGATATGGGTTTGATAAAAAATTTGCATCTACTAACTTCACAACACACAAAAATCACTTGTGCTTCCATACACTATCCTTGAACAATGTGAAATGTAAATTAAGAAAACAATCTCTTTTACAGTAATAATATCACGAATATAACACTTTGGAATAAATTTAACCAAAAAGGCAAAAATTTATGCACTGAAAACTACAAAACTTTTTTTTTTTTCTAAGGAAGACGCAAATAAATGGAAAGGTATTTTATGGTCACATTTTAGAAGACTTGCCACTGGTAAAATTTTCATACTGCATGAGGTAACTATGAACTTAGTGCAATCCTTATTTAATTCCCAAAGAAAATTTTTATAGAAATAAAAAAGCAGTGCTAATATTCATGTGGCACCACAAAGGACTATAAATAACTGAAACAATCTTGAGAAAGAACAAAGTTGAAGGCCTCACACCTCATTATTTAAACATATATTATAAAGCCACAACAATTAAAACACTATGTATAAATAAGTATAATAAACTAAAACAGTACAGTATTAAGATACATAGACCAATGGAATAGAGAGCTCAGTAATAAACCCATGCACATATGGTTAATGGGTGTTCAACAAGGGTGGCAAGAAAACACAATGGGGAAAGACAGTCTCTTCGACAAATGAATTTGGGAAAACTGAATATCCATATGCAAAAGAATGAAATTGGACTCTTATCTTACGCCACATACAAAAATAGATTCAAAGTGGACCAAAGACTTAAACAAAAGAATTAAAACCACAAAACCCATAGAAGAAAACAAAATAGAAATATTTCATAACATTGGTCTTGGCTATGATTTCTTAGTTATGACATTAAAAACACAAGGAAAAATAGCAAAAATAGGCAAATGGGACTATATCAAACTGAAAAGCTTTTGCACAGCAAAGAAAACAATCAATAGAGTAAAACAGCAACTTACAGAATGGGAAATAATATTTGCAAATCATATATCTGATAAGAGATTAAAATCTAAAACATATAAAGAACTTCTACAAATCAATAAAAAAATAGAAAGAAAAAAGAAAATGATTAAAAAATGACAAAATGACTTGAGTGACATTTCTCCAAGGATGTAATTCAAATGGCCAACAGGTATATGAAAAAATGTCCAACGTCACTAAACATCAGGGAAATGCAGCTCAAAACCACAATGAGATATTACCTTTAAGATGGCTATTATCAAAGTAGCAAAACCTAAGATGTGTCGGCAAGGATGTTGTAAAAAGGGAATCATTATGATAATGTAAAATGATGAAGCTTCTGTGGAAAACAGTCTGGAGTTTCCTCAAAAGATTAAAGGTAAAACTACCAAATGATCCAGGCTCCCCACTTCTGGCTATTTGCCCGAAAGAATTGAAAGTAGGATCTAGAAAAGATGCTTTCATTCCTACTTTCATTGCAGCAATATTCACAGTAGCCAAGATGTAGAAGAAACCTAAATGTCCACTAATGGATGAATGGTGAAAGATAATGTGTTATATATATATATTCACTTGAATATTATTTAACAATAAGATGAGGAAATCTTGTCATAAGCTACAAAATAGATGAATTCTCCAAACATTATACTAAGTGACATAAGCTATTCACAGAAGGATAAATACCACATATTTTCCCTTAGATGAAATATCTAAATTTATCAAACTCATAAAAGCGAAGGTAAAATGGTGGTTACCAAGGGCTGGAGAAAGCAAGACTGGAGAGTTGCTGTTCAGTGGATATAAAGCTTCAGTAATGCAAGATAAAAAGTTTTAGGGATTTTCTATACAATAGTTTGCTTATAGTTAACAATACTGTACAGTCAAAAATGTTAAGATAGATCTCATGGGTTTTTAAAATCACATTTAAAAAGATTGTTGAATGATATATTAGATATACTGAAAGAATAAAATACGTACTTATTGACTGAGGCTTTGATATCCAGCCAAACAGTTCTTCAAAAAAAAAAAAAAAAAAAAAAAAAGATGAAATAAAGACAATATCCCCCCAAAATATCAAAATACTAAGAAAATAATTATTTTTTATTTTTTATTTTTTATTTTTTAATTTATTTATTATTATTATACTTTAAGTTGTAGGGTACATGTGCATAACGTGCAGGTTTGTTACATATGTATACTTGTGCCATGTTGCTGTGCTGCACCCATCAACTCGTCATTTACATCAGGAATAACTCCCAATGCAATCCCTCCCCCCTCCCCCCTCCCCATGATAGGCCCCGGTGTGTGATGTTCCCCTTCCTGAGTCCGAGTGATCTCATTGTTCAGTTCCCACCTATGAGTGAGAACATGCGGTGTTTGGTTTTCTGTTCTTGTGATAGTTTCCTAAGAATGATGGATTCCAGTTGCATCCAAGTCCCTACAAAGGACTAAAACTCATCATTTTTGATGGCTGCATAGTCTTCCATGGTGTATATGTGCCACATTTTCTTAATCCAATCTGTCACTGATGGACATTTGGGTTGATTCCAAGTCTTTGCTATTGTGAATAGTGCTGCAATAAACATACGTGTGCATGTGTCTTTATAGCAGCATAATTTATAATCCTTTGGGTATATACCCAGTAATGGGATGGCTGGGTCATATGGTACATCTAGTTCTAGATCCTTGAGGAATCGCCATACTGTTTTCCATAATGGTTGAACTAGTTTACAATCCCACCAACAGTGTAAAAGTGTTCCTATTTCTCCACATCCTCTCCAGCACCTGTTGTTTCCTGACTTTTTAATGATTGCCATTCTAACTGGTGTGAGATGGTATCTCATTGTGGTTTTGATTTGCATTTCTCTGATGGCCAGTGATGATGAGCATTTTTTCATGTGTCTGTTGGCTGTATGAATGTCTTCTTTTGAGAAATATCTGTTCATATCCTTTGCCCACTTTTTGATGGGGTTGTTTGTTTTTTTCTTGTAAATTTGTTTGAGTTCTTTGTAGGTTCTGGATATTAGCCCTTTGTCAGATGAGTAGATTGCAAAAATTTTCTCCCATTGTGTAGGTTGCCTGTTCACTCTGATGGTAGTTTCTTTTGCTGTGCAGAAGCTCTTTAGTTTAATGAGATCCCATTTGTCAATTTTGGCTTTTGCTGCCGTTGCTTTTGGTGTTTTAGACATGAAGTCTTTGCCCATGCTTATGTCCTGAATGGTACTACCTAGGTTTTCCTCTAGGATTTTTATGGTATTAGATCTAACATTTAAGTCTCTAATCCATCTTGAATTAATTTTCGTATAAGGAGTAAGGAAAGGATCCAGTTTCAGCTTTCTACTTATGGCTAGCCAATTTTCCCAGCACCATTTATTAAATAGGGAATCCTTTTCCCATTTCTTGTTTCTCTCAGGTTTGTCAAAGATCAAATGGCTGTAGATGTGTGGTATTATTTCTGAGGACTCTGTTCTGTTCCGTTGGTCTATATCTCTGTTTTGGTACCAGTACCAAGCTGTTTTGGTTACTGTAGCCTTGTAGTATAGTTTGAAGTCAGGTAGCGTGATGCCTCCAGCTTTGTTCTTTTGACTAAGGATTGTCTTGGAGATGCGGGCTCTTTTTTGGTTCCATATGAACTTTAAAGCAGTTTTTTCCAATTCTGTGAAGAAACTCATTGGTAGCTTGATGGGGATGGCATTGAATCTATAAATAACCTTGGGCAGTATGGCCATTTTCACGATATTGATTCTTCCTATCCATGAGCATGGTATGTTCTTCCATTTGTTTGTGTCCTCTTTTATTTCACTGAGCAGTGGTTTGTATTTCTCCTTGAAGAGGTCCTTTACATCCCTTGTAAGTTGGATTCCTAGGTATTTGATTCTCTTTGAAGCAATTGTGAATGGAAATTCATTCCTGATTTGGCTCTCTGTCTGTCTGTTACTGGTGTATAAGAATGCTTGTGATTTTTGCACATTAATTTTGTATCCTGAGACTTTGCTGAAGTTGCTTAACAGCTTAAGGAGATTTTGGGCTGAGACAATGGGGTTTTCTAAATATACAATCATGTCATCATGAAACAGGGACAATTTGACTTCTTTTCTTGACTGAATACCCTTGATTTCTTTCTCTTGCCTGATTGCCCTAGCCAGAACTTCCAAGACTATGTTGAATAGGAGTGGTGAGAGAGGGCATCCCTGTCTTGTGCCAGTTTTCAAAGGGAGTTTTTCCAGTTTTTGCCCATTCAGTATGATATTGGCTGTGGGTTTGTCATAAATAGCTCTTATTATTTTGAGGTACGTTCCATCAATACCGAATTTATTGAGCGTTTTTAGCATGAAGGGCTGTTGAATTTTGTCAAAAGCCTTTTCTGCATCTATTGAGATAATCATGTGGTTCTTGTCTTTGGTTCTGTTTATATGCTGGATTATGTTTATTGATTTGCGAATGTTGAACCAGCCTTGCATCCCAGGGATGAAGCCCACTTGATCATGGTGGATAAGCTTTTTGATGTGTTACTGAATCCGGTTTGCCAGTATTTTATTGAGGATTTTTGCATCGATGTTCATCAGGGATATTAGTCTAAAATTCTCTTTCTTTGTTGTGTCCTTGCCAGGGTTTGGTATCAGGATGATATTGGCCTCATAAAATGAGTTAGGGAGGATTCCCTCTTTTTCTATTGATTGGAATAGTTTCAGAAGGAATGGTACCAACTCCTCCTTGTACCTCTGGTAGAATTCAGCTGTGAATCCATCTGGTCCTGGACTTTTTTTGGTTGGCAGGCTATTAATTATTGCAATTTCAGAGCCTGCTATTGGTCTATTCAGGGATTCAACTTCTTCCTGGTTTAGTCTTGGAAGAGTGTAAGTGTCCAGGAAATTATCCATTTCTTCTAGATTTTCCAGTTTATTTGCATAGAGGTGTTTATAGTATTCTCTGATGGTAGTTTGTATTTCTGTGGGGTTGGTGTTGATATCCCCTTTATCATTTTTAATTGCGTCGATTTGATTCTTCTCTCTTTTCTTCTTTAATAGTCTTGCTAGTGGTCTATCAATTTTGTTGATCTTTTCAGAAAACCAACTCCTGGATTCATTGATTTTTTGGAGGGTTTTTTGTGTCTCTATCTCCTTCAGTTCTGCTCTGATCTTAGTTATTTCTTGCCTTCTGCTAGCTTTTGAATGTGTTTGCTCTTGCTTCTCTAGTTCTTTTAATTGCGATGTTAGAGTGTCAATTTTAGATCTTTCCTGCTTTCTCTTGTGGGCATTTAGTGCTAGAAATTTCCCTCTACACACTGCTTTAAATGTGTCCCAGAGATTCTGGTATGTTGTATCTTTGTTCTCATTGGTTTCAAAGAACATCTTTATTTCTGCCTTCATTTCGTTATGTACCCAGTAGTCATTCAGGAGCAGGTTGTTCAGTTTCCATGTAGTTGAGCGGTTTTGATTGAGTTTGTTAGTCCTGAATTCTAGTTTGATTGCACTGTGGTCTGAGAGACAGTTTGTTATAATTTCTGTTCTTGTACATTTGCTGAGGAGTGCTTTACTTCCAATTATGTGGTCAATTTTGGATTAAGTACGATGTGGTGCTGAGAAGAATGTATATTCTGTTGATTTGGGGTGGAGAGTTCTATAGATGTCTATTAGGTCTGCTTGCTGCAGAGATGTGTTCAATTCCTGGATATCCTTGTTAACTTTCTGTCTCATTGATCTGTGTAATGTTGACAGTGGAGTGTTGAAGTCTCCCATTATTATTGTATGGGAGTCTAAGTCTCTTTGTAAGTCTCTAAGGACTTGCTTGATGAATCTGGGTGCTCCTGTATTGGGTGCATATATTTTTAGGATAGTTAGCTCTTCCTGTTGAATTGATCCCTTTACCATTATGTAATGGCCTTCTTTGTCTCTTTTGATCTTTGATGGTTTAAAGTCTGTTTTATCAGAGACTAGTATTGCAACCACTGCTTTTTTTTGTTCTCCATTTGCTTGGTAAATCTTCCTCCATCCCTTTATTTTGAGCCTATGTATGTCTCTGCGTGTGAGATGGGTCTCCTGAATACAGCAGACTGATGGGTCTTGACTCTTTATCCAGTTTGCCAGTCTGTGTCTTTTAATTGGAGCATTTAGTCCATTTACATTTAAGGTTAATATTGTTATGTGTGAACTTGATCCTGCCATTATGATATTAACTGGTTATTTTGCTCATTAGTTGATGCAGTTTCTTCCTAGCCTCGATGGTCTTTACATTTTGGCATGTTTTTGCAATGGCTGGTACCGGTTGTTCCTTTCCATGTTGAGTGCTTCCTTCAGGGTCTCTTGTAAGGCAGGCCTAGTGGTAACAAAATCTCTAAGCATTTGCTTATCTGTGAAGGATTTTATTTCTCCTTCACTTATGAAACTTAGTTTGGCTGGATATGAAATTCTGGGTTGAAAATTCTTTTCTTTAAGAATGCTGAATATTGGCCCCCACTCTCTTCTGGCTTGGAGAGTTTCTGCCGAGAGGTCTGCTGTTAGTCTGATGGGCTTCCCTTTGTGGGTAACCCGACCTTTCTCTCTGGCTGCCCTTAAGATTTTTTCCTTCCTTTCAACTTTGGTGAATCTGGCACTTATGTGTCTTGGAGTTGCTCTTCTTGAGGAGTATCTTTGTGGGATTCTCTGTATTTCCTGGATTTGAATGTTGGCCTGCCCTACTAGATTGGGGAAATTCTCCTGGATGATATCCTGAAGAGTGTTTTCCAACTTGGTTCCATTTTCCCCCTCACTTTCAGGCACCCCAATCAGACGTAGATTTGGTCTTTTTACATAATCCCATACTTCTTGCAGGCTTTGTTCATTTCTTTTTCTTCTTTTTTCTTTTGGTTTCTCTTCTCGCTTCATTTCATTCATTTGATCCTCAGTAGCTGACACTCTTTATTCCAGTTGATCGAGTCGGTTACTGAAGCTTGTGCCTTTGTCACGTATTTCTCGTGTCATGGTTTTCATCTCTTTCATTTCGTTTATGACCTTCTCTGCATTAATTACTCTAGCCATCAATTCTTCCACTTTTTTTTGAAGATTTTTAGTTTCTTTGCGCTGGGTACATAATCCTCCTTTAGCTCTGAGAAATTTAATGGACTGAAGCCTTCTTCTCTCATCTCGTCAAAGTCATTCTCCGTCCAGCTTTGATCTTTTGCTGGCGATGAGCTGCGCTCCTTTGCCGGGGGAGATGCGCTCTTATTTTTTGAATTTCCAGCTTTTCTGCCCTGCTTTTTCCCCATCTTTGTGGTTTTATCTGCCTCTGGTCTTTGATGATGGTGATGTCCTGATGGGGTTTTGGTGTAGGTGTCCTTCCTGTTTGATAGTTTTCCTTCTAACAGTCAGGACCCTCAGCTGTAGGTCTGTTGGAGATTGCTTGAGGTCCACTCCAGACCCTGTTTGCCTGGGTATCAGCAGCAGAGGCTGCAGAAGATAGAATATTTCTGAACAGCGAGTGTACCTGTCTGATTCTTGCTTTGGAAGCTCCCACTCAGGGGTGTACTCCACCCTGTGAGGTGTGGGGTGTCAGACTGCCCCTAGTGGGGGATGTCTCCCAGTTAGGCTACTCAGGGGTCAGGGACCCACTTGAGCAGGGAGTCTGTCCCTTCTCAGATCTCAACCTCCATGTTGGGAGATCCACTGCTCTCTTCAAAGCTGTCAGACAGAGTCGCTTGTGTCTGCAGAGGTTTCTGTTGCATTTGTTATTGTTTACTGTGCCCTGTCCCCAGAGGTGGAGTCTACAGAGACAGGCAGGTTTCCTTGAGCTGCTGTGAGCTCCACCCAGTTCGAGCTTCCCAGCAGCTTTGTTTACCTACTTAAGCCTCAGCAATGGCAGGCGCCCCTCCCCCAGCCTCGCTGCTGCCTTGGCGCGAGATCGCAGACTGCTGTGCTCGCAATGAGGGAGGCTCCGTGGGTGTGGGACCCTCCCGGCCAGGTGTGGGATATGATTTCCTGGTGTGCCTGTTTGCTTAAAGCGCAGTATTGGGGTGGGAGTTACCCGATTTTCCAGGTGTTGTGTGTCTCAGTTCCCCTGGCTAGGAAAAGGGATTCCCTTCCCCCTTGCGCTTCCCATGTGAGGCAATGCCTCGCCCTGCTTCAGCTCTCGCTGGTCGGGCTGCAGCAGCTGACCAGCACCGATCGTCTGGCACTCCCCAGTGAGATGAACCCAGTACCTCAGTTGAAAATGCAGAAATCACCGGTCTTCTGTGTCGCTCGCGCTGGGAGTTGGAGACTGGAGCTGTTCCTATTCGGCCATCTTGCTCCGCCCCCCTATAAATATAATTTAAGCTTTGGCCACCTGTCTTATTCTTCTGATATGTAAGACTTAATATAAAAATGGAATTCAAAAGCTAAGAGAGTGTATTACCACTGGACCTGCTTTTCAAGAAATGCTAAAGCTGAAAAAAAAGGATGCTGATTAGTAACATGGAAACATATGAAAGTATAAAAGTCACTGGCAAAAGTAAGTACATAGTGAAACTCTGAATATCTCATACTGTAATGGTGGTATGTAAATCACCTATATCACTAATATGAATGTTAAAAGACAAAATTAATTTAAATAATAAACAGCTACAATAGTTTGTTAAGGGATATACAATATAAAAAGATGTAAATGTGACATCAGAAACATAAAATATCAGGAAGAGTTGAGTAGAAGTATGGAACTACTTTATGCAATTGAAGTTGTTATCAGCCTAAAATAGCCTTTTATAAATATAGAATGTTTTATGTAAAACTTGAGGTAACCACAAAGCAAGTAGTAGTTACACAAAATAAAAGAGTAAAGAACCAAAGCATACCATTAGAGAAAATTATCTATCACAAAAGAAGACAGCAAGAGAAGGGAAGAAAGAATGTAAAAAACAACAAGAAAACAACAAAATGACTGTAGTAAGTCCTTACTTATCAACAATTACCTTGAAAGCAAAATGATTAAATTCTTCAATCACAAGACTTAGATTTGCTGAATGAATTAAAAATACAAGACCCAACTATTTGCTGCCTGTGAGGGCATCACTTTACCTCTAAAGACACACACACAGGTTGAAAGCAAAGGAATGGAAAAAGATATTTTGGGCAAATATAAGGCAAAAGAGTTCAGAAGTAGCTATAAGTATAGCTGCTAAAATAGCATTTAAATCAAAAACTGTAAAGGCAGGAACAGAAAACCAAACACTGCATGTTCTCACTCATAAGTGGGAATTGAACAATGAGAACACATGGGCACAGAGAGGCAAACATCACACACCAAGGCCTGTTGGGAGTTGGGGGTTGAGGGGAGGGAACTTAAAGGATGGGTCAATAGTTGCAGCAAACCACCATGGCACACGTATATCTATGTGACAAACCTGTACATTCTGCACATATATCCTGTTTTTTTCTTTTAGAAGAAATGAGGAGGGCTGGGCATGGTGGCTCATGCCTGTAATCCCAGCACTTTGGGAGGCCAAGGTGGGCGGATCACGAGGTCAGGAGATCTAGACCATCCTAGCTAACATGGTGAAACCCCGTCTCTACTAAAAAATACAAAAAATTAGCCGGGCATGGTGGCAGGCACCTATAGTCCCAGCTACTCGAGAGGCTGAGGCAGGAGAATGGCGTGAACCCAGGAGGTGAAGCTTGCAAGTGAGTCAAGATCGTGCCACTGCACTCCAGCCTTCCAGCCTGGGTGACAGAGTGAGACTCCATCTCAAAAAAAAAAAAAAAAAAAAAAGAAAAAGAAAAAGAAAAAAAGAGGAAAAACAAAAATTTAAAATAGTGTAAAGGTAATTATATATTGATACAGAGGCCAATTAATCAAGCACATTAACCACTGTAAATATATATGTCTGTAATATCACAGCACCTAAAAATATAAAGAAATATTAATAGGGCTGAAGGGATAGATAGACTGCAATAAAATAATAGTAGGGGATGTCAACACCGCATTTTCAACAAAGAACAGATCACCCATATAGATAATCAATAAGGAAACATTGGGCTTGAACTATACTTCAGACGAAATCAATTATGTTTTAGGCTGGAAAACAAGTCTTAACAAATTTAAATTTTAAATAAAAATTTAAAGACTGAAATCATATCAAATATATTTTTCTATCACAATGATATAAAACTAGGAACCAGTAATAAGAGGAAGTTTGAAAAAATGCTCATCATCACTGGCCATCAGAGAAACGCAAATCAAAACCACAATGAGATACCATCTCACACCAGTTAGAATGGCGATCATTAAAAAGTCAGGAAACAACAGGTGCTGGAGAGGATGTGGAGAAATAGGAACACTTTTACACTGTTGGTGGGATTGTAAACTAGTTCAACCATTATGGAAAACAGTATGGCGATTCCTCAAGGATCTAGAACTAGATGTACCATATGACCCAGCCATCCCATTACTGGGTATATACCCAAAGGATTATAAATTATGCTGCTATAAAGACACATGCACACGTATGTTTATTGCAGCACTATTCACAATAGCAAAGACTTGGAATCAACCCAAATGTCCATCAGTGACAGATTGGATTAAGAAAATGTGGCACATGTACACCATGGAATACTATGCAGCCATAAAAAAGGATGAGTTTGTGTCGTTTGTAGGGACATGGATGCAGCTGGAAACCATCATTCTTAGCAAACTATCACAAGAACAGAAAACCAAACACCGCATGTTCTCACTCATAGGTGGGAACTGAACAATGAGATCACTTGGACTCAGGAAGGGGAACATCACACACCGGGGCCTATCATGGGGAGGGGGGAGGGGGGAGGGATTGCATTGGGAGTTATACCTGATGTAAATGACGAGTTGATGGGTGCAGCACAGGAACATGGCACAAGTATACATATGTAACAAACCTGCACGTTATGCACATGTACCCTACAACTTAAAGTATAATAATAATAAATAAATAAATAAAAGAAAAATTTACAAATATGTGAAAATTACACTCCTGCAAAACCAATGGATCAAAAAATAAATAAAAGGGGAAACTAAATAATATCCTGATACTAATGGAGATGGAAGCACAACAAAGCAAATCTTATGAGATGCTATGAAAGCAGTTCTACAAGAGAAGTTCATAGCAAGAAACACCTACATCAAAAAATAATAAAGATCTCAAATAAATAATCTAATTTTATGTTTCAAGGAACTAGAAATAGAAGAAAAAGCTGAACCCATGTAATTACAAGGTAGGTAATGATAAAGATCAGATCAGAAATAAATGAAATAGAAAATATAAAAAACAAGTAAGATTCAAATGAAATAAAATTCGAAATGAAAAAAGAGGCATTACCACTGAATCCAAGAAATCCAAAGGGTCACAAGAGATGACTACTATAAACAATTATATGCCCACAAATTGGGTAACTTACAAGAAATGGATAAATTCCTTGGCACTTGGCCGGGCGCGGTGGCTCAAGCCTGTAATCCCAGCACTTTGGGAGGCCGAGACGGGCGGATCACAAGGTCAGGAGATCGAGACCATACTCGCTAACATGGTGAAACCCCGTCTCTACTAAAAAATGCAAAAAAACTAGCCGGGCGGGTTGGCGGGCGCCTGTAGTCCCAGCTACTCGGGAGGCTGAGGTAGGAGAATGGCGTAAACCTGGGAGGCGGAGCTTGCAGTGAGCTGAGATCCGGCCACTGCACCCCAGCCTGGGCGACAGAGCAAGACTTCGTCTCAAAAAAAAAAAAAAAAAAAAAAAAAAAAAAAAAAAAAAAAAAAAATTCCTTGGCACTTACATCTTACAGAAAGTCAGTAAGGAAACATTGGACCTGAACTACACTTACAACTTACAAATACTAAATCATAAAGAAATAGAATATCTAAACAGACCACAGATAAGTAAAACAAATCAGTAATAAAAAATCTGTCATCAAAAAAAAAAAAAAAATCCAAGATGTGGAGGTTTGACTGCTGAATTATACCGAACATTTAAAGGGGAATTAATACCAATTATTTTCAAATTCTTCCAAAAAGTTAAAGAGACAGGAATACATCCAAACTCATTTTACTAAGCCAGCATTACACTGACATCAACGCCAGACAAGGACACCAAAACAGAAAACTGTAGGCCAATATCCTGCTAAACAGATGCAAAAATCATCAACAAATTCTAGTGAACCGAATCAACAACTCAGTAAAAAGATGATTCACTATGATCACTTGGGGTTTATCACTAGAAAACAAGGATATTTCAATGTACACAAATCAATAAATGCAACACACCTCATTAACAGAATGAATGACAAAAATATATGATCATTTCAATAAATGTGGAAAAAGTATTTGACAAAATTCAACCTCCTTTCATGATGAAAACTTTCATCAAGTTAGAAATTAAAGAAGTGTACCTCAACACAAAGGCCATATATCAGAAGCCCACAGCTAAAATCATACTCAGTGGTGAAAAGTTGAAAGCTTTTCCTCTGAGATCAGACAAGACATGGGTATCCTCTTTCACCACTTCTATTCAACATAGCACTGAAAGTCCTAGTCAGAGCAATTAGGCAAGGACTAGAAATAAAAGGCCTCTCGACTGGAAAAGAAGAAGTAAAATTATCTTTTATTTTTAATAATAAAAATAATAATAATAATAATATTATTTTTAAAAATTATTTTAAATATTTTAAAAATATTATTATTTTAAATAATAATAATAATATTAATAATAAAAATGATATATTTTAATAATAAAATATAAAAATTATATTTTATTATTTTTAATTCCATTGTAAATTAAATTGTTTTTCTAATTTCCTTTCAGATTGTTTGTTATTAATGTACCAAAAAAGTAAGAGACTTATATAATTAAAACTGTAAAATATTGCAGAAAGAAATTAAAGAAGACATAAATAAATGGAAATACATGCTATGTTCAAGGGGTGGACAACAGTATTGTTAGGATTTCAGTGCAACCCAAAGTAATCTACAGATTTAGTAAAATCCCAATCAAAATCCCAATAATTAATTTTGCAGAAATATAAAAATCCGTTCTACAATTCATATAAAACCTCAAGGGACCCTACATAGCCAAAGCAATCTTGACAACAAAGAAAAAAGCTGCAGGACTCACATTTCTGATTTCAAAACTTATGACAAAGTGACAGTCAACCAAAACAGTGTGTCACTAGCACAAAGTCAGATCTGCAGACCAATGAAGTAGAATAGAGAGCCTAGAGATGAACCCTCACATATGTGGTAAAGTGACTTTGACAAGAGTGTCAATATCATTCAATGCTGAAAGGACATTCTTTGCAATAAATAGTGCTGAGAAAACTGGTATCTACATGTACAGGAATGAAGTTGGACTCTTACATAACAGCATGTCCAAATGTTAACTCAAAATGGATCATAGACCTAAAAATAAAACCTAAAATTATGAAACTCTTGGAAGAAAATAGGAAAAATTTTATGACATTGGATTTGGTAATGATTTCTTGAAAATGACACTAAAGGCACAGGAACAGGAAACAAAAGAAAAAAAAACAGATAAATTAGACTTTATGAAATTTGTTTTTAAATTGTTCATCAAAGGGTTCTATAAACAAAGTAAAAAGGCAACCCACAGACTAGAAGAAAATATTTGTAAATTATCTGATATTATATAGAGCTCCTAAACCTCAACAACAACAACAACAACAACAACAAACAGCTTAATTCAGAAATGGGCAAAGGATTAGCATAGACATTTCTCCAAAGAAGATATACAAATGGATAATAAACACATAAAAAATACTGGACATAAGTAATCATTAGGGAACTGCAAATTAAAACTACAATAAAATACCACCTTACACCAATTAAGATGGCTGCTATAAAAATAAACAGAAAATAATAAGTATCAGTGAGAATGTGGAGAAATTGGACCCTTGTGCACTTTTGGTGAAAATGTAAAATGCTACAGCTGCTATGGAAAACAGTATGGTAGTTCCTCAAAAAATTAAAACTAGAAATAGCATTTAATCAGCAATCTCACTATTGCGTGAGATCTCCAAGAGAACTGAAATCAGTATGTTGAAGAAATGTCTGCAGTCACGCATTCGTTGCAGCATTATTCACAATAACCAAGGTATAAGAACAATCTAATTGCTCATCAATGGATGAATGAATAATGGATAAGCAAAATGTAGTATGTATGTGTATGTGTGTGTATATATATGTGTATATATGTGTGTGTATATATACATTATATATGTGTATATATGTATGTGTGTATATACCTGTATATATAATAGAATGTTACTCAGACTTAAAAAGGAAGAGTATTCTGACATCTGCTACCATATAGATGAAACTTGAGGACATTATGCTAAATAAAATACGCCTGTCACAAAAAGGCAAATATCATATGATTCCATTTATATAAAGTACCTAGAGAGGTCAAAATCATTAGACAGTAGAAAGAATGGTGGTTGCCAGAGACTAGTGGAAGGGGAAATGGGGAGTTACTGTTTAATGGGTGTAGAGTTTCAGTCTGACAGGATGAAAAGAGTTCTGGAGATGGATAGTGGTGATGGCTGCAAAACATGATGAATGTATTTAATGCCACTGAACTGTATATACCTGAACATGATTAAGATGGCAAGCTTTGTTATGTATATTTTACTACATTACAAAAATTGGAAAGAGAATGAATCAGCCATGTCAATAACTAAACCAAACATAATACAAATATTTATGAGCAAAGTGATAAATTATAGGGCACCTATGGACTTTCTTTTTAAAGAACTGCATAGGAGGTCTTGATGCAGATAAACAGTCTGGAGGCCATGTATGGTCTCCAATTTAGGAAGCCTGATCGAAATTTTTTTTTTTTTTTTTGAGAGACACGGTCTCACTCTGTCACTTAGGTTGCAGTGCAGTAGAGCTATCTCAGCTCATTGCAACTTCTGCCTCCCAGGCTCAAGTGACCCTCCCATCTCAGCCTCCCGAGTAGCAGGGACTACAGGCTTGCACTACCATGCACAGCTAATCTTTATATTTTTAGTGGAGATGGGTTTCCCCATATTGCCAAGGCAGGTCTCAAACTCCTGGGGCCCCAGAGTTCTGGGATTACAGGTGGGAGCCATTGCGCCTGACCTCCTGATCTAAGTCTAACCAATGTTTCATACCAATTCTCATTTTTCTACATGTTTAGATCTAACAGGGAAGAGTTTACACTGAAACTCATATACGTATTTTTGTAATAGCTGCATTAATTTATATTTTGTCAAAATAATTGTGTGTGTATTCTGTTTTTTAAACACAGCTAAATTTTTTATTTAAATGAAAGTTTCTTTTTCCAAGGAGTCTCAGGTATCTTTATACATCTGTATGTAATATTGTTAACGCTGAAAGCTAAACAAAACAACAAAAATAATACATTAATTTTTTAAATACTTATAAAAGAAACTTCTGGAAATACATACATCGGACTTTAGGTTTTAATAGCATTTACTTCAGAAGTGGATTAAGGTGAAATGTGAGTTTATGGGAATGGTATGACTATTTTCTACCTCATATCATTTCACACAAAAGAGTTTAAGTACAGAAAAATTGTGTTTTGTGGGGTTTTTTAGTAAAAAGGAAGAAAGGTCAAAATATACAATTACTTGCCACTATCACATAAAATTTAAAACCAATACTACCTTGAAAAAATGTTTGCAAATACAACAGAGAATGGGTTGATAATTTTCATTTTGAAAGTGCTTATCGTTCAATAAGTAAACACTAACACCTCCAATGAAGATGGACAAGGAGGTGGATGACTAATAAATATACAAAAAAAAGTTGACCAAGAACACTTGAAAAAAATGTCATAATGACTACTAGTAAAGTTACTTTTAATTCAATTTAAAATACAAGTGAGACAGTATTTGCACTAGTGCAGCTTGGAAAAGAGAGTATATAATAGTATTCATGGAGGGATGATTCAGTCACTTTGCATGGAAACGAACATCACCAAAAATTTTTGAAATGATTTTTTCTAATATTTATCAACATAATCAAAATTGTGCATGCCTTTTGAGCCCATAAACTTCAACACCATTTCTATCTATCTGTAGAGAAGAAAAATCAGAAATGCATACACAGTGGATTAAGATATTCATTGAGGAATTGTTTTTGATAGAAAAATTTGGAAACAAATATTCAAGAGTAATAAAACACATGATTAAATTTGGTGGAAAGAAGCTATTGAATGGAAAGAAGGTCTAGCTATTAAACTTTTAAATTCAAAGCATATACAATGTCATGATGAAATGTGCACAAAATAATACTAGTTGGAGATAGAAACAATGTATACAACTCCATATCATCTGCAATTTACTTTTATGAAATCTCAGAATATTACACATAATAATTATAAAATGACTGAATTAAGTACAGAATACTTCTTAGAGTGCTTATTCCTCTGTTTTAGAATTACAAGTGATTTTCATCTCCTTATTATATTTTCTATAGTTTCCAAATTTTCTATATTAAAGATATACTTCTCTTATTGTAAAAGGAAAAAAAGTTTTAAAAAATGATGTTTTTCATGACCAGACTTGGTGACCGTATTTCCCACTTGGGAAAAAACATTAGTGTCTTTTTGGTTTTGTTTCTTTTTCTACTCAAAAGCTGCTAAATATGCATCTATTACCAGCAGGCCCAAAGTTCACTGTCTTCTAAACAGAACCCATGGAGACACCTAATTGTGGAGACTGAATCAGCCTGGGACATCTTATTAGAAATTCCCCAGGGAAACTAAAAAATTTATGTAAGAAGACGTCATTCTAGATTTTAAACAACTCCTAAAGATTATCAGCCATGCATAGAGATTTGATTGTGCCTGGCACTGAGGTGAGATTGGTCAATTTTCATAAATCCCTATTTTAGGAAAGTGTAAAGACATTGTTGGCAAAGAATGCAACAGCCTGATATATTGAAAGAGTTTTAAAACAGTAATATAGCAGTAAGGGGCAATGTATTTTACTTTCCCTTTTACTTCCTAAGAGGTAATGGCTCTTTTTCTTTCTGTGTGGCTTCCACTGGACTTAGTCTTATTTTCTTTTCATCCCATTCATTTCAATGTGGTGTACACATAAAAGACGTAGACACTAGAAATTTTAGTTTGTCTTGTCTAAGAACATAAAATGATGGTTTCTTGATACAGTGACATTTCTGGAGAGGTACTGTGAGAACTTCCTTATAAGAAGGGATTGTTTATATGAGATCCAATCAGGTAGTATTCAGAGATCATGAGCCTCTGAAACATGCGGTTGCTTTATATTTTCCTCCATGATTGGAAATTTCCATGAACTCTAGCCAGTGGACATGACAACTGCAGTGATTTATAGAATGTTTTCGGTCACAGAACTCTAAGCCTTGTGGATTCACAGCCATGTAATCCATGCCACCACACTGCAAATATATATCTATTTCTGCTAGATAGTGATGAATATTTGGCATTGGCTTTGCTCCATGGGATCTACTACAGAACTTAAGGATTGAGGTTTTATTCTGAGTAAAAAAAAAAAAAAAAAATTAATCGTTAGGACCCTTCAACTTTCTTCAAATTCCCCTAAAGCTATAAGTTCCTTCAAATACTATTCAATTCTTTCTAGTGCCCCATCAAGAAACAACAATCTCAATCCAAAGATGTGGTGCTATTTTTTAATTGACTTCCTTTCAGTTATTAAAAAAAAATACTAAATTAAAGCAGTACAAACAGTCAGTAATACCAGAACTTCAAGGGCTTTTTGAGTGTAAATTTAGTATTAAGAATGGATAGGGAACTTGTGAAAAGATAGAGAAGCCAAATTTTATAGCTAATTGAATTTAGATCTTTAGTAAAATCATTACTAAAGTTATATAAAACTTGTTAGTGATTTAGAAGTGTAAATATCTTCCTGTTTCTTGTCAAGAACTTCCTTTCAAATTCCACGGTATAGAAAAACATGATTTTGACATCAGATAGTCTGAGTATCAGACATACCAAATTCTTAACTCATATATTCACTCATTCACATATATTTTATTATCTACTATGTATTATCTTGAGTAAGTTATGTGGGACATTATTGACATCTTATATATAGGATATAAGCATTTTTTGTTATCAAGGTAGGGAAAAAGTGCTAATATTTGAGATATTGTTAAAAATGGAAAGTTAAGCTGTTGATAAGAACTTGTCAGATTAGGGTGAATCTGTAATTATACCTATGTGTTTTCAGTGACAAGACTCAGGTACAATTAGCATGGGAAGATTCTGAGAGCACAGAATAGAAATGGACTTATTGAAGGAGGAAGACAGTTACAGCCTAGCTCACATTTTGTTATTAGAATGTAGTAGAGTATAAGAGTTGTGCTGGGGAGAAGTGTGGTAAGTGAGGATAGTTTATCAAAGTTTTCAATGGCACATTGAGTAGTGGTAAGACTGTACTGCTTAGTGACTTTGGACACTGTAGTTCAAAGTCTATCTTGCTATAGTTGGAAGAAAGAATTTCTGGTTATCAATGTAAGGTGAATGTACATGGTACTTGATGTTCACTTTGTCCAAACCAGTACCTCTAATCTCGTATCTAACTCTACCTCTACCTCTCCTAGGCAGAAAACAATGACTGCTAAAGAGTATAAAATGCTCTCCTCCTGTCAGCCATCATGTCTGGGGTCAACAGCCGCAGTCTGATCCCAGGATTCTTTATCTTGAATGGCATTCCTGGGCTGGAAGTCACACACATCTGGATCTCCCTGCCATTCTGCTTTATGCACATCATTGCTGTCTTGGGGAACTGTGGGCTCATCTGCCTCATCAGCCATGAGGAGGTCCTGCACTGGCCCATGTACTACTTCCTGGCCCTGCTCTCCTTCACTGATGCCACCTGGTGCACCACCATGGTACCTAATATTCTGTGCATATTCTGGTTGAGCCTCAAGGAGACTGACTTTAATGCCTACCTGTCCCAGATGTTTTTTGTCCATATTCTGACAGGGATGGAATCTGGGGTAACCATGCTCATGGACCTGGACCACTATGTGATCATCTGCTATCCCTTATGCTATACCACTATCCTTACCAACCCTGTCATCACTAAGGCTGGTCTTGCTACCTTCTTGAGGAGTGTGATGCTCATCATCCCATTCACTTTCCTCGCCAAGTGCCTGCCCTATTGCTGGGGGAACTTCATTCCCCACACCTACTGTGACCACACGTCTGTGGCCAAGGTATCCTGCAGCAATTTCAAGGTCAACGCTGTCTATGGCCTTTTTGCAGCCCTTCTGATTGGGGGCTTTGACATGGTTTGCATTGCTGTGTCTTAAACCATGATCTTGCAGGCCATGGTGAGTTTGTCATCAGCAGACGCTCGTCATAAGGCCTTCAGTACCTGTACCTCCCATATATGTGCTATTATTATCACATATGTTCCAGCTTTATTCACCATTTTTACTCACCATTTTGGGGGAAAAACATTCCCCACCACGTCCACATAATTATTGCCAATCTCTATCTGATGTTTCCAACCATTCTGAATCCTGTTGTTTATGGAGTGAAGACCAAGCAGATCTGGGAAGGGGTTATCAAGGTAATTTTCAGGAGAAATTTTCAGAGAAAAGTATCCTAGGTATATAATAGATTCATTCATATTCAAAAATAAGGAAAACTAAATAAAATTTTATAAAATAACTTGAATATAAAACTAAAACAAATTGTTTTAAAACAAAAGCAATATTCATTGACTATCGGCTATAATATCAACAGAGTTCTTTTCTCTGCAGAAGTCATTAATGATAGAAATTAATGATCTAAATAAACAAGCTTCCTGAATTTGAGTTTTCTTTTATAAATATAATTTCTCATCATTATAATTTTGAGGTTGTTTGAAACAATTACGTTACACAGATTTCTAATGTGTCTTCCATGTTGCACAAATCTGAGATTTTTCATGTTGCACAAATCATTTGTGTAACATTAAAAGACAGAAGGCCACCAAAAAATGCCTTAGTGTTTATAGAAAAAGGCCTTTGAAATTTGTTTTAGTGGGGTGGAGCAAGGTGGCCAAATAGGAACAGCTCCAGTCTCCAGCTCCCAGTGCGAGCGACACAGAAGACAGGTGATTTCTGCATTTTCAACTGAGTTACTGGGTTCATCTCACTAGGGAGTGCCAGACAATCGGTGCTGGTCAGCTGCTGCAGCCCGACCAGCGAGAGCTGAAGCAGGGCGAGGCATTGCCTCACAAGGGAAGCACAAGGGGGAAGGGAATCTCTTTTCCTAGCCAGCAGAACTGAGACACACAACACCTGGAAAATCGGGTAACTCCCACCCCAATACTGTGCTTTACCAAGGGTCTTAGCAAACGGGAACACCAGGAGATTATATCCCACACCTGGCCAGGAGGATCCCATGCCCACGGAGCCTCCCTCATTGCTAGCACAGCAGTGTGTGATCTAACTGCAAGGCAGCACTGAGGCTGCAGGAGGGGCGCCTGCCATTACTGAGGCTTAAGTAGGTAAACAAAGCCTCTGGGAAACTCCAACTGGGTGGAGCTCACAGCACCTCAAGGAGGCCTGCCTGTCTCTGTAGACTCTACCTCTGGGGACAGGGCACAGCTAAACACCACCACCAACAACAGCAGCAGCAGCAGAAACCTCAGCAAATGCAAATGACCCTGTCTGACAGCTTTGAAGAAAGCAGTGGATCTCCCAACATGGAGGTTGAGATCTGAAAATGGACAGACTGCCTGCTCAAGTGGGTCCTTGACCCCTGAGTAGCCTAACTGGGAGACATCCCCCACTAGGGGCAGACCAACACCCTACACCTCACACGGTGGAGTACACCGCTGAGAGGAAGCTTCCAATGAAAAAATCAGACAAGTACACTCACTGTTCAGCAATATTCTATCTTCTGCAGCCTCTGCTGCTGATACCCAGGCAAACAGGATCTGGAGTGGACCTCAAGCAATCTCCAACAGACCTACAGCTGAGGGTCCTGACTGTTAGAAGGAAAATTAAAAAAACAAGAAGGACACCCACAACAAAACCCCATCAGTACGTCACCATCATCAAAGACCAGAGGCAGATAAAACCACAAAGGGGGGGAAAAAGCAGGGCAGAAAAGCTGGAAATTCAAAAAATAAGAGTGCATCTCCCCCTGCAAAAGAACGCAGGTCATCGCCAGCAATGGATCAAAGCTGGACAGACAATGACTTTGACGAGATGAGAGAAGCAGGCTTCAGTCCATCAAACTTCTCAGAGCTAAAGGAGGAATTATGTGCCCGGCGCAAAGAAACTAAATATCTTGAAAACAGAGTGGAAGAATTGATAACTAGAATAATTAATGTAGAGAAGGCCATAAATGAACTGACAGAGATGAAAACCATGACACGAGAAATACATGACAGATGCACAAGCTTCAGTAACCAACTCGATCAACTGGAAGAAAGAGTATCAGCGATTGAGGATCAAATGAATGAAATGAAGCGAGAAGAGAAACCAAAAGAAAAAAGAAGAAAAAGAAATGAACAAAGCCTGCAAGAAGTATGGGATTATGTAAAAAGACCAAATCTACGTCTGATTGGGGTACCTGAAAGTGAGGGGGAAAATGGAACCAAGTTGGAAAACACTCTTCAGGATATCATCCAGGAGAACTTCCCCAACCTACTAGGGCAGGCCAACATTCAAATCCAGGAAATACAGAGAACACCACAAAGATAGTCCTCGAGAAGAGAAACTCCAAGACATATAATTGCCAGATTCACCAGAGTTGAAATGAAGGAAAAAATCTTAAGGGCAGCCAGAGAGAAAGGTCGGGTTACCCACAAAGGGAAGCCCATCAGACTAACAGCAGATCTCTCGGCAGAAACTCTCCAAGTCAGAAGAGGGTGGGAGCCAATATTCAACATTCTTAAAGAAAAGAATTTTAAACCCAGAATTTCATATCCAGCCAAACTAAGTTTCATAAGTGAAGGAGAAATAAAATCCTTTACAGATAAGCAAATGCTTAGAGATTTTGTCACCACTAGGCCTGCCTTATAAGAGACCCTGAAGTAAGCACTAAACATAGAAAGGAACAACCGGTACCAGTCATTGCAAAAACATGCCAAAATGTAAAGACCATCGAGGCTAGGAAGAAACTGCATCAACTAACGAGCAAAACAACCAGTGAATATCATAATGGTAGGATCAAGTTCACACATAACAATATTAACCTTAAATGTAAATGGACTAAATGCTCCAATTAAAAGACACAGACTAGAAAACTGGATAAAGAGTCAAGACCCATCTGTTTGCTGTATTCAGGAGACCCATCTCACATGCAGAGACATACATAGGCTCAAAATAAAGGAATAGAGGAAGAACTACAAAGCAAATGGAGAAAAAAAAAAAGCAGGGGTTGCAATACTAGTCTCTGATAAAACATACTTTATACCATCAAAGATCAAAAGAGACAAAGAAGGCCATTATATAATGGTAAAGGGATCAATTCAACAGGAAGAGCTAACTATCCTAAAAATATATGCACCCAATACAGGAGCACCCAGATTCATAAAGCAAGTCCTTAGAGACTTACAAAGTGACTTAGACTCCCATACAATTATAATGGGAGACTTCAACACCCCACTGTCAACATTACACAGATCAATGAGACAGAAAGTTAACAAGGATATCCAGGAATTGAAATCATCTCTGCAGCAAGCAGACCTAATAGACATCTACAGAACTCTCCACCCCAAATCAACAGAATATACATTCTTTTCAACAGCACATCACACTTATTCCAAAATTGACCACATAATTGGAAGTAAAGCACTCCTCAGCAAATGTACAAGAACAGAAATTATAACAAACTGTCTCTCAGACCACAGTGCAATCAAACTAGAACTCAGGACTAAGAAACTCAATCAAAACCGCTCAACTACATGGAAACTGAACAACCTGCTCCTGAATGACTACTGGGTACATAAAGAAATGAAGACAGAAATAAAGATGTTCTTTGAAACCAATGAGAACAAAGATACAACATACCAGAATCTCTGGGACACATTTAAAGCAGTGTGTAGAGGGAAATTTATAGCACTAAATGCACACAAGACAAAGGTGGAAAGATCTAAAATTGACACTCTAACATCACAATTAAAAGAACTAGAGAAGCAAGAGCAAACACATTCAAAAGCTGGCAGAAGGCAAGAAATAACTAAGATCAGAGCAGAACTGAAGGAGATAGAGACACAAAAAACCCTCCAAAAAATCAATGAATCTAGGAGTTGGTTTTTTGAAAAGATCAACAAAATTGATAGACCTCTAGCAAGATTAATAAAGAAGAAAAGAGAGAAGAATCAAATAGATGCAATAAAAAATGATAAAGGGGATATCACCACCAACCCCACAGAAATACAAACTACCATCAGAGAATACTATAAACACCTCTACGCAAATAAACTGGAAAATCTAGAAGAAATGGATAATTTCCTGGACACTTACACTCTCCCAAGAGTAAACCAGGAAGAAGTTGAATCCCTGAATAGATCAATAGCAGGCTCTGAAAATGAGGCAATAATTAATAGCCTACCAACCAAAAAAGTCCAGCACAAGATGGATTCACAGCTGTATTCTACCAGAGGTACAAGGAGGAGCTGGTAACTTTTCTTCTGAAACTATTCCAATCAATAGAAAAAAAGGGAATCCTCCCTAAGCCATTTTATGAGGCCAACATCATCCTGATGCCAAAGCCTGTCAGAGACACAACAAAAAGAGAGAATTTTAGACCAATATCCTTGATGAACATCGATGCAAAAACCCTCAATAAAATACTGGCAAACCGGATAGAGCAGCGCATCAAAAAGCTTATCCACCATGATCAATTTGGCTTCATCCCTGGGATGCAAGGCTGGTTCAACATACACAAATCAATAAACGTAATCCAGCATATAAACAGAACCAAAGACAAAAACCGCATGATTATCTCAATAGATGCAGAAAGTCTTTTGACAAAATTCAACAGCCCTTCATGCTAAAAACGCTCAATAAATTCGGTATTCATGGAACGTACCTCAAAATAATAAGAGCTATTTGTGACAAACTTACAGCCAATATCATACTGAATGGGCAAAAACTGGAAAAATTCCCTTTGAATACTGGCACAAAACAAGGATGCCGTCTCTCACCACTCCTATTCAACATAGTGTTGGAAGTTCTTGCTAGGGCAATCAGGCAAGAGAAAGAAATCAAGGGTATTCAGTTAGGAAAAGCAGAATTCAAATTGTCCCTGTTTGCAGATGACATGATTGTATATTTAGAAAACCCCACTGTCTCAGCCCAAAATCTCCTTAAGCTGATAAGCAACTTCAGCAAAGTCTCAGGATACAAAATTAATGTGCAAAAATCACAAGCATTCTTATACACCAGTAACAGACAAACAGAGAGCCAAATCATGAATGAACTTCCATTCACAATTGCTTCAAAGGGAATCAAATACCTAGGAATCCAACTTACAATGGATGTAAAGGATGTCTTCAAGGAGAACTACAAACGACTGCTCAGTGAAATAAAAGAGGACAGAAACAAATGGAAGAACATACCATGCTCATGGATAGGAAGAATCAATATCGTGAAAATGGCCATACTGCCCAAGGTAATTTATAGATTCAATGCCATCCCCATCAAGCTACCAATGAGTTTCTTCACAGAATTGGAAAAAACTGCTTTAAAGTTCATGTGGAACCAAAAAAGAGCCCGCATTGCCAAGACAATCCTAAGTCAAAAGAACAAAGCTGGAGGCATCATGCTACCTGACTTCAAACTATACTACAAGGCTACAGTAACCAAAACAGCATGGTACTGGTACCAAAAGAGAGATATAGACCAACGGAACAGAACAGAGTCCTCAGAAATAATACCACACATCTACAGCCATCTGATCTTTGATAAAACTGAGAGAAACAAGAAATGGGGGAAGGATTCTTTATTTAATAAATGGTGCTAGGAAAATTGGCTAGCCATAAGTAGAAAGCTGAAACTGGATCCTTTCCTTACTCCTTATACGAAAATTAATTCAAGATGGATTAGACACTTAAATGTTAGACCTAATACCATAAAAACCCTAGAAGAAAACCTAGGTAATATCATTCAGGACATAGGCATGGTGAAGGACTTCATGTCTGAAACACCAAAAGCAATGGCAACAAAAGCCAAAATTGACAAATGGGATCTAATTAAACTAAAGAGCTTCTGCACAGCAAAAGAAACTACCATCAGAGTGAACAGGCAACCTACAGAATGGGAGAAAATTTTTGCAATCTACTCATCTGACAAAGGGCTAATATCCAGAACCTACAAAGAACTCAAACAAATTTACAAGAAAAAAACAAACAACCCCATCAAAAAGTGGGCAAAGGATATGAACAGACATTTCTCAAAAGAAGACATTCATACAGCCAACAGACACATGAAAAAATGCTCATCATCACTGGCAATCAGAGAAATGCAAATCAAAACCACAATGAGATACCATCTCACACCAGTTAGAATGGCAATCATTAAAAAGTCAGGAAACAACAAGTGCTGGAGAGGATGTGGAGAAATAGGAACACTTTTACACTGTTGGTGGGATTGTAAACTAGTTCAACCATTATGGAAAACAGTATGGCGATTCCTCAAGGATCTAGAACTAGATGTACCATATGACCCAGCCATCCCATTACTGGGTATATACCCAAAGGATTATAAATCATGCTGCTATAAAGACACATGCACACGTATGTTTATTGTGGTACTATTCACAATAGCAAAGACTTGGAATCCGCCCAAATGTCCATCAGTGACAGACTGGATTAAGGAAATGTGGCATATATACACCATGGAATACTATACAGCCATTAAAAATGATGAGTTTGTGTCCTTTGTAGGGACATGGATGCAGCTGGAAACCATCATTCTTAGCAAACTATCGCAAGAAGAGAAAACCAAACACTGCATGTTCTCACTCATAGGTGGGAACTGAACAATGAGATCATTTGGACTCGGGAAGGGGAACATCACACACCGGTGCCTATTATGGGGAGGGGTGGGGGAGGGATTGCATTGCGAGTTATACCTGATGTAAATGACGAGTTGATGGGTGCTGACGAGTTGATGGGTGCAGCACACCAACATGGCACAAGTATACATATGTAACAAACCTGCACATTATGCACATGTACCCTAGAACTTAAAGTATAATAATAATTAAAAAAATAAAGTAACTATATCTCCAAAAAAAAAGAAAGAAATTTGTTTTAGTGGTGTTATTTACTGTCACTATTCTTTTCACTGTATAATTTTGCACAGCTTTTCTCAGTTAAGAAAATTATCTCATATCTATATAACTTGCATTAACTCTCTATTATGAAGGAGAATAATATTTATATATTTGTTTCAATACGATCAAATCAAAGACAGGGAGATAAGGATGGAATAGAGCCATTCAAACTTAGAAGAAACAATCCCTCAAGGGTCATTCTGAGACATTTTTGAAGGACACACAGAACGCCTTAGAAATTATTGCAACATGATAGTAGAAAATGGAGGAGAGTTGCCAGCAAAACCTGTAAACATTTGGATTTAGCTGACTTCACAGAATATACCAGTTGCTACCCTCCTCTGGACAGGTACAAGGGAAGTATGTGTTCAGAAAAAGAGAATAAGAAGAATTCAGTGTCATGGACTACCAGAGAAAGAGGAGCAAGATGTGATAGAGATGATGGATGTATACAAGAGAGAATAATGTGTAGCAAAAGCGAAATGATGGGGAGAAGGGAGTACAGTTCACCATGTGAAGTTGTCAGCTGTTGCAGTGCTGTTATTAGGAATAAGTTTTCTGTTTCTTGGTTTAGCATCATCAGTGCTATGTGTACTTCCATATGCCAATATTCTAGCCTTCAGTTGACGTCCTCACATTGTATCTTTCTTATTTTTATGCTCCAGTCAAGCACCAGCTTCATGCCGGAGACCTCAATTATTGTAATTTCCTGAGTTACATTATAGGGATTTGATAGTACTTTGGAGAATAATATTTTCCCAAATATGTGCTACTGTTTGTCTCTTGAGCGAGAATCAACTCTATTTGTACCCAGAATATAATCAAAATCTTATAATATCCCATATGAAAGACTCACTCTTCTCCTCTCATCTTAAAAAAGAGATGAAATACATATCAATTGATTTGAATAGACATATATACTTTTAAAACTGAGTTTATGCAACCTAAGGAAGTCAATGCCAAGGTATTTTTAATAGCAATTTTTTTTCAAGCTTAACCAACACAGCTACAAATCTATAATATGACTCGAAAGAGATTTTGGTAGCTCAAGCAAAGTTTATATTATGAACAAATCATGCAGAAATGTTGGTCTTGTCTCCTGTAGCCAGTTCATGTCCCATGAAGAAAAATGTGGAGCAGCTGGGAAGCTGTATTTGGGTCTCTGTGGAGCCCTGAACAAGCCTGAAGATACTGTGTATGCTGATTCCTATGCCCTGCATTTTTCTTAATACTAAGTTAACCTAGGTGAATTTTTTTTTTTTAGTTTTATAAATTTTATTGTCAGTACAAACCTTTCATGGCAACCGGTATTTGTAAAATGCACATTTATACATATTTAAGTACATAATTGCAAGTAACTAGTAGAATGTACTATTCTTCTGCTAGAAATTTTTGACACTGTGAGATATTATATGGAATTTCCTGAAATTATGTCATAATAAAAATGCTAGTATAATTTAGGGGATTATTTGATCATGCTAAGTTTGCATCTGGAGGGTTTTCCAGTTAGGGTAGCAGTTTGAACACAAAAAGAAAAGTGCACATCCCAACACTCCAAACACATAGAAACACTGGATTAAATACATTTCTGAAATTATAGAGAATAAAACTAAAGGCATGAGAAAATTGAGATTCTACAAGTAAGCAAAGTTATAAGGGCAAACAGTAGGTGAGGTCTTATAGTCCATACTGAGAATCTACTTGATCATACGCCTTCAATGTTGTTTATGTATACATGTAAAGGTTGAACAGTGCATGAAACCTAAATTCTGGAATCACTGCACAGCCTTTAATGGGAACTAAAACATTTATGCCAACCAGCTCAAAGGCACAGAAAAAAATATCAATATAATAATTTAAGGAACAGTGATGCAACATATGTCATTAGAGAAGACTCCATAAAGATGGGAACATATGTAAGAAATATTCTGACACTTGTCTTTCTCTACTTAATTTTCTCTGTGTGTAGTAAAAATACTCAACACACATCCTGATACTTTGTGCATCTCTCTTAAACTCCCACACTCACACAAATATACATGCCCATCTGCAATATACTGAGGAAAATTGCAAATATAATAAACAGTAATGTAGGAAGTAGGAATTGAAAAAGAAGGATGAATAAATATGAGTGTATGATGATAAATTTAGTCCACAAGTCTTCATTAATAATTAACATATTTGGGGTACCAGTAGAATGGACCTTGATTTAAGGAATTTCTGGGAATTGTATACTGTACACTATCTGTGGGTCAGAGAATAAGCAGCTACAGAATAAAAGAATGTTCCTTCAGGAGAGGAGAAACACCAAACAACCTTTTCTAGAAACTGGCAATTGGTGTGAGAACACATGTATTATTCTGTCCTTCGTGTCTAAATGTGACAAGATGAGCGAGGTAGAAAACGAAGACGTTTTATTCTCCACGTTTGTTGAAAAACAGCCAGAATAGACAGATCTAGCTCTAGGTAAAGATGAATACAGAAGGAAATCAAGAACACGACAAATAATAATTATTATATTGACCTATAAAATGTCCTGGTAAATAAGAAAAGAAATAGCATATAAGAGAACAAAAAGATTACCAAGATGTAGAATATGTTTATTGCAAGATTAGAAAGACTGTTTAAATAATAACTATGAAATGAATATAATTTCATATAATATATGAAAAAGGAGAAAAAATAATGACAGAAATGCGTGGATGACAAGAATAGAAAATGATAAGATAACACTATGAGATCAAACAATGATAAATTAGCAAAGGAAAATTTAGGCAAGTAAAAACATAATACAAAATTAAAATCTATGGTTAGAAAGTAAATTTTTAAAGTTATGCTTTTAAATTAGTGACATAAAGGTATACATTAAAAATTGTTAGTGCAATGGGTTAAGACATGAGATAAAATATTTAGAGAAGATAAAGGATAAAGAATAAACAGAACATAAATATCCTTTGTTTTAATAATGCAGAACTCAAAGTGACTGAAGATTAAATGGTATTAAAGTCAAGAAAAGAATAAATCCAAATGTAATAGTGATGCATGTCTAAAGAGCATACCACAAAGAAAAAGCATTTCAAGGGAGTCATTTCCATATATAGTCTAAAAGATTTGAACTACACTTATGACTAAAAGAAAATTCAGTCCACATATGAAAGAAAAATAACAGGTAAAATGTAAGGAAAAGAAAATAAAGAACTGGTAAAGAGAAATAAGATAAAAGGGGAAGAAGAGAAGGGGTAGGGGATGGGAGAGAGGGAGAGAAGAAAAGAGGCAAGGAGAGGAAATGCAGATTCCTATGGTGTCAAATTTCAGAAGAGTGTGAGATAATTTGTTCTGAGGTTTTAAAAAGGCAGTGGTTATACTGCAAATGATCTACATTGTTGTATGAAACATTATTTTGGTGATTTTTATTGCTTTAAAATATTCCAATTTATGAATATACTACAATTTATTTACTCATTATACTCCTGAGGGACATTTTAGTGGGCTCCTATAAATAATGCTTCTATGAACATTCTCGTATATGTTTTTTGGAGCACACATTTACACATTGGTTTTAAACCCAAGTGGAATGTCTGAATTTTAGAGTGATCACTTTTGGAATAGAGTATGAACTGTATTCCAAGATGGTTTGTGCCAGTTTAAACTCTCACCAAGTGTATAAGAATTCCAGTTACTCCACATCTTCCCTCACACTTGCTATTGTCAGTGTTGTAAAATCCACACTTTTAATTTGAATTTACCTGATGACGAAAGATGGGACACATTTTCATAGATTGTGCGTCATTTGAATTTTTTCTTGACTGGCAGTTTAAGACTTTTGTCCTTTTCTTTAGTTACTTTTCTTTTACTTTTGATGTATAAAATTTCTTTATATATTATGAATAAGTCTCTTTCATCAGTTGTATATGTTAGCATACATTTTCTTCCAATCTGTGGCTTCCATTTTTATTATGTATTATATTTTATTTTTATTGTGTTTTATTTTGATAAACAAAATCTGTTAATTTTATTATTGTCTTTATGGTTGCTAATTTTTTGATGTTGCAAGAAAAACTCTGCATTGATGAAAATGTATGTAAATATCAATTGTGAACTTAAACAAGTGTTCCTCTACACTATGGAGCCAGGAGAATTGGAAGGAAAATGGTAAGTGTATCTTCAATTTTACAAGATGTTTTGTAAATATTCACAACAAGTTATTGATATAAAAGCAAAGGAGAAATAATAAAAATTAGTCATACTTAGGTTCTGTGTTATGTTTATACAAAGCTTATTGTTCAATGGGTACATTTTGTCCCAAGGCTTCCTGTCTTTATTACTGTAATATTACAATATATTTTAATATTCAGTAGATAAAGTAATCAAGTTTTGTTCTTTTCAAAAAACAACACCAACGTTTTGCCCCCCCCCCCCCAAAACTACAAAAACAGGACACACTGCATGTTTTCTTGAGAAGGAGTCTCACTCTGTCACACAGACTGTAGTGCAATGCCATGATCTCGCCTCACTTCAACCTCTGCCTCCCTGGTTCAAGCGATTCTCCCTCCTCAGCCTCTTGAGTAGCTGGGATTACAGGTGCCTGCTACCATGCCTAGCTAATTTTTTGTATCTTTAGTAGAGACATGGTTTCACCATGTTGGCCAGGCTGCTCTCAAATTCCTGACCTTGTGATATGCCCACCTAGGCTCCCAGACTGCTGGGATTACAGGCGTGAGCCACTGCGCCTGGCCTGCATGATTATCAATTTTAAAAATGGCTAAATTGTGCTATTTTCCTACAATTGGGTGTTCTCCAGCCATGATTTTATTTTTGTTGCTCTAAAAGTATTAGGTAAGCTGTTGGTGCTCTGCTGCATTTCAGAATAAATTATAGTATCAGTTTCATATTTCTGAAAATAAATAAATAAAGCTTTCTAGGATTTGAGATTTTATTAAATTTATAAACTACTTTCAGATGCAATCATCTCTGTACCATATTAGCTTTCCAATCCCTGAACCTAGCTTTGTCATAGTTTTCAGTGAAGTTTTTCAAATTGTTGAAACTATTGGAAAGGATATCAGTTTTTAATTTTTATTTTCTAATGTGATACTAGATTACTAATAAAATTTGGTTTTCTTTACTTACCCTGTTTCCAGTTGCATTCTTTTTTTTTTTTTAATGAGACAGAGTCTCACTCTGTCACCCAGGCTGGAGTGCAGTGGCTCAATCTCGGCTCACTGCAAGCTCCCCCTCCTGGGTTCACGCCATTCTCCTGCCTCAGCCTCCTGAGTAGCTGGGACTACAGGCACCCGCCACCACGCCCAGCTAATTTTTTTTTTTTAATTTTTAGTAGAGACGGGGTTTCACCATATTAGCCAGGATGGTCTCGATCTCCTGACCTCATGATCCTTCTGCCTTGGCCTACCAAAGTTCTGGGATTACAGGCGTGAGCCACTGCACCCGGCCCCAGTGGAATTCTTAAGTTAATAAATTGATACTAATAACTCATTTGTAGATTCACTTGGCGTCTCTGTAATTAATCAATATGTTAAATATTGTTTTCTTAAATTTTAATTTTTTAATTTTTAAAATTTTAACTTTTATTTTAAATTCCAGGGCTACATGTGCAAATTTATTACATGGGTATATCGTGTGCTACTGAGGCTTGGGGTATGAATGATCCCATCACCTCCGTGGTAAGTAAAGTACCCAGTAGGCAGTTTTTCAGCTTGGATCCCTCCCTCTCTCTTCCCTATAGTAGTTCCTATTGTCTGTTGTTCTCATCTTTATGTCTATGTGTACCCAATGTTTAGCTCCCACTTATAAGTGAGACCATGTGGTTGTTTGGTTTTCTGTTCCTGCATTAATTCACTTAGGATAATGTCCTCCAGCTATATCTATGTCGCTGAATAGAACTTGATTTCATTTTTTGGCTGTGTAATATTCCGTGTGTATATGTACCCAATTTTCTCTATCCAATCCACAAATTAAGGTCACCTAGGTTGATTCCATAACTTTGCTACTGTGAGTAGTGCAGAAAAGAACATATGCATGCTTGTATCTTTTTGGTAGAATGACTTATTTTCTTTTGGGCTTGCTGAGTCGAATGGTAGTTGTGTTTTAAGTTTATTGAGAAGTCTCCAAACTGCTTTCCACAGCGGCTCAACTGATTTACATTCCCACCAACAACTTTTCTCCTCAGCCTCACCACTTTTAATAATGGCCATTCTGAATATTTTGAGATGGTGTTTCATTGTGGTTTTGATTTTCATTTCTACGAGGATTAGTGATGTGGAGCATTTTTTCAAATGTTTCTTGGCAGCTCATATGTCTTCTTTTTAGATATGTCTGTTTATATCCTTTGCCTATTTTTAATGGAGTTATTTGTGTTTTGCTTGTTGATTTGCTTAAGACCCCTATAGATTCTGGATATTAGGCCTTTGTTAGATGCATAGTTTGCAAATATCTTCTCCTATTCTGTAGGCTTCCCATTTACTCTGTTGATATCTTTTTTTTTTTTTTTTTTTTTTTTGTGCAGAAACTCTTTAGTTTAATTAGGCCCTACCTGTCAATTTTTGTTTTGTTGCAATTGCTTTTCAGGACATAGCCAGAAATTCTTTGCCAAGTCTGATGTTGGGAAGCATATCTCCTAGGTTGTCTTCTAGAATTTTCATAGTTTGAGGTTTTACACTGAAATATTTTTTTCTATTTTCAGTTAATTTTTGTGTATGGTGAAAGGTAAGGGTCCAGCTTCAATCTTCTGCATATAGCTAGTGAGATATCCCAGCACTGTTTGTTGAATAGGCAGTCCTTTCCCTGTTGCTCATTCTTGCTGACCATGTGGAAAATCAGATGGTTGTAGGTGTGAAGTTTTATTTCTGAGTTTTCGAGTCTCTTCCATTGATTTGTATGTCTGTTTTTGTACCAGTACTATACTGTTTTGGTGACTGTAGCTTTATAGTGTAGTTTACAGTTGGATAATGTGATGCCTTCGGATTTGTTCTTTTTGCTTAGCATTACTTCGGCTCTTCAGCACTTTTTTGGTTCCATGTGAATTTTAGAACAGGTTTTTTCTAATTATTTGAAGGATATTGTTGGTAGTTTGATAGAAATAATGTTGAATCTGTGGATTGTTCCAATCCATGTTTATGAAAGGTTTTTCCATTTGTTTGTGTCATCTCTGAATTCTTTTAGTAATGTTTAGTAATTCTCTTTGTAGAGATCTTTTACCTCCTTCTTTAGTTGTATTCCTAGGTATTTCATTTTATTTGTGGCTATTGCAAATGGAATTGTGTTCTTGATTTTACTCTTAACCTGAATGCTGTTGGTGTATAAAAATGCTACTGATTTTTGTACATTGACTTTGTATCCTGAAACCTTACTAAAGTCGCTTATCAGTTCTAGGAATCTTTTGGCAGACTCTTTAGGATTTTCTAGGTATAAAATCATATCATCAACGAAGAGAGAAAGTTTGACTTCTATTCCTATTTAGATGCCAGTTGTTTCTTTCTCTTGCCTGATTTCTCTAGCTAGGAATTCCAGTACTATGTTGAATAGGAGTGGTGAGAGTGAGCATCCTTGTCTTGTTCCAGTTCCCAATGGGAGTGCTTCCAGCTTTTGCCCATTCAGTATGATGTAGGCTGTGGATTTGTCATCAACAATTCTCATTACTTTGAAGTATGTTCCCTTGATGTCTCAAAGGTTTTTATCATGAAAGGTTGTTGGATTTTATGCAGACTTGAGGTCAGGAATTCGAGATCAGCCTGGCCAACATGCTGAAACCTATCTCCACTAAAAGTACAAAAATTAGCTGGGTGTAGTGGCATGTGCCTGTAGTCCCAGCTACTCATGAGGCTGAGGCAGGAGAATCGCTTGAACCTGGGAGGTAGACACTGCAGTAAGCCAAGATCACACCACTGTACTTTAGCCTGGATGACAGAATGAGACACTGTCTCAAAAAAAAAAAAAAAAAAAAAAAAAAAAAAAAAAAAAAGGAAAGAAAAGAAAGAACTGATACCAATCCTATTGAATTTATTTTAAAAAATTGAGGATGAGGGGCTTCTCCTTAACTCACTATATGAAACCAAGCAGCATTAGCCTAACACCAAAATCTAGCAGAAACACAATGAAAAAAGGAAATGTCAGTTCATTTTACCTGATAAACATAAACAAAAATTCTCAAGAGAATAAGAGCAAACCGAATCCAGCAGCATATTAAAAAGTAAACATACCACAATTGAATAGGCTTTACATCTGGAATATAAGATTTGTTCAACATATGTAAATCAATAAAAGTGATCCAACACATAAACAGAATTAAAAGCAAAAAAAGTATGGTCACCTCAATAGATGCAGAAGAAGATTTGGGAGTTCTGGGCTGCAGTGAGCTATGATAGTGCCACTGCACTCCAGTCTAGTGACAGAGTGAGACCCTGTCTCAAAAAAAGAAAAAAAAAAGCCTAAGCAGGAAATTCCTAGGTCATAGATTTGATACACATATAATTTAATGACACTACTAAACCATTCTGCCAAATGGTTGTACCATTCTACAATTCCCCTATTAATGTATTAGAATTACTGTTTGGGACTGGGAGTTCTGACACATTTTCAATGACAACATTATAAATCTTCATACTTTCAGCATCTGAAATGATAAAAATCATTTAAATTTGTTTTACAGTACATTCATGATAAAACTGATTCAAAACAAAATAGAGGAAAAGTCAAATGGTAAAGTATGTATAAAATACATGTAAAACTGTTTTGCCATAATCTTCCAAAACAATGAAAATGTAAGTGTGTGTACACACATATGTGTGTTTATGTATCCATTTATTTATCCAGTAAACTCAAGACAAATCACAAACTAGGCATAGAACAATTCTATTATTCTTTTGTGATATATAGAATTCTCTGTCTGTCTGTCTCTGTGTCTTTCTCCATCCTGCTTGCTTCCTCTATTTTTTATAAAACTTTACACATATAGTTATGTACATAGTGTATGTGTATATATATGTACATAGATATAAACACACATTATACATGGATAACAAGATTGTGAGATGGATACTGTGATCAGCATAAATGAAAACAAATCATTCTTATTACTATCAGAACTATTCATCAGAATCCATACCTGAGAGAGACATTTAAGTTTGTTATTATTTATTTTTATAGTTTTACCCCTGCATAAAGAGTTGGTAAATATAGAAATAATGTCAACATTCCCAAAGGATCTTTTCCTTCTAACCAGAGCCCTCCGAGACACCATCAAGTGTACTATGGAGACTCAATCAAGTGTACACACTTCAGTCTAGAGAATTCTCAAATGGCACAGAAATGCTGTGAAGAGGTGGAATGTGGTTGCTATAGAACTCTTGATGCTCAGGACTCTCAGTCATGAATACTAATCTGGTCTTTACTAAGGTGAGTTCGGGAAATTCCCAAAGACTCATATTTTTCTACACTGCAAAGTATTCAGTACAAGAAAGAAGTATCATTTATTTGGGGAGTAAGAGGGAAAACCTCATTGTGAAGTAAATTCAAAACTACCTCATAATTCATTGGAGACAGAGAAGTTCAGCTAGTAGTGACTTCCAATGAGAGGAAAACAAAAGTTTTTGCCTTAATTAATAGATACCTATAGACAGAATTGCTTCCAGTGGAAATGGTCTTTATGAACAAATAGAAAATAACTCAAGACTAGACTCGAATCCTAGAAGTTGTTGAGAGGAATTGCTGGAAGAAACTTCCCTACAGAAATTCTCCTATGCAATACTTCTACCAGGAGCAATCCAGCATTTGTGTGAACAAGTCCAGGGATAAGAATCCAGCTACCCTACAGATATGTTCTCTTATATAGAGAGCTTCCTGAGCTATTACTAATTTTCTGTAAATCTACACCTTTGTTCTCTCTTCCCTAAATTACAATTAAAAATAAGCTTTCTTGTTCTCCTACTTGAAAATTAGCTTCTTCCCATGTCTCCACAATTTAACTGGTTGTGCTTGTTTAACTTGTTTAACTGTGTCCCCATGACTTGTTTAAACTGGTTATGCTTAGTTTATGGGACTAGTTTTCAGGGTTAAAATCAGTAAGTTAGGACAATAGTTATAGATTGATTAAACACATGGCTTCAAAGTCAAACAAACTTTGAAGTCAAACAAACAAAGCTCTACTAGTTTTCAATTTTTGTGGCATTAGGCATTTTATTGAGTAATCTGGTACCTCCATTTGCTCATATATAAAATTAAGGTAATAACATATACCCACATTGCTATTGTAAGTTTAAATACAGTAATCAACCCCTATTGAAATATTAGCTTCATAAGTGGAGAGGATGCTATCTCTCTGGTTCACTAATGTATTTCTAGAAACTAAAATGACCCTGGCCAAGACAATCAATAAATGTATGTTAAACTGTATTTTGCACATAATATGACAATTATTATAATAGATAATATGCATTGTTTACTTATTAGATGCCGGGCACCAATGGGAAGATTAATTCTAATTTAACCATTTTAACACCTCCATGGTTTGTAAACATAGTATTATCATTCCCTTTTTAAAGTTATAACAATTGTATGAAGAAAGGTTTTAGGACTTACTCAAGTCTATCCAGTTAGTGTTGGGAGCAAGATTTAACTGATTGATTCTGAATGGCCGTGTCTCTATAGTAAAAATGCAATAAAACTCTGCTCTCCTTATATTTTTAGGCAGTGGACACTTAGTTGTCTTCTTTTAAATATATTCTAATTTACAATTAGAATACAGCACTTACATCAGTGTGTCTGGGTTTTGTGTCTGGGTTGCTTGGCTCAGGAATGCTTATGTGCATGGCTGAGAATCATCTGGAAGCAGGAGTTTTTTTCTAAGGTGAGGGAAGAAAGAACTGGCTCTGAGTTGTCTGTCTGCCAGTTGGTATTTAATAAGCAGAGATTGACTGTTTACTTACATGATGTTGATGCTTGGAAGGATATGATAATTTTCTGTGATGGGTGATCAGTTTTAGTTTACAAGATGGCTGTGCAGAGCCAGAAATTCCTACTTCTCCTGATATCCTACTGTCCTTATTTTTTTCCTTCTGGTTTTGTGGCTCTGGTGCCCTCTGGCTACCTCAGAAGGAGCAAAAATATCCAAGGCATCATTCCACACAGATCAGTTCTCTTTGCAGAAGTTCCAATGTCCACTTGCGTAGTAACCTAGAGTTAGCAGGAGACTTGCAAGAATTTAGCTGGATAAAATTCCCCTGGATTTTATTCTTGATTTAAGAGACATTTATGTATTTTTTCATCTAAAACATGAGAACATATTTTAATCTCTTGAAGTCCATAGTAACTATCCTGTGCTAGCACTTACCTTCTAAAGTTCCCTCACAATCTCTCAATACAGTTGAAGTTTTCAGAATCTCATGCTGTCTTTCCCGTGCTAAAGTACAAGATGACATTCGAGTTGGATCAGGGCTGAATTCATAAGTATTTATTATGGTAAGTTTTTTCACATAGAATGCTTTATATTGGGAAAAGAAATAACAATAATGGTAGTGATTACTGATAATATTTGTTGAGTATTCACTATATACTATGTACAGTTTTAGCACATTACATAAATTATCTTATTGAATAATCTTGACAATGTTCTGATTTTAGGAATTATTATCTCATTTTAGATTGAGGAAACTGAGGCATAAAATGGTAAAATGACTCACCAGTATCACACACCAGGAAGAACAGGAAGTGGAATGTGAAGTTAGGCAGTCTAAATTCGGAGGGATTTAATCACCTCTTCTCATTTTAGACATCTTAGAGAAGTCACTGTATTCTTGCATTATTTCTAAGCCCTCTACTCAGCACTGATTTCATTTCTGGTCTAAGAAACTGCCACTGCTAAAGAGTGTAAAATGCTCTTCTCCTGTCAGCCATCATGTTGGGGGTCAATAGCTCCAGCCTGACCCCAGGATTCTTTATCTTGAATGGCATTCCTGGGCTGGAAGCCACATACATCTGGATCTCCCTGCCATTCTGCTTTATGCACATCATTGCTGTCGTGGGGAACTGTGGGCTCATCTGCCTCATCAGCCATGAGGAAGCCCTGCATCGGCCCATGTACTATTTCCTGGCCCTGCTCTCCTTCACTGATGTCACCTGGTGCACCACCACGGTACCTAATATTCTGTGCATATTCTGGTTGAGCCTCAAGGAGATTGACTTTAATGCTTGCCTGTCCCAGATGTTTTCTGTTGATATGATGACAGGGATGGAGTCTGGGGTGCTCATACTCATGGCCCTGGACGGCTATGTGACCATCTGCTATCCCTTATGCTATGCCACCATCCTTACCAACCCTGTCATCACCAAGGCTGGTCTTGTTACCTTCTTGAGGAGTGTGATGCTCATCATCCCATTCACTTTCCTCACCAAGTGCCTGCCCTATTGCTGGGGGAACTTCATCCCCCACATCTACTGAGACCACATGTCTGTGGCCACGGTATCCTGTGGCAATTTCAAGGTCAATGCTATTTATGGTCTGATGGTTGCTCTCCTGATTGGTGTGTTTGACATCTGCTGTATCTCGTGTATCTTACACTATGATTTTTCAGGCTGTTATGAGCCTGTCATCAGCAGATGCTCGTCGCAAAGCCTTCAGTACCGGCACATCTCACATGTGTGCCATTGTGATCACCTATGTTCCTCTTTTGTCACTTTTTTCACTCATCATTTTGGAGGACACAATATCCCAAACCACATACACATCATCGTGGCCAACTTTTATCTGCTACTGCCTCCTACCATGAACCCAGTTGTTTATGGAGTCAAGACTAAGCATATTCGGGAAAGTATGATTAAATTTTTACTTGGAGACAAGGTTAACTTTACCTGTGACAAATGAAACATAGAATAGACATGTTGTTTGAGGTGGTGAGAAAATAATGGAGACAAAAATTTCATAAAAGATGTGAATAAAATGGTATTAAAATCACAGCCTGCAATTTACCCATGTAACAAACTTGCATGTGTACCCCTTAAACCTAAAATAAAAATAGAAATAAAAAATCAAAATAAAGACATAAATTCATAAGTCACAATAATATGACAATTTTCTGAAGTCTTTGCAGGCACATGAATTTGTGTGTGTTGCTAGTGGGGACAAGGATCTTCCAAAGCAGAGAATGCAGAATAAAGAAGTAATATACCCATTATTTAAAGAGTTGAGTTTCCTAAGCATTTATAGACTCACATGTCTGTGAGACCAGAAAGGTAATAAAATGAGGACAGTAGACCTGGTGACATTCTATGCATTGTGTGTAAGAAGGGGAGGCTATAGAGACATAGGGAAACATGGGTCCAGTGTTCAATATTTTTCAGTATTTTTTTAAGACAAGCTAGATTTATATGTTCTATGAAATCTCCCAATTTTAATTGTTGGCAAAATAAGTGTTAAAGTACTGTATAATTCATAGAAGAATGTCCAGGGATTCTATTTTTCTGATGTCATCAGTTTAGCGTCTCCATTTAAAATAGATCTAAATGGGAACAATAGACTCCAGGGTCTTCAAAAGGAGTGAGAAGAATAAATGCTGAAAAGCTTTCTGTTGGATACTACATTCACTATCTGGGTGAAAAAGTCTGCAGAAGCCCAAACCTCAGCATCATGCAATGTAACTTTGCAGCAAACCTGCACATGTACGCTCTGAATCTAAAGTAAAAATAAAATAAATAAATAAATTATAAAATTGATCTGAAAATATAATTGTTATATTATTAACTGAGCAGGCAAAACATTATGTTATTAGTATGTAATGTATTTATTCATTCACTCATTAATTCATTTTTTGACACACTAATTTAAGCAATATTATTAGTCATACCTTAGATTTATTGAGAGGGAGGCAGATGATACAGTTCCTGGTTTCAAGATACTCAGAATCTGGACTGTAGCCAGGGATATGTGAGAAGACATACATATGAAAGAAAGGGGAGAGAGAAAAAATAAATGCAGTGTGAAGGGCGTAAAAAGTTAGTAGGAAAGAATTGGGGGAAATACAACATCGGTTTCGGATTCAATTCATCTCAAGTTTTAAGTCCTCTGTCTTTTAACTTCTAGCCACTAGAAATTAAGAGTTGAGCAGGCTACATAATCTCTCTAAATTTTGACTTCCATATTTTCTTCCAAATGTGAAAAAGAAAATGTATCATAGAGATGTTTCTTCTGATTAAATGCTCTGATGCAAAAAAAAAAGCATGTAGCACAGTCTCTGATGTATACTAACCATTCAATAAATTTTAGTTATTTTTATGAGCTATTAGTTTCAACTCTGATTCATTATGAAAATTATAGTTTGATGATAAATCTTTCCAGTTGTACAGGCAGTGCACAGTGCAGTATCAATTTTGTGTGGGCAAGCTTTCTTTTCTTTTCCCTTGTTTTTTTGAGATGGGGTCTCACTCTGTCACTCATGTTGGACTGCAGTGGCATCATCTCGGCTCACTGCAACCTCTGCCTCCTGGGCTTAAGCAATCCTCCCACCTCAGCCTCCTGAGTAGTTGTGACACAGGCATACCCCACCGTGGCCAGCTAATTTTTTGTATTTTTAGTAGAAACAGGGTTTCTCTCTGTTGCTCAGGCTGGTCTCAAATTCCTGAGCTCAGGAGATCCACCTGCCTTGGCCCCGCAAAGTGCTGGGATTACTGGTGTGAGCCACCATGCCTGGCCATAGGCAAGTTTTCATTGAGTTCTCATGAACATACTGTCAGTGTCAGCCAACAAGTTTTTCTGGGTCAAGTTTTGCCTGACTCCATGTTATATGCTGAGAAATGTAAATGAAAACAAAAACACTAGTTAATTCCTTGTCTAGTAGAGGATATAAAATGCTATGGAATCATTATTATAAAATGATAACAAGGTCATTGTACCTCACAGATGTTCACAAAACTCATGAAACCTGAGAGCATGATCATCAATATCTATTGGAGGTAGCAAGTAAAGATTTTACAGGGAAATAGTATATAAAGTCAATCTCGAATTACATGTATGAGTGTTCTACAAGAAAGAGCAGATGGAAATTATTTGGAAAAAAATAAACAACCTAGCTCTAATATTAAGACTGAACAAAGAATAGCAAGTCTAGATTCACAAAGGTTTTTGTATATTCAGAGGTAAAAGAGAAAGGGTGAGGAGTAAAAAATTGTGACTAGAAAGGTAGACAGAGGTCCTATCAGGAAGTGCTTTATGAGTCTTATCAGAACTTCAGGCATGCCCCACATTGTTCTTCATTTGTGAGATACTAAGTATATTAGAATCACCCTTCACCTTTAAGCAGCTGTTCCCCATTCGTTACCCTTCTGGACTGCTCACATCTCCGCCATAACCACTGCCTCTTAAGCCCTGTCTCCTGTTTTTTCCTCTCCAACTTCTTTCTTCCACTAAAACTCATTTTCTCAGTTTTTACGCACTTTTTCATGCACCAACCCAGGTTCTTTTCAGAAATCAAGGCATTCCTGTGTAGAGATCCCTTATGTCTTCCTCCACAGTTACTTAATTTCAGAGTGTTGACTGTACACACACAGACACACACACACACACACACACACACACACACACAAATGGTTTCAAGATAATAGAAACAACAAAAAGTACGTAGCATTTATTTTCCAGAAACGTATTACTGTATTGCATTCTCATTTAATCCTAAAACCACTGTCAGGATGGTACCATTTTATGCCCAGTTTACAGATAAGCAGACTTACAGATAAAATAACCTCTTTGAGCCACAGAGAGGTTAATAAGTTAATGAAAGTCATATAGCCAGCAAATGGCAGGTCTTGAATTTAAACCCAGGCAGTCTGGTTCCAGTGTCTTTAATTTTAATGACTATAATACGCTGTACCGTTTCTACAAGGAATTTAAAAAATTAAAGAATTTATAGCATGCTCCTTCTGATTGGGATGCTGTAAAGTCCTCCAGTGATGTACCTGCACTGGACAAGGTGATGGAATTTTTTTCAGAAAATGGCTTATTAAAATATGAAGGGCTGCCATTGAGGCAGGAAAATAGGGTCTGGAGGCAGGGAACATAAGGCTGATCCACATTTCAGCTATGAGAGGAAATAAATACCCTCTCCATAAGGCATACACCGAGTAAACAACTTTGTAACTTTACTTGATCCTCTTCATTTACATACAGCATACCCCAAGTAGTAGGTATTTAAACTCATAAAAACTCTGTTACAGGGCCTTTGAGCCTCTATGTTCAGGCTGCTTCCACACTGTGGAGTGTACTTTCATTTTCAATAAATCCCTTCATGCCTTCCTTCCTTTCTTTGTGCGTTTTGTCCAATCCTTTGTTCAAGACGCCAAGAACGTGGCCACCCTCCACTGTTAACATCAAATTCTTCAAGGTGTCACATGGTATTACACACATGTACATAGTCACAGGACTAAACAACATTTCTGCATTTTCTAACTCACCCTAACAAATGACTTCTACAAAAGCCATGAAAATAAATTGGAGGAGATAAATACTTTATATTCCAACCTCTGAGTTTCTTCCCACTACTAACAGAAGCATACTTTCTTGCTCAGTGGTGACCACATCAAAGATTTCTACCTTGACCATCATATTTAAAAGTGCACCTAGTACTCCCAACTTTTTCTTACTCTCATATTTTTATAGAGTACATTCCTTTCTAAGTCATAATAAAATTTACATATTTATTATGTTAACTGTTATTGGATGCCCTCTCGAATCATGCTCTTGTTAGATTATTAGCACCACAAGGCCTAGTTCAGTGGCTCTTTCCTGCAATCTCAGCACTTTGGGAGGTTGAAGTGGGTGGATCACTTGAGGCCAGAGTTCAAGACCAGCCTGGCCAACATGGCGAAACCCTGTCTTTGCTAAAAATACAAAAATTAGCTGGGCATGGTGGCACATACCTCTAATTCCAGTGATATGGTTTCACTGTGTCCCCCACGAAATCTCATCTTGAATTGTAACTTCCACAATTCTCACATGTCATGGGAGGAACCTGGTGAGAGGTACTTGAATCACGGAAGTGGATCTTTCGTATGCTGTTCTTATGATAGTCAGTAAGTCTCAGGAGATTTGATGGTTGTAAAAATGGGAGTTGCCCTACACAAGATCTCTTCTCTTGTCTGCCACCATGTGAGACACGTGTTTCACCTTCCGCCATGTTTGTGAGGCCTCTCCAGCCACGTGGAACTGTGAGTCCATTAAACCTCTTTCTTTTGTAAATTACCCAGTCTCAAGTATGTCTTTATCAGCAGTATGAAAACAGACTAATAGAGTAAATTGGTGCCAGAACAGTGGGGTGTTGCTGAAAAGATACTGAAAAATATAGAATCGACTTTGGAACTGGGTATCGGGCAGAGGTTGGAACAGTTTGAAGGGCTCAGAAAAAGACAGAAAAATGTGGGAAATTTGGAACTCCCCAGAGGTTTGTTGCATGGCTTTGACCAAAATGCTGATAATGATATGGACAGTGAAATTCAGGTTGAGGGGCTCTCAGATGGAGATGAGAAACTTGTTGGAAAGTGGAGCAAAAGTGACTCTTGTTATGTTTTAGCAAAGAGATGCAGCATTTGGCTCTTGCCTGATAGAGATCTGTAAAACTTTGAACTTGAGAGAGATGATTTAGGGTATCGGGCCGAAGAAATTTCTAAGCAGCAAAGGTTTCAAGATGTGACTTAGGTGCTATTAAACACATTCCATTTTAAAAAGGAAGCAGAGCATAAAAGTTCAGAAAATTTGTAGCCTGATAATGAGGTAAAAAAGAAAAACCCATTTTCTGAGGAGAAATTCAAGCTGGCTGCAGAAATTTACCTGAGTAATGAGGAGCCAAATGTTAATCACCAAGACAATGGGGAAAATGTCTCCAGGGCATGTCAGAGACCTTTGAAGCAGCCCCTGCCATCACAGGCTGGCAGGTTTAGGAAGACAAAATGGTTTCATGGGCCAGGCCCAGGGTCTCTTTGCTGTGTGCAGTCAAGGGATTTGGTGCCATCTATCCCAGCTGCTCCACTCAGACTAAAAGGGACCAAGGCACAGCTTGGGCTGTTTCTTCAGAGGTTGGAATCCCCAAGCCTTGGCAGCTTCCACATGGTGTTGAGCCTGTGGGTGTACAGAAGTCAAGAACTGAGGTTTGGGAACCTCCACCTAGATTTCAGAGGATGCCTGAAATCCCAGGCAGAAATTTGCTGCAGGGGTGGGGTCCTCTTGGAGAAGCTCTGCTATGGCAGGCAGTGTGGAAGGGAAATATGGGGCCGGAGACCCACACAGAGTCCCTACTGGGGCATCACCTATTGGAGCTGTGAGAAGAGAGCCACAGTCCTCCAGACCCCGGAATGGTAGATCCACCAACAGCTTGCACTGTGCACCTGGAAAAGCTGAAGACACTCAATGCTGGCCCATGAAAGCAGTCAGGAGGGTGCCTATACCCTGCAAAGCCACAGAGGCAGAGCTGCCCAAGACCATGGGAATCCACCTCTTGCATCAGTTTGACCTGAATGTGAGACAAGGAGTCAAAGGAGATCTTTTTGGAACTTTAAGATTTGACTGCCCTGCTGGTTTTTGGACTTACATGGAACCTGTAGCCCCTTTGTTTTGGCCAATTTCTCCCATTTGGAATGGCTCTCTTTACTCAATGCCTGTACCCCCATTGTATGTAGGAAGTAACTAACTTGCTTTTGATTTTATTGGCTCATAGGTGGAAGGGACTTGCCTTGTCTCAGATGATACTTTGGACTGTGGACTTCTAAGTTAATGCTGAAATGAGTTAAGACTTTGGGGGACTGTTGGGAAGGTATGACTGGTTTTGAAATGTGAGGACATGAGATTTAGGAGCGGTCAGGGGCAGAATGATATGGCTTGGCTGTGTCCTTACTCAAATCTCATCATGGATTATAACGTCCACAATTCCCACATGGGAAGAACCTGGTGGAAGGTTATTGAATCATAGGGGCTGGTCTTTCCTATGCAGTTCTCATGATAGTGAATAAGTCTAAGGAGATCAGACGGTTTTTAAAATGGGAGTTTCCCTGCACAAGCTCTCTTCTCTTGTCTGCCACCATATGAGACATGACTTTCACCTTCTGCCATGACTGTGAGGCCTCCCCAGTCACGTGGAACTGTAAGTCCATTAAACCTCTTTCTTTCATAAATTACCCAGTTTCAGTATATCTTTGTCAGCAGTATGAAAATGGACTAATACACCCAGCTACTTGGGAGACTGAGGCATGAGAATTGCTTGAACTTGGGAGGCTGAGGTTGCAGTGACCCAAGACTGTGCCACTGCACTCCAGCTTAGGCAACAGAGTGAGACTGTGAGACTGTCTCACACCTTGCCACCCCCGAAAAAAGGAAAAAAAATTAAAAAAGATTGTTAGCACCTAGCACCACAAAGTCAGGGATCTTTACCAGATTTGCGTACCGATGTGTCTCAAAAACCAGGATGATTGCCTGCTATGTGGTAGAAGCAATGAAAGCCTATCACAAGGGTGCTAACTTAGACAAGGTGAGTAGAAAATTCATTACTGAGAAAAGAACATTCAAATTGCCTCTTGAAAGTAGAGGAAGAGCCAACTAGGCAAAGGGAATAAATATCTTCATATGATATGTTTTTAAAAGTGCAATTATATTGTAAGTAATTTTTATAGCACTCATTTTATTTTATAATATATTATGAACTTTTTTTTTAGATTTCACATATAATTGAGAGTATACAGTAGTTGTCTTTCTGTGCCTTTTTTCACTTAAGCATAATGTCCTCTAAGTTCACTCATATTGTCAAAAATAACAGGATTTCCTTCATTTTTAGGGCTGAGTAGTATTTGTGTGTATGTACCACATTTTCTTTATCTATTAATCTGTCAATGGACACCTGTATTGTTTCCACCTCTTGGATATTGTGAATAATGTAGCTATGAATATGGTTGTGTAGACATCTTTTTGGCATACTGATTTCATTTCCTTTTGATATAATCCCAGAAGTGGGATTGCTGGATCTTATGGTATTCTATTTTTGATATTTTGAGGAACCTTCATACTTTTTTTTCCATAATGGCTATACTAATTTACACTTTCATCAGCAATGTACCAGAGTTTATGTTTCTTCATAGCCTCATCAGCACTTGTTCTCTTTGTCTTTTTAAAAAATGTGAAGTCAAGAAGTTTTCGTTCCTGATTTTGCTGTGTGAGATGTCGTACTCAGAAAATAACTATGTCATTTTCATGATGAAACAGTTTCTGTTTTACAAATTTTGACTCAATCTAGAGTTTTTCAAACACCTTGTAGGAGCTATTCATTGGATAAAATTAGAGAAGGGGAAAAAGTTTCAGGAATTAACCTCTGTACAGGAAAAATTCAGTAGAGATGTTAGTGGTCATTCAGCCATTTGCAATTTTGGGGCAGCTATTCCAGATTTGAGATGATAACAAGGCCAAGAAATAAAGTCAAGTTCAGGGACCCTATGGTGTTGAAGTCTGTGATCTTAGCCCTTACTAGATAGTCTCACCAATATTAGGAGCTGTGTTGTACTGAAAAAACCTGTTTGGACTCAAGTTTTGCTTACTGTTTCATGAATTCTGAATGTGAGTTCTTCTGTATTTATAAAATATGAAGATTTTGCTTATACGAAAGAGAAGTAGATTGTAAGACATTTGAGTCTAAGGGCTATATTGTACAATTTTTATTTTAAATGATAATTCTTTAAAGACACACTTAACATACAAGTATTTGTAATCACTGATTGTAGAATGTAATGAATGTTTTAGAAAATAAACTTCAAGCCTGAAAAAGACATTCTATGAAGAACAATAAATGTATGTTGTCAAAATCCTAAAGACATAAGAAGAAAAAAAATTTAAATAAGAAGAATTAAAATTAAAAAATAAGATAATTTCTGAGTAAAGATTGTAAGACACCAACATAGATTTTAAAATCCATACATTTCTCAGAGGAAGTTTGAGAATCATTTTCTGGGAATATTTTGGACCTACTACAATATTAAGACAAAAAGAAGTTCTATTAAAGAAATTCAAGGCCATTCCAAATGATAGAATTTTTAGCAGCTGTAGGGTGCTTTCCCATGATGTAGACACATAATGTCAGGTCCTGTGAGAAACACAGCACTTAGCAAGACGTGCTACCTCTCCTGGAAAAGACAGGAATTGTTTTGTTGTTCTTTTCTGAGGAATAGCCAGATAAAGCAGAGTGCCCTGCAGTGCGTTGGGGAATACAAATAATCTGCCCACTGGTGTTCAAAGTGGAGAGAAAAATTAGACCTCAAAAATTAAGAAAAAGCATCCCAGAGACTGAAAAGAGAAATCAAGTATCAGAGTAGCAAATAAGTGATTAAGCAAGTGTTCAGCATTACATCCACAGACGTAATTGGGAAGGACACTTTTAAGGTAAGCGAGGGTAAGTGGCATGTCTTGTTAAAAGAAGTAATTCAACATGTTTTAGATTCTACCCACCATGCCCCATCCCCAACACAATTACCAACCCAACCAGCAAAAAGAAAGCAGGATGAACTTGAAAAGTAGTTATTTCTTGCAATGATCTCCAACCTTTTTGGCACCAGGGAATTTATTTGTGGAGGACAGTTTTTCCAGGGATAGGGGAGCAGAGGCTGCGGTTTGTTTCGGGATGAAACTGTCCCATCTCAGAACATAAGGCACTAGTTAGGTTCTGATAAGGAGCCCGCAACCTAGATCCTCCTCACATGTGTAATTCACAATAGGGTTCGTACTCCTGTGAGAATCTAATGGCCGGCTGATCTTACAGAAGGCAGAACTCAGGCGGTAATGCTCTCTAACCATTCACCACCTGCTGTGCAGCTTGGTATTCACCTTTCTCTGGTGCCTCCTTAAGTAGTTTAATAATTGACCTTCTGAATTCTTTTTCTGGCAATTCAGAGATTTCTTCTTGGTTTACATTTATTGCTGGTGAGTTATTGTGATCTCTTGGGGTGTTATGAAACAGTGTTTTGTCATATTACCAGAATTGTTCTTCTGGTTCCTTCTCATTTGGGTAATGAGGGAAGATCTGGGGTAAGAGGGAAGATCTGGGGCTCAAGGGCTGCTCCTTAAATTCTTTTGTCTCATGGGGTGCTCCTTTCATGTGGTACTTTCCCTCTTTCCCTAGGGATTGGGCTTCTTGAGAGCCGAACTACAGAGATTGTTATTTCTGTTCTGCGCAGCCACCCAGCAGGGCTACTGGACTCCCGACTGGTACTGGGGAGTGTCTGCAAAGAGTCCTGTGATGTGATCCATCTTCAGGTCTCTCAGCTGTGGGTACTAGCAACTGCTCCAATGGAGGTAGTAGTGGAGTGAAGTGGACTCTGTGAGGGTCCTTGTTTACAGTTTGGTTTAGTGTGCTGTTTTTTTTTTTTGTTGTTGTTAGTTGGCCTCCAGCCAGGAGGGGGCACTTTCAAAAGAACATCAGCTGTGGTAGTATAGGGAGGACACAAGCTGATGTATAGGGAGGAAGGGAGGATACAAGCTGTGGCAGTATAGGGAGGATATAAGCCTCTCCTTGGGCGGGGCTTGCTGTGGCCCCTGTGGGGGAAGGGGAGGTTCTCAGGCCACTGGGGTTATGTTCCCAGGGGGATTATGGCTGCCTCTGCTGTTTCTTACAGGTTGCCAGGGAAGTGGGAGAAAGCTGGCAAAGACAGGCCTTACCCAGCTCCCACACAGCTTGAAAGGCCAGTCCAGCTTCCACCATTCACCCCTAACAGCACTGAGTTTATTTCCAGGTAGTGAGTGAGCAGGGCTGAGAGCTTGTCCCAGGCTACAAGCCTCCCCTCTGAGAAAGCAAGCATGACTTTCAGGTTTCATGCCTCCCTCTCTGCTGCAGTTTCTGTCCTCATATCTGCACTCCCTGTTTGTCTCCTCCCCCAGATTCTGTCCAAGAAACTTTGCATTTTGTTGAAATTGTTACAAAGTTAAACTGAAAGTTTCCTTCTCCCTGTGGTCTTTCCCCAGTTCCACTGACAGTCAGGAATGGCTTTCCCGGGGACTGAGAGTGCCCACACGGCTCTTTTGGCTGATTCCTCTACCCCTCTATTTCACTTAGCTCTCTAAATGTATTTCAGCTCCAGTTAAGGTCAAATCCTTCTGCCATGAACTGGACCTTCAGTTTCCCCAGTGAGGATGTGTGTTTGTGGGCAGACATTCCCCCTTGCACTTCCGGCACTCAGAGTTTTTTGGCTGTCTCACAGAGCCTGCAGCAGTAGACCTTTGTACGCTGTTGGTAGAAACGTAAATTAGTACTGCCCTTATGGAAAATTTTACAGTGGCTCCTCAAAAAACTAAAAATAGAATTACCATATGATCCAACATATAGGTATTGACCCAAAAGGTTTGAAATCAGTTTGTCAAAGATATGTGTGAATTCCCGTGTCTCCTGCAGCACTATTCATATTAGCCACTTTATAGAATCAACATAGGTGTCCATCAACAGATGAATGAATAAAGAAAATGTGGGATGCATACACAATAGAATACTATTCGGCCTTAAAAAAGAAGAGAATTCTGTCATCTGCAACAACATAATTTCATAATGCTATTCGGGGAAGTGAGAGAAAGCTGGGACTATAAGTGTGCACTACCATGCCTTATTTTTTGTATTTTTAGCAAAGATGGGGTTTTGCCATGTTGCCTAGGCTGGACTCAATGATATCTCTCTTTAAGAGTTATTTAGGAAAATATAATATGATGAAGGAAAATAGAGGGTTCATGTCATTTGAACCAGATGGAACAGCATGTGAAAATTTATAGTGGTGAGAGAGAACATAATGCTTTTTTTTTTTTTTTTTTTTTTTTTTTTGAGACGGAGTCTCGCTCTGTCGCCCAGGCTGGAGTGCAGTGGCCAGATCTCAGCTCACTGCAAGCTCCGCCTCCCGGGTTTACGCCATTCTCCTGCCTCAGCCTCCCGAGTAGCTGGGACTACAGGCGCCCGCCACCTCGCCCGGCTAATTTTTTGTATTTTTAGTAGAGACGGGGTTGCACCATGTTAGCCAGGATGGTCTCGATCTCCTGACCTTGTGATCCGCCCGTCTCGGCCTCCCAAAGTGCTGGGATTACAGGCTTGAGCCACCGCGCCCGGCCTGAACATAATGCATTTTTAAAATGCAAGCAATTCGTTGCTACTAAGATATAGAATGTGGATAGTGTTTCAGTGAATGATAAAGAAGTAAGATAGAGTCAGATCATATAGGAGCTGCATGCCAGACTAAGATTTTGGATTCTATACTGAAGATAATGAGAAGCCAAATTAAGTGTTGCCAAGCACTTGGGAAATGTAAGATTCACATTTTCTCTTGCCAAAAGTAAAACAAGGGAACTTAGAAAGACGTTTTATTTCTATATTTCCTTCCCTATTCCAGACTGTCAATTTATATGGGCTATATCTTATATCTATATCACTATTGTCTAGAATAACAACTGACATAATGTTGGCACTTGATACATTCCTGTTGGATTAGGAATTATAAGTGTGATTTGAAGCAGCATGGCATCCGGTATTACCACTTTTCTCTAGATATTCTTCACATGTCCTCCTTCCCAAATAAAAGTAATGGAGCACTCTCGTTATTATTTTGTCATATTTTTTGAGGAATTGATGCACAATAAGATTTATATATTAAATGTAAATTGATAAGCTTAAGATACATTTACAGGCATGAAAGCATCACCACAATTAAGTTAATGAACACAGTCATGACTTTCAGAAGTTTCCTTGTACACCTTTTAAAATAATATTTTAATCTATTTTTATTTCAAACTATTTTAGAAGTTTATGATAACAGGTCTCAAGATGGCCCTAAAGACACCCTCCTTCTCAATATTCACACCCTCACATAATTCCCTCCCACAATCGTACCAGGGCTGCTCTGTGTGACCAACAAAACATGGCAGAAGTGTTGGGGAGTTATGTCAGCAAGATGATGGAATTAGAGTTTTCTATTGTCATCTGCCTACCAGCATTGATTTTGACAACAAGTCATGAGCAAGAGAACCCTTGTGTGAGTCTGGGAGTTCAGTGAAAAATTTCTAGCACATTGTTGGAGTAAAAAATCTGAAAGTAGGTGCATTGAAGAGAGTAAAATGAAACATTTTTCCTTTAGCAGTGATACCCTTTTCCTAAGGCAGCATAGTTCAATGCCAAGAAAGCTCCTTTGGCAAACAATTCCTCTCATGGGGGGAAGTGAGTGTGTAGTGAATGACCACCTGGCTTCCTGACCTGTATAGAACACTAGTTGCTGGGTGTCGCTGCCTTTCTTCCTTGCTCCTAGCCTTCCCCAGCCACTCAGCCATGCTAAGCCCCTCATTATTTTGAGTGGGATAAGAAAGAGGTGGACCTCTTGGATAGTGGGGGAAATAGGGAGATGTTGTTGAGGGTGTACAGACTTTCATCTATAGATGAATAAATTCTGGAGATCTAATGTATAGCTTGGTAACTATAGTTAAGAATAATCTATTGTATATTTGAAATCTGCTGAGAGTAGATCTTAAGTGTTCCCTTCAAACAGAAACACACACATATACACTCGAAGGTAAATATGTGAGGTGATGGATATATTAATTAGCTTGACTGTGGTATTCATTTTTCAGTATATGCCTATATTAAACATTACATTGTATGTATTAAATATATGCAATTTTCATTTGTCAATCATACCTCAATAACCCTGGAACAAAAGAAAATTAAACTAACTGTTGGTATGTCATTTCTGAGATTAGATTATAGCAGATACTATATATTTCACCTCTCTCTTTCTCTCTTTCTTCCCCCTTTCCTCCAGCCCCACAGCTCACTCACTTTTGGAGAAGCTGTGTTATGTCCAGATCTAAGGAGAGGCTCACCAGATAATGAAGTGAAGCTTCCTCCCAAGAGCCATATGAATGAGTTTTGAGGAAGACCCTCCAGCCCTGATCAAGTCTTCAGACACTTCAGGCAGGTCCAACAACTAGTTGTAACTTTTCAAGAAACCCTGAGCTACACCTCCTTAGTTAAACCTTTACCAGATTCCTGACTCTCATAAAATGTGTGAGATGATAAAATCTCTTGTTTTAAATGGATTAATTCTGGGGTGATTGTTATTCAATAAAAGATAGCTAATACATTGTTTTCTATTCTTTAACTACATTTTAACTATTTTTAAAAAGATAATATCTCCACTAATTAAAAAAAAAAAAGCCCAGAGAAGTTTATAAAGTCTTTATCACTGATTTTTGTTCCCCAGATTCTCTCTTTTTTTTCTTTTTTACCTTACATGCCCCCCTTTTTAAAAAATTATACTCTAAGTTCTAGGGCACATGGGCACAGCGTGCAGGTTTGTTACATAGGTAGGTATACATGTGCCATGTTGGTTTGCTGCACCCACCAACTCGCCATTTACATTAGGTATTTCTCCTAATGCTATCCCTCCCCCAGGCCCCCACCCCATGACAGGCCCTGGTGTAGAGGACTACGTACTCATAAACGAGATGTTCCCGATAAGTCCTGCTCTTGCAAATGAAGCAGGGTGTTCCTTCCCAGCAAACAGGGAGGACAAAGGAGCCAGCTGCAAACAGCAGACCCTGGGGGCTGATTTATGTGTAAACATTTTGAAAATCCAGAAAGTCAGGGAACGGTCAGAGAAACAACAATGTGTCTTGTGACTTGGCAACATTCCACAAATGACTGTATAAAATAAAGCAGAGCATGTCATTCGGAGTGGCCGCCATGTTTGTCTCATCCTGTGTTGTCTTGTGTGTTCATTCCTTTGTTTAGGAAACACGTGGACCCCAACATCTGGTGCAGCGAGCAGGGTCCATGGCTCCATGAGAGCAAGGAACTGGAGGGGGAACACCCCGGGCAGGTAAATAAAGAAAGGGGGACCCACGGGAAAATTAGGGGGAATTCCACCTCTCTGGCCTCTGAATATTTGTGGTTACTCCAGAGACGGTTGATGTCTATAGGAGTAGAAGTAAAAGAAAAGACTTTGAAGTGATTGTTTGCCCATGTTGGACAACATTGTTATTGGTTTCAATATCAAACCAAAGTGCAGTTAAATTGAAAGGAATGGTTACAAGTGGTTAAAGTCCTGCGTCGAGCTCATCAGCGAGGGCAAACGATACCTCTGACTTTGTGGACTTTGTGTAGTTCCATTACTCAGGCATTAGAGTTACTTGAAACTGACTCAGAGCATGGCAATACTGCCACAGGAGGTGAGGCATCTAAAGCTTTAGAGAGGAATGATCCTAGAGAGAAACATATTTACGCCCTGGTTGCTGAGGACAAGGAATTGGAAAAAGAGCTAATGCCTCCTTCATCTGAAGGAAATTCTGATTCGCAGCGTATTTTAGAGATGTTACAACAGTTGTTAAAATTGCAAGGTGCTGCTGCTCCTGTTTCTCCTATCTCTCTACCACGAGCCTTCCCTGTTACCTTCCCTTCTGCTCCTTTGGAAAAAGATTTCCCTTTGCCTCCACCTCCAACCTCTTTTCCTATGTCAGGTCAGGTTTTCTCTCTGCCTTTTCCTCCTGTAGGAGAAAAGAAGGAATCAAAGGAAAAGGATGATTTCGAGGAATTAAATCTATTCCCAATAACACGGGCTGCTTTCGGCCCCAATGCTCAGTTCCCAAACGGTGGCCAGAATATGACTTTTACAGCCCTACAATTTAAATTTTTGAAAGAAATGAAAGCTGCAACAAAAATTATTAAGACCTTTAAAGGCCAGTGGAGCTAATTTAGATGAGTATGTTCGGGCTTGTGCAGGCATTGGAGGAGCTATTTACAAAGCTCAATTGTTCACCGGAGCACTTTCTAAGGCCTTAAAGAGTAATTCTAAACAGGTGTATGTTTTCAATGTTGGAAACCCTGTCATTTTAAGAAAGAACGCCAAAAAAAAAAAAAAAAACCGGGCTTCCCAACTACTAAAGAGAAAAAGTTACCTTCTGGGGAGTGCAAACGATGTGAAAAAAGTTGACATTGGACGAATGAATGTCGTTCAAAAACTGATGAGTGGAAATTTATTGTCACCCCTCCCAGGAAATGGGAACTGGGGCCTGCAGGCTTGGGGCCCCAACAATTACAGTGCAGGCCTACCACAATACCTTATTATGGTACAAGTCTCATAATTTATGTGCCTAGCGGCAGGGGAAAGTATTGCACAATTGCTTTTATTGCCTTTTTTTTCCTTTCTTATCTAGAGATGTGTCTTGTCAAGGAGGTTTCGGTAGTACTGGAAAAGCTGGATACTGGACATCAGATAACTCAAAATTTCTCACTACCCATTTGAATCAGTCATCACTCATATTCGCTCCAATTCAGCGTTGCCAGGACCTTTAACTTTTGGGAATAACCAGATTGATTCCTTACTTATTAGAAGTGTCCAACGGGCTCAGGATGAGCACCAAGTACATCATGCTAATAGTTTAGGACTACAACGATGATTTTCTATAACATGCCGTCAAGCCCGAGCTATTGTCGGAGCCTGCCCATCTTGTGCTCCTATTATTGCACCTTTTTTAAGTCCAGGTATTAATCCTCGAGGCACTCAACAAAATCACATTTGGCAAATAGATGTAACTTATGTTCCTTCTTTTGATCGTTTAAAATATGTTCATCATACAATTGACACCTGGTCACATTTCCAATGGGCTACACCATTGCCTTCTGAAAAGGCTGACTCTGTTATTACTCATTTACTTACTTGCTTTGTGGTTATGGGAGTTCCTGCTGAACTAAAAACTGGTAATGCCCCTGCTTATTGCTCTCATAAATTGGCTGCCTTTCTTTCTTTATACCATATTTGTCATTCCACTGGTATTCCATTTAACAGTCAAGGTCAAGCAATCATTGAAAGAGCCAATGCTACCTTAAAATTACAACTTTTAAAACAAAAAGGGGGAGATGGGCGAGATTCCCCAAAACATCAAATTCTCAGAGCCCTTTTTACTTTAAATGTTCTCAACCTTTGGTGCCAATTACAGCAGTCTGCAGCGGTGAAACATTTTCAACAGCCTTTAGAAAAGCCACAAAACAGTAATCTGTGGGTGTATTATCCTTCCTTACAAGGGAAATATTTAAAAGGAAAAGCTTTACAATGGGGCCGAGGCTATGCTCTTGTCTGTACAGATGCCGGAGATGAGTGGTTTCCATCTCGATGGTTGAAACAGTGCCATGGTGAAGAGGAGCCGATCCAAAGAATTCCTCAAGGAATTTCAGGAGCTGAGTCTAAGCGCTCAGAGAACACTCACCTTCGGGACTCGACGTGCAGAGCCCCCAACATGGAATCAACTGAAGAAGCTTACTCAGAAAGCTGAAGGGGTTGTTCAACAAGCTGGGCAGCCCAAAACCCCACTGACTTTATTCCTGGCTATGCTGGCCATAGTAAATTGTCAGCTAATGACTGGAGAATTTACATACTGGGCTTATATTCCTTTTCCACCCTTATATTAAGGTGTGGTCTGGGGAGACAGAAAAGTCCCAGTATTTACTAATGATACTGCTTGGATGCCATCACCTTTTTTAAACCAGGATCCTGAATTAGACACTGGCACAGTAAATAGTTCATATCAATTTGGGGTTGAAGGATTACCTATATATCTTGGGAGTAGTCCACATTGTCTGCATCTTTCTCATGAGGCTTGGGCTGTTCGCTATAACCATAGTCATATCTCTGTCTTTACTATGATTATTGTGGTTCAAAGTTTTAAGTATAATCATACTACAGTACTTAATGAAACTCTGCCAAGTACATTCTTTATGCCCTATCCCTGATGTGTCCGGAAGTGTTTCCCAACTAGAGTGGACTAGATGTAGAAGTAGTGGGCCATGATTGTTGTTAGAAGTAAAAGGGAAGAGTCGTAAATACCTTGTTACAGATTGGAGTGTACACGGAGATTTTCAAACTAAATTCAGCCATGTCAACCTGCATTGGCATAAAGGTAATCACAGCATCGCTGCAGATGGCAATGAAACTATTATTTGGCATGATGGTGGTTTATCACCCCCTATGCCACATTTGGCTAATACCTCACAAATACAAAGTCATATTTGGAAGTTGCTAGCTGCTGGTAAACCAATGTTCATTTTCACTGGAAACCCTGTCCTTAAATCTTACTACTAATATTGCTAACCCTTTCCACATATCTTTGCATTGAAATAGTTCTAGATATGTTATTGTATGTGTAAGAAAACCTTATTTGTTGTTAACAGGAATTTTTAAATGGGATAATTATACAGGGGTAGTTAACTGTATGGACAATTGTACATTCTTAAGTTGTATAAATACTACTTGGTGGAATAATAATTGGAATGAGTCTCATTCCGATTTATATATACTAAGAGCCAGAAAAGAAACCTGACTACCTGAGAACTTAACACGTGCCTAGAGTGAATCTGCTGGGGTCACTCAAATTTACAAAGTAATGCAAAATCTTGTCCACCACAGTCGGAGGATGGTTGGAATAATCATGACCACGGTGATAGGACTTGTAGCAATTGCTTCCACCGCCGCTGTTGCTGGATTAGCTCTACACCAGAGTATACAAAAACATACCTAAACATAGAAAAACTATAATAAAAATAATATATATAAGATTTTAAAAGGCATACCTGTATAGGGTGCTTACTATAAAAGAGCTTGCAGAAGTGAAAGTTGTTCTGAGTGAATCAGAGAGTGAGTGGTGAGTGAATGTGAACACCTAGGACATTACTGTCCACTGCTGTAGGCTTTTTAAACACAGTATGCTTAGAGTACACCAACTTTATACAAAATATTTTTGTACCTCAATAATAAATTAAGCTTAGCTTACTGTAACATTTTTACTTTATAAACTATTAAATATTTTTAACTTTTTGTCTCTTTTATAATAATAGTTTAAAACAGAAACATTGTACAACTGTAAAAAATATTTTCTATTTTAGATCCTTAGTCTGTAAGTTTTTTTCTATTATTTTATTTTATTATTTATTATTTTGAGACGAAGTCTTGCTCTGTCACCCAAGCTGGAGGAGTGCAGTAGCATGATCTCAGTTCACTGCAACCTCCATCTCCTGGGTTCAGGCGATTCTCCTGCCTCAGCCTCCCAAGTAGCTGGGACTACAGGCACGTACCACCACGCCTGGCTAATGTTTGTATTTTTAGTAGAAACGAGGTGTCACCATATTGGCCAGGCTGGTCTCAAACTCCTGATCTCGTGATCCACCCGCCTCAGCCTCCCAAAGTGCTGGGATTACAGGAGTGAGCCTCTGCATCTGGCCTATTATTATTATTTTTACTTTATAAACTTTACTTTATAAAAGTTTTTGCTAAAAACTAAGACACAGACATACACATTAGTCTAGGCCTACCAATATCCCTGTCTTCTACCTCCACATCTTGTTCCACTGGAAGGCCTTTAGGTGCGATAACACACATGGAGCTGTCATCATCTATAACCCTGCCTTCTTCTGGAATAGCTCTTGAAGGACGCACCTGAGGCTGTTTTTTGGTTAATTTTTCTTTGTATGTAACTAGAAGGAGTATAATCTAAAGTAAAGATAAAAAGCATGGTATAGTATAGTAAATACATAAACCCAAGACATATTTATTATCATTATCAAATATTATGTAGTACACTTCCTTATAGGGGCTATAGTTTAATAGGACTGGCAGTGCAGTATGTTTGTTTACATCGGCATCATTACAAACATTTCGTAAAGAATTGTGCTATGACAAAAAAAAAAAAAAAAAAAAGGTCACTACATTTTACTTTAAACCCATGACAAGGCAAGTGTCTGAAAAACAACTTACCCATTTGAAGTTAATGATGGCCAGCAGAAATGGGAGAAAATTAGGGAAATTCTCTCAAATTGTGTAAACTTGGATTTTAGAGGCTACGTTATTGAAGTTGGGTAGAATATTTTTAAAATTCTCAGATCTCTAATGAGAAAGCCAAAGATAAAGACACAATTCTTTCTTTAATTAGCGAATAATACATAAGGGATGTGGAAGGGTATGCTTCACAATTTATTACATCAGATATCTAAGAGGTCTTATATTTGCCAGCATTCATTTGAATAATAACTGTTAAACACTCTCAAAAAGACCACAATGTAGAAAGAGATATAATTCCAAAGAAGAAGTTTGAAAGCTGCATTGCAAGTGTTGTGAAAGAAACACACAAGTGTTGTAGGTGTAACGATGGGGCAATGGAAATTCCATGGAGAAAGTTAGGCTTTAAGAATGACTTACAGTTTGGCCAGGCGCGATGGCTCATGCCTGTAATCCCAGCACTTTGGGAGACCAAGGCGGGCGGATCATGAGGTCAAGAGATCGAGACCATCCTGGCCAATGTGGTGAAACCCTGTCTCTACTAAAAATACAAAAATTAGCTGGGCTTCGTGGCACACGTCTGTAGTCCCAGCTGCTTGGGAGGCTGAAGCAGGAGAATTGCTTGAACCCAGGAGGTGGAGGTTGCAGTGAGCCGAGATCACGCCACTACACTCCACCCTGGCAACACAGCGAGACTCCATCTTGGAAAAAACAAAACAACAACAATAACAACAAAAACCAGAATGACTTACAGAGCATTTCTTCCAAAAAATAAGAAAAAATTTTTACTCCCTATATAGAAAATAACTAGGAGAAAGTAGGGGGAAAAAATAGCATATTGTTCTCCAGGACAAAATCCTGGAATCTTGGTCCTCTGCATTACCTTTTACAGTGATTCACTAAAATGTCCACTAAACTCTAGTATCTATGGCCTTTTAAGTCTTAGGAAATATCTGTAGAATACTACACAGCCAAGAAAAAAAATTAAATAATTTTCTTTGGATCAAAATGTATGTAGCTGGAGGCCATTACACTAAACAAACTAATGTAAAACAGAAAAACAAATGCTACATGTTCTCACTTATAAGTGGGAGTTAAAGATTGGGTACACATAGACAGAGCTGGGAACAATAGACACTGGAGACTTGTAGACGGGAGAAAAGTAGAAGGGGGAAAAGGTTGAGAAACTACCTATTGAGTACTATGCTCACTACTCACTACCTGGTGAGGGATTCATTTGTACTCCAAACCTCAGATTCATGTAATATATACCTTTGTGGCAACCTATTCATGCACCCCCTGATTCTAAAACAAAAGTTGACACAATCTGTTCATGCACCCCCTGATTCTAAAACAAAAGTTGACAAAAATATATCTGGTACCTCAGTCACTCTTAGGAGTACATAGAAACTCATAAACATTAAATAAGGCTTATATCATGAAAATCAATTTATCACACTGTGGATTTTCCAAAAATGTTTTAAAACTGGAACTTCTTTTTGAGAAATATCATTTCTGGCTCTGGCAACATTTCTCAAGGAATCTAGTCACTTAATCATTCTACAACAGTGTACTGACCTATTATTGCAACAACATTTGTATACTCCTCAATCCATGTTGGGTTCAGAAATAAAACTAGGTCCCAGACAACCTCCTCTTTTTTAAGCTCCTAAAACAATGACCGTACAGAAAATTATATCCAGCAGCCAATTCCTCAACCTTTAATCATTTTACTTTGCCATAATCCAATCACTTCCACCACAACCTACATACACACCTCATTCCATGCCTGATGTCAGATGAGGGCAAGCAGAAGGGATAATGCATGTGTTCTCATTTTATATCTGCTTAGTTTTCCAGTCTGATGGCATTTGCTCCAGCAACAAACCTCATTTCCTTTATCAGCTTCTTCATCATCTTAACTCTGGATCTTATTTAAAAAAAAAAAAACAAAACTCTATCCCTCAGGACAATGCTTTATAATTCATTTCTTCAGGATTGCATTCCTTCAAAATATATTTATTGATCACCTTTACTATACCTAATACTATTCAATAAAACACTGAAAGGGAGTTCTTACCTTCTTCCTACAACACGTGGGTACCTACATATGTTGTCAGAAACAGTAATAGCTAAACTGATACAGGATATCAGCACCACATCACCTTCCTTGCTGGCTTTGTAGTCTGGTGGTTTTTTGTGTGAAATTTTGTGTGGTCACATACATATGTATGTAGGCAAATACCTGTAGTCGTGGGACGTCATGAGTATGATTGTGCATTCTCTCTTTGTACTATGTCCTCTGTCTCTCCTTACATGTTTGATAGAGCCTTTCTCCATCCCTCCTAATGTACTTTGCACCTGAACCTTGATCTCTAAATCTCTAAGAAGCAGCATTTTGAAATGCCCCATGCATCTGTTCGAGTGTGTACAATTTAATTTGCTAAGGAGAATGTATTTATGTATTTATTAAAACCCTGATTCCTTTGAGATGGGAACTGAGACATGTATGTAACTTCATTAAAAGGCACCGGAAATTTATTTTAAAATCTGTTTCCTTCTCCACTGAGAATACAGAACAAAATTTCTTCATTTTCTCAAATAATCAATTCTTTTAACAATAAGAATTTATGTGATTCTTCTTTTTAAATTAAATTTCAAAGTTCCAGGCAAATATCTGTATTATTGGCTCAGATCCTATTCTGCATTCTTCATTACTCTGTAAGTCAACCGTTTCTCTCTCTGTCTCTGCCTCTCTTTTTCTCTCCCACCCTTGGGCTTGCCTCTCTCACTTCCATCCTTGTTCATCTTGAAATATTTATTCCCAAGCCCCTTTCTGTAATTCATATAAAATTCTTCAAGTTTACAATTTAAACAACTTTCCAGATAAATGTACTTCATGAAAGAAAACTTTACTAATCCATTCAATTCTTTTCCCTCTTTATTCACAGTATTCAATGAATAGTTTTTAAGGTCCATTGCCCTGGAATTACTCTTCAAACCCATCTCTTGACACTCACTGCTTTCTTCCCTCCACCCCAGGCATGTGCTTTATGCCATTTCTCAATTCCAAGCTCACTTTTGTCCCAGAGGTTTTGCCTTTTCCATTCATAAAACCTGGAACACTGTCCTGTAATACCTTCCAAAGTCTTGCTCTCACCCTTCATTCATCTCTCCTCAAATATCTAGACCTCAAAGAAGTTTTTCCTGGTCATTGGATTTAAAAGGGTAACCTTTCCAAATCTAATTTCTTAGCCTGCTTTATTTAGATTTCTAACATTTATACCTTCTTGAAATTATATTGTATTCATTGATTTTTCCTTTATTTTGTAGGTATAGTAGTCCCATGAAGGCAGAGACTATGGCTCTTTTTCATGGTTTTTTCTCAAGTCACTAGGGCCGTCTCTGTCATGTAGTTGTTGCATAAATATTATTTATTTAATGAATAAGTAATAAAGTAAATCCAAAAAGGAGGAGTCTTAAAACACTGGAACATACTCTTGCTAGCTGCTCTCCCTTCAATGCCCTAATGGGACTTCTATGCCATAGTTCAATGTAAACAGACCTTTTGAAGACACTTTTCTCATTCTCTTTTAGAATTTATCTTGCAAATCACAGTATCAATCCTTCATCCCTTCCAAACATGGTTTCCTTACCAGATTTCTGTGAAAGATAAGCCATTTACTTATTCACATATCTCACTGGTTACAGTGCAAGTGAAACATTAGATATTCACAGTGTCAGTTTCTAAAAACTTGCCTCATAGACCACAGCTAAATATAAAAGAAAGAGCTAGCTTATAAATCCACCAATTGAGAAAAAGAAATGCTGGAAATTAGTCATCTAATATAGATTCTAACTGATAAGAATGAAATGGCAAATTAAACACAAAAAATTTAAAAAGTAGAAATAAAATAATGGAGTGAAAAACAAACATAAAATAAAAAGACTCACCAAGTTTCAATACTAATTTTCAAAAAATTACTCAAATTAAAAAGCCTTTACCAATATCAATCCTGAAAAACAGATAAAATAATTTCAAACTACACCTTGTAACTTGCAAGATGTTATTATGAATAACTTTATTTAAATTAATTTAATGAATTTGCTACTTGACATCAAACTACAAATTCCTAGGAAAACTTCCCTCACCAAGAAGACATAAGAATAAATAGGAAAAGCTACATGGTTCCCATACTCCTAAGACACACTATAGCAAACATCATGATTGAAAAGATTGTAAAATATTTTCCCCAAAGTATGGAATAAAGAAGAGACAGTAATTATTACTATTTCTACTTTTAATTTTACTGGAGGCCTTAGTCACTTTTAAAAGACAAAAACAAATACATCATAAAGTAAGAGGTATGAGGCAACCAGGGCTGCAGTGACCTCAGGCCTCACATCAGACATGCACTTCCAGGCCTACCACATAGTCATTGAAAGGCCTCAGACCCTATCTGGTTGTTGGTCAGGGATATATAATTTCCTAACATTATGATATTATTTATGAAGCAGCTCACAGTTAGTTCTTCTCAAAATGTGTGAGCTTGAGAGAGGTATAGAAGGTTCTCAAAACAAAATCCATAGTCTTTTGGAAGTCTTTTGATATCCTAAACCCACCCCTAAGGGGAGAAGATGACACAAGGACCTCAATAGTAGGAGGTAAGAATCAGTGGGTGCCATTTTAGAGGCTGCCACTGGTCTAAAGTGGAAACAACTCTAATGCAAACAGCAGAACAGATAGATAAACTGTGGTACATCCACATGGCAGAATAACATACAGCAGGGGAAATAAGCAAACCGTTGCTAAATGTAATGACTACGTTCAAATACGTGTTTGAATTTAAAAAAATCAGATATAAATGCAACTATACAGTAATGCTTCCATTTATATAAAATTAAAACCAGGTAAAATTATTTGATAGTGATGGGAAACTTGGATAGTGGTTATGTTTGGCAGCTAGAGACTGCAAAGAAAAGGAGCATAATAGATGTTTTAAACTGAGTTCTCTACAGCAATAGAACCAATAGGAAATATATTGATAGATATATAGACACACGCAAACACACAAATCAAACAAAAAACAGAAGAGACAATGGTGCAAGTTCCAGTTTGATTCCAAGGACCCGAGGAAAAGGAGAACCAATGGTATAAATTCCCGTTCAAGTTGGAGTCCAAAGGCAAGAGAAGACTGATGGCTTAGGTCAAATAAATTTAGGCAGAAAAAAATAATTCTTTGATGCTCAACCTTTTATTCTATTCAGGCCTTCAATAGACTGATTGAGGCCTATCCATTGTAGGAAGGTGATCAAATTTATCTAGTCTATAATTCAAATGTTAATGCCATATAAAAATAACCTCCCAGACACACCCCAAAATAAATTTATCCAAATATCTGGATACCCTCTGGCCCAGTCAAGTTGACATATAAAATTAATCTTCAAAATGGGGGTTTTGGTTCTGTTTCTAGAATTGGGTTATGGTTATATGGATTTTATCACTTTATGAAAATTTGTTGAACTGAATACTTATGTTTTCAATGTTTTCTGTACTTACTCTATCTTTATGTAACATCAGGCATTCTAAGAATATGTCCTCTCTTTCCTTTCCATTTTATCCCTAGATAAATTTTCTCTGATGGTATGAAACAAACTTGGCCACTCATAGGAAACTGTAATCATATTTGGTAGCAGGTGCAGCTAAAAAGAACTTTATGAAGGAAACACCTTGATGTAACTTCCTTTATCAATTAATCCAGTTTAGCATCATTCCTCAGGAAACATCTGAACATTCTGTTCATCCTAATGTGATAAAATGTAAAATTCAGAACCCCACTTATGAAGAATTTTTAGTAAAATTTTTAATCCACATGTAATAAAATATAGTATATTGTGCTATATAATAGTATATAGTAGACTCATACAGAATAAGATAGAGAATAGAATAGATAAAACTACTCCTTCAATAATTTAATATTAACACACAAAGATATTTATACATACAGGCACACATACAGTAGAGATTAGTGGTTGTATTGTGACAATACATATTCTTTAGATGCATATATACTTAAGTATTTAGAGTGAAGCATTATGACATCAGTAATTTACCTTAAAATGTTTCAGTAAGAAATTATATGCAGAAAGGGTTGTAAAATATGAGAAAATATTTACAATTGTTGAATGTGACTATATGGGTGTTCTTTGTTTTATTTTTAAATTTTTTGTATGTATGACAAATTTTAATAAACAGTTTCTAAATGAGAAAGTACTGTTCAATATATTCTTTTTAAAAAATACAATGAGCATGTGGTATATGTTTACAGGGGATTAAAGACAAACATAGGACTCAAAACTATAAAACTACTAGAGGAAAACATTTGAGAAACACTCTATGTTATTGGTCTGGGCAAAGATTCCTTGAGTAAGTCCTCAAAAGCACAGGTAACCAGAGCAAAAATGAACAAATGGGATCACATTAAGCTAAAGTTTGGCACAGCAAAGAAAACAACCAACAAAGTGAAGAGACAACCCACAAAATGAAAGAAAGTATTTGCAAACTACCACCTTACAAGGAATTAATAACTAGATTATGTGAAAAGCTCAAACAACTCAATAGCAAAATTATAATAATAAGTAATTGATTTGCAAATGGGTGGAAGATATTTTCTTCCTTTTCTTTTCTTTTTCTTTTCTTTTCTTTTTTTTTTTCCGACAGGATCTCACTCTGTCACCCAGACTGGAGTGCAGTGGTATGCTCCTGGCTCACTGCAACGTCAACTTCCTGGGCTCAAGCAATCCTCCCACATCAGACTCTTGAGTAGCTGGGACTACAGGCATGTGCTACCACGCCCAGCTAATTTTGTATTTTTTGTAGAGCTGAAGTTTTGTCCTGTTGCCCAGGCTCAAACTCTTAGACTCAATCTTCCCACATCGGCCTCCCAAAGTGCTGGAATTATAGGCATGAGCCACCATACCTGGTGGCAAAATATCTTAATAGGCATTACTGAAAATAAGACATATAGATTACCAACAAATACATGAAAAGATGCTCATCATCACTGATTATCATAGAAATGCAAATCAAAACTACAATGAGATATCATCTCACTCCAGTTAAAATGGCTTTTTTCAAAAAGACAGTCAATAAAGACTGCTGGTGAGGATGTGGAGAAAGGGAAACACTTCTACCCTGTGGGTGGGAATGTAAATTAGAACAGCCACTGCGGAGGACAGTATAGAGGTTCTTCACAAAATAAAAATAGAACTACCATATGATCCAGCAATCTTACTGCTAGGTATATATCCAAAAGAAAGTAAATCAGTATGTCAAAGAGATATCTGCATTCCCATATTTATTGCAGACTATTCATAAGAAAGAAAATATAGAATCAACATAAGTGTCCATCAAAAGATGAATGGATAAAGAAAATGTGTACCTATACACAATGGATTATTATTCAGTCATGAAAAAGGATGACACCCTGTTATTTCAAACAACATGGGCCAGGCACAGTGGCTCATGCCAACACTTTGGCAGGCCTAGGCGGGCTGATCAACTGAGGTCAGGAGTTTGAGACTAGCCGGGCCAACATGGCGAAACCCCGTCTCTACTAAAAAAAGAAAAATTAGCAGGGATTCTTGGTGGGGGCCTATAATCCCTGTTACTTTGGAGGCTGAGGTGGGAGAATTGCTTGAACCCAGGAGGCGGAGGCAAAGGTTATAGTGAGCCAAGATCACGCAGCTGCATTCCAGCCTGGGCAACAGAGGCTGTCTCAAAAAACAAAGAAGGAAAAAAGGAAAGAAAGAAAGGAAAGCAAGGAAAGGAAGGAAAGGAAGGAAGAAAGAAAGAGGATGGAACAGGATGACATTGTGTTAAGTGAAATAAATCATGCAAATAGTACATGTCCTCGCTCTTATGTAGACCTTAAAAAAAATTGATCTTATAGAGGCAGAGTAGAAGGATGGTTACCAGAGGCTGTAAAGGGTAGTGAGCAGGACAGGATAAAGAGGGATTTTTTAATAGGTACAAAAACACAGTTACAAAGAATAAGATCTAGCATTCACTAGCATAATTGAGTAACTATAGTTAACAATAATATATTATATATTTCAAAATAACTAGCAGAGTAGAAGTAGAATGTTCTTAACACAAAAAAATTATAAATTCTTGAGGTGACAGATATACCAATTTTTCCAGTATAATCATTACACATTGTATCCTTGTATCAAAATTTCACAGCACCCCATATATAGGTACAACTAGTATGTGTCCCAATTATGAAATAAATATGCTGAACAAATTTTATACGTAAAAAATTGTCACGCATTAGACATGGTATGAAATGATAGAATTCAAAGCAACAATTATTATAATAGAGAAAAGTACATAAGAGTCAAGAATATCCATCTCAAAATATAACTTCAAAATAATTACAATAATGGTCATTGAAATTAAAAATATAATGTATCAAAATTCATAGAGACTTTAATGCAACCCTTATAGAAACAAGCTGTTTGAGAACACAAAAGTAAGCAAAAGTAAAGAGAATGCACATTTAAAAAATAATTGGAGAATGTATATTGCTTTTAAATACATCTGAGTTATTGTTAAATGTCCACTTCTTAAAGTCACGTATATACACATGAACACACACACCAAATTATAAGCATATATATCATTTGAAATCCAAAATAAAATCTAACCCCACTAACTTATTTATCTGCAGATTAAATACACAATAGAAAATAATCAATGGCTTAAAATGAATACCCAAACAGAAATTGGGTACATTTTAATTTAAACAAAAACAAAAGCTCAACATAGAAAAATGACTGGTGTTCATTCAAATCAGTACTCAGGAGGAAATGTCAGTTACGAACTTATTTTTCTCCTAATTACATTAGAAAAGTCATAATACAAGAAAATCTCCACTATCCCACAAATAAACCATGTGTACCACACCTTACCTGATTCATAAGTCTGTCCTTTGATTTATCACTCTGCATTAATATATGCTCTGTGCCTTTCTCTCTCAAACTGGATAAAGAGACTTTCTGGAAGAACAGAGCATCAGGAGAAAAAGTCTTGCCTATCAATAGAAAGTGCTGGTTCAAACAATTAATACAGGCAAGGATTCAATCCATACTGGTCAGTTTAATTGCCTTCTACCAGTTCCTCTCTATGAACATATGAACACAAACACATACACACACCACATTTTCTAAATGATTACAACTATTTATCCAGAGACAAAAAGACAAGGCAAACCCAGCAAAAACATTAAAACAAACAAATGGATATATTTTGTGATTGGGACATTTCACTGAAGGTGACTGTGAAATAGTATTTATCTACCAATACACTCATAATTATTTTATGATTATGAAATAATTATGAAACATTATTTCATGATTTTTATATTATCTCATAATTATGAAATATCTCACTTTCTCTCTACCCAAATTCCCTGGTGTCTCTTCTCTCCTCCCTAGTGGCTGCTTCATCATGAATGCTAAGAGAGACCCTCCAAACTCCAGCTGGTTAGTGATCTGCCTTGAAGAAAATCCTCAGCACTCTCTCCCTAATATGTTTGCTTCTGACCCCATAGATTACAGGATTGAGGGCAGGAGGAACAACCATGTATAGATTAGCCAAGAAAATGTGGATATATTAGGGAATATCATGGCCAAAACGGTGTGTAAAGAAAGAGAAAAATGCTGGTGTAAAAAAGGCTAAGATAACACCAATGTGAGAGCCACAAGTTTTGAGAGCTTTGAGTCCAGCTTCCCAGGAGGGCAGGCAGAAGACAGCATAGAGGATCCTGACATAGAAGAGAATAACAAGGAACACATCCAATAACAAGAGAGAAATGCTGCCAAGACCAAACATAATGTTGACTTTGATGCTGGCACAGGCCAGATGAGCAATGCCCATGTGCTCACAGTAAGTATGAGGAATGATACAATGTCCACAGAAGGGCAACCTTAAGAGGAGAAACACCAGTGGAACGACCATGTACAAGCTCCTCAGGACAGCAATGCCTGCAATGAGGCTGATGATTTTGCTAGTGAGGATCATGGTGTACTGAAGAGGTTTGCAAATGGCAATGTAGCAGTCAAAGGCCAGGGCCACCAACACGATGCTCTCCATGACAGGGAAGAAATGGACGAAGAACATCTGAGAAAGGCAGCCTCCAAAAGATATTTCCTTTATATTAAACCAGAAGATGCCCAGCATTTTGGGGATGGTGGCTGTAGACAAGCCCAGGTCAATGGAATCCAGCATGTCCAGGAAGTAGTACATAGGCCCATGGAGACTCTGCTCAGTCTGGATCACAAACAAGATAGCAGCATTTCTCAGGAGTGCAACAAGATACACAAAGAAGAAAAGGACTCCAATCCATATGTGCACATCTTCTAGCCCTGGAATACCCAGCAGTAGGAATGAAGAAGGATGGAACTGGGTGTAGGCATTCTTTCTGTCACAAAAATCTGTTGTGCATATCAGTGACAATTATTGACTTTCCATTAGTGATTCTTGCTCCACTTCTCACTTTGTCCTGACTCCTGCTAAAAACAAACAAACAAACAAACAAACAAAAAACAAACAAACCAGTATTGTGCTCTTTTTGATTCCTCTCTGAAAAAGAGTAAAATACCTCTTATTCTTCTAGGCTCATATCAGCATGAAACAGAACCAATAATTAAATCAGCTTTACCTGATTGCCACTTTTCCTACCAGAATTTATTACACATGAGGAACAAAGTCAGGGAGAAATATCTATCTGCCTGATAGAAATTTATAATGAAGAGTTTATGCAGAAACTAATTTTTAAAATAAGGTTTCAGAATCTATGAATCTGATAGTTTTATGCCTATTTTTCTTAACTTTCAGGCTGATTTTTTTTTATTTGTAATCTCTGTTAATCCCTTTCTAGAGATCCTTCTAACAATAAAGTTTATATTTATGCACTGAGTGTGTGTTTGTGTGTGTCTATGCATTTCTACATGAGTTATAGAGTACTAGTGGATTTACTTTTAGAGCAAAGAGGAAAAACCTGTATTTACATATATATGTAATTTTTTTGTTATTATACTTTAAGTTTTGGGGTACATGTGCCGAACGTGCAGGTTTGTTACATAGGTAAACATGTACCATGGTGGTTTGCTGCACCCATCAACCCATCATCTACATTAGGTATTTCTCCTAATGCTATCCCTCCCTAGTCCCCTTCCCCCCAACAGGCCCCAGAGTGTGACGTTCCCCGCCCTGTGTCCATGTGTTCTCACGGTTCAGCCCCCACTTATGAGTGAGAACATGTGTCGTTTGGTTTTCTGTTCCTGTGTTAGTTTGCTGAGGATGATGGTTTCCAGCGTCATCCATGTCCCTGCAAAGGACATTACCTCATCCTTTTTAGTGGGTGCATAGTATTCCATGGTGTATATGTGCCACATTTTCTTTATCCAGTGTATCGTTGATGGGCATTTGGGTTGGTAGTCTTTGAAAAGCCTACATTTTTTATATGCCACTTAAAACTTCTCAATTTTAAATATTAAGTTAATAAATTGAAAACAAGATAAGAAAATTTTAATATGATGTTTCAGAAAATAAACAACTTCCTGATCATCACAACTTCTTTTGCAAAAAGAATATTGTATCCAACATTTTTTGAAATTGGGTAAATAAATTTAAAAGAAGATAATTAATGAAACTATTTTGCACTTAAAGCTAAATATGGAATCAAAGATTAATTTAGATAAATACACCATATATAGAACTCATAAAAAACCACATACGTTAAAGAAACTGTAGAGAGAGGGATTTTTTCTTCTAGAGAATTTTAAATATTATCTCAGACTTACATGGACAGGGAGAAGAACTTTATTCTACAATGTATTTCCTACTAATGCTGTTCTCCATCTGGTATGCTAGTGTCTTTATGGAATTTTGCTTTTCATGGCACAGAAAGAAAAAATGTTATATGATTTTGTTTTGTAACACTCTTCCTGTCTATAGAAAAATTCTCAAAAGAAGACATTCATACAGCCAACAGACACATGAAAAAATGCTCATCATCACTGGCCATCAGAGAAATGCAAATCAAAACCACAATGAGATACCATCTCACACCAGTTAGAATGGCGATCATTAAAAAGTCAGGAAACAACAGGTGCTGGAGAGGATGTGGAGAAATAGGAACACTTTTACACTGTTGGTGGGATTGTAAACTAGTTCAACCATTATGGAAAACAGTATGGCGATTCCTCAAGGATCTAGAACTAGATGTACCATATGACCCAGCCATCCCATTACTGGGTATATACCCAAAGGATTATAAATTATGCTGCTATAAAGACACATGCACACGTATGTTTATTGCAGCACTATTCACAATAGCAAAGACTTGGAATCAACCCAAATGTCCATCAGTGACAGACTGGATTAAGAAAATGTGGCACATATACACCATGGAATACTATGCAGCCATCAAAAAGGATGAGTTTGTGTCGTTTGTAGGGACATGGATGCAGCTGGAAACCATCATTCTTAGCAAACTATCACAAGAACAGAAAACCAAACACCGCATGTTCTCACTCATAGGTGGGAACTGAACAATGAGATCACTTGGACTCAGGAAGGGGAACATCACACAGTGGGGCCTATCATGGGGAGGGGGGAGGGGGGAGGGATTGCATTGGGAGTTATACCTGATGTAAATGACGAGTTGATGGGTGCTGACGAGTTGATGGGTGCAGCACACCAACATGGCACAAGTATACATATGTAACAAACCTGCACGTTATGCACAGGTACCCTAGAACTTAAAGTATAATAATAATAATAAATAAATTTAAAAAAAAGAAAAATTCTGAGCTCATTTATAATAAATTAAATTTTTCAAAAATCAATGTGAGAGATGTTTATTATTGAGCAAATTCTCTTCTAAAACTAGTTCTACAGATAATGTGAAAGTGATTGACTTTGAATTGCACAATTGCACAGAACACTTTGATTCAAATTTGAGAATATGTGGAGGCTCGAAGAAGTCAGAGTCCAGTGGTCACCATTAGGAGCAAATAAAATCAGTACGCTCTACTTTAAACCTGTAACAAGGCAAGAGTCTACAAAAAACTACCCATTTGAAGCTAATGATGGCTAGCAGAAATGGGAGAAAATTAGGGAAATTTTCTCAAGATGGAGAATATGTACATAGTTATTGAGACTGTTGACAATAGCTTTAAAGTTCTCAGATCTGTAATAAGAAAATCAGACATAAAGACACAATTCCTTCTTTCCCCATTAGTGAATAATACATGACAGATGTGGAAGGGACTTCACAATTTATTCCATCAAATATCTACGAGGTCCTATATTTGCCAGCCAGCATTCATTTGAGTAATACCTGTCAAACGCTCTCAAAAAGACCACAGTGTAGACAGAGATACAATTTCAGAGAAGAAATTTTAAAGCTGCATTGCAAGTGCTATGATAAAAAAAACACATCAAATGTTGCAGGTGTAGAGATGGGGCAATGAAAATTCCAGGGAAGAAGTTGGGCTTTGGCTGTGACTTAAAGAAAAATTGCTTAATATATATATTTTATATATAATATGTATTTATATATTACATATATTTTGTATATTATATGTATTTATATATTATATATTTTATTATCTATATATAGAGATATATTTATCTCTATATTTTTTATCTCTCTCTCATATATATATGAAATTTTCTATGGAGACAAAAACAAGGACAAAGTGAGGAAAAGAAATATATTGTCCAGCCAGGACAAAATCCCAGAATCTTGGTTCTCTGCATTAGTTTTTACAGGGATACAGTAAAATGTCCTTTGAACTCTGAACTCTGTATATGCACTTCTATGTCCTAAGAAATACCTGGTATCTTAGTTACTCTTGGTAAAACAGAAACTCATAAAGCTAAAATAAGGCTGTATACCATGAAAATCAATTTCTCACACATATTTTGTGGATTTTTCTAAATGAGTTTTATAACTGGGACTTTTATTTGAGAAAACATCATTTCCAAGTCTACAAACATTTCTCAAAACATCTAGTCCCTTATTCTATGACTGTATGCTGACCTATTATTACAGCATGCATTTGTATATTCTCCAATTTATGTTGGGTTCAGAAATAAAACTAGGTTCCAGCACCTTTGTTTGACCTTCTAAGACTAAGGTTTACATAGAATTATATCTGGCAGACATATTCTCAAACCTTGCTTCTTTTTACTGCACCTTAATCCAATAACCCTCACAAAGTCTTCATACACACCTCATTTCATGTCCCTTGTCAGATGATGGTAAACAGAAGATAAAATGTGCATGTTTTAATTTTATATCTGCTTAATCTTCCAGTCTCATGCCCATCATTCCAGCACCAAAGCTGATTTCCTTTATCAGCTTCTTTGTCACGTTAACTTTGGAGACTCTTTTTAAAAGACTCTATTCCTCAGGCTCATGATTCACAATTCATTTCTTCAAAAATGTGATTATTAAAAACTTATTTACTGATTACCTTTAGTATGCCTAATACTACCCAATAAAAGCAGGAAAAAAATCCTGTCCTTTTGCTATCACATTTAAGCTCCTGTACATAAGTTTCAGAAACAAGAGCTATAGGATATATTGCTACATCATCTTCCTCAACAGTTTTGCAGTCTTTTTGGTTTCATGTGTGGAAATTTTGCAGGGTTACAGGTATATATGAATGTAAAAAAGCATGTGTAGTTTTGGGGAGGTCAAGAGTATGATTGTGCTTTCTCTCTCCATACTCTGTCCTCTATCTTTCCTTATAAGTTTGACATAAGCCTTTCTCCATCTCTCCTATTGTATTTTGCGGCTGAATTTTGATATGACTTACCTTGATCTCTAAATCTCTAAGAAGCATCATTTTGAACACCATTTGGCATCTGCATGAGTGAACAATTTAGCATGCTGAAGAGAAGGCATTTATGTTTTCATTAAAACTTTGATTCCTTTGGGATAGGAACTGCTGTATATATGACACAGTGGCACGACTTAATTTTTTTTTAATTTATTTATTATTATTACACTTTAAGTTGTAGGGTACATGTGCATAACGTGCAGGTTTGTTACATATGTATACTTGTGCCATGCTGGTGTGCTGCACCCATCAACTCATCATTTACATCAGGTATAACGCCCAATGCAATCCCTCCTCCCTCCCCCCTCCCCATGATAGGCCCCTGTGTGTGATGTTCCCCTTCCTGAGTCCAAGTGATCCTATTGTTCAGTTCCCACCTATGAGTGAGAACATGCGGTGTTTGGTTTTCTGTTCTTGTGATAGTTTGCTAAGAATGATGGTTTCCAGCTGCATCCATGTCCCTACAAACGACACAAACTCATCCTTTTTGATGGCTGCATAGTATTCCATGGTGTATATGTGCCACATTTTCTTAATCCAGTCTGTCACTGATGGACATTTGGGTTGATTCCAAGTCTTTGCTATTGTGAATAGTGCCGCAATAAACATACGTGTGCATGTGTCTTTATAGCAGCATAATTTATAATCCTTTGGGTATATACCCAGTAATGGGATGGCTGGGTCATATGGTACATCTAGTTCTAGATCCTTGAGGAATCGCCATACTGTTTTCCATAATGGTTGAACTAGTTTACAATCCCACCAACAGTGTAAAAGTGTTCCTATTTCTCCACATCCTCTCCAGCACCTGTTGTTTCCTGACTTTTTAATGATCGCCATTCTAACTGGTGTGAGATGGTATCTCATTGTGGTTTTGATTTGCATTTCTCTGATGGCCAGTGATGATGAGCATTTTTTCATGTGTCTGTTGGCTGTATGAATGTCTTCTTTTGAGAAATGTCTGTTCATATCCTTTGCCCACTTTTTGATGGGGTTGTTTGTTTTTTTCTTGTAAATTTGTTGGAGTTCTTTGTAGGTTCTGGATATTAGCCCTTTGTCAGATGAGTAGATTGCAAAAATGTTCTCCCATTCTGTAGGTTGCCTGTTCACTCTGATGGTAGTTTCTTTTGCTGTGCAGAAGCTCTTTAGTTTAATGAGATCCCATTTGTCAATTTTGGCTTTTGCTGCTGTTGCTTTTGGTGTTTTAGACATGAAGTCTTTGCCCATGCCTATGTCCTGAATGGTACTACCTAGGTTTTACTCTAGGATTTTTATGGTATTAGGTCTAACATTTAAGTCTCTAATCCATCTTGAATTAAATGGAAGAACATACCATGCTCATGGATAGGAAGAATCAATATTGTGAAAATGGCCATACTGCCCAAGGTAATTTATAGATTCAATGCCATCCCCATCAAGCTACCAATGAGTTTCTTCACAGAATTGGAAAAAACTGCTTTAAAGTTCATATGGAACGAAAAAAGAGCCTGCATCTCCAAGGCAATCGTAAGTCAAAAGAACAAAGCTGGAGGCATCACACTACCTGACTTCAAACTATACTACAAGTCTACAGTAACCAAAACAGCATGGTACTGGTACCAAAACAGAGATATAGACCAATGGAACAGAACAGAGTCCTCAGAAATAATACCACACATCTACAGCCATCTGATCTTTGACAAATCTGAGAGAAACAAGAAATGGGGAAAGGATTCCCTATTTAATAAATGGTGCTGGGAAAATTGGCTAGCCATAAGTAGAAAGCTGAAACTGGATCCTTTCCTTACTTCTTCTGTGATGTTTAAATTCACCACATAGAGTTAAATCATTCTTTGGATTTAGCAGTTTGAAATCACTGTTTCTGTGGAATCTGAGAAAGCACATTTGGAAACGCTATTTAGAATATCCTGAAAAAGAAATAACCTCAGAAAGAAACCAGAAGGAAGCATTCTCTGAAACTGCTGTGTGTCGTGTGAATTCCGCTCACACAGTTAAGCTTCTCTTTTCAGTCAGCAGTATTCTAACACTGTTTTTGTTCAGTCTGCTAAGGGATATTCGGGAGCACTTTGAGGCTTATTGTGAAAAAGGAAATATGTTCAGACAGAAAGTGTAAAGAAGCTTTCCAAGGAGCTGTTTTGAGACGTGTGTATTCCAATCACAGAATTATACCTTTCTTCTCATAGAGGATTGGGGATTGCCTTTTGGAGAAAAAGCTACCAAGGGACATTCATATTCACCATAGTCTATGAATGGCTATGGTGAAAAAGGAAATATCCTCAGAAAGAAACTGGAAAGAAGATTTCTGTGAAACTGCTTTGTGATAGATATGTTTATTCATCTCACATAGATAAAACTTTCCTTATAGCATGCAGTTTGGAAACTCCATCATGGAAGGATCCATGAAGGGATGTTTGGTAGCACATTCAAGCCTATGGTGAAAAAGGAGATATCTTCAGATAAAAACTGGATGGAAGCTTTCTGAGAAACTGCTTTGTGATGTGTGCATTCCACTCCGGGAGTTATACCTCTTTTCTCAAAAGGTAGTGTTTGAACACTGTTCCTGTAAAACTGAAAAAGTAATATTTCGAAGCGCATGGGAGACTATGGTGAAAAGTGAAATATCCTAAAATAAAACCCAGAAAGAAGCGTTCCACGAAACTGCTCTCTGACGTGTGCATTCAATTCAGAGTGTTAAAACTTCCTCTATATTTCCCAGTTTAGAAAGTCTCTCTTTGTGGATTCTGCAAAAGGATATTAAGTGGCAACCAGAGACCAGTGGCTGGCAAGGAAAAGTCTTCTGCTGAAAACTGGAGAGAAGCTTTCTGAGCAACTGCTTTGTGATGTGTGCATGCATCTCATAGAGTTAAATCATCCTTTGGATTCAGCAGTTTGATATCACTTTTTCTGTGGAACCGGAGAAAGGACATTTGGGAATGCTCTTAAGAATATGCTGAAAAAGAACTACCCCCCAATAAAAATCATAAGGAAGCTTTCTGTGAAACTGCTCTAGGTCACTTGAATTCCACTCTCACAGTTAAGCTTCGGTTTTCATTGAGTAGTATTCTAACACTGTTTTAATTAAGTCAGCTAAGGGATACTCGGAAGCACTTTGAGTCTTATGGTGAAAACGAAAATATCTTCAGCTAGTAACTGGAGAGAAGATATCCGAGGAGCTGCTTTGTGATGTGTCCATTCTACTCACAGTTATACTTTTCTTCTCATAGAGGATTGGGGCGTCCATTTTGGAGAAAAAGCTACCAGGGGACATTTGGGAGTATATGGACGGCTACCGTGGAAAAGGAAATATCTTCAGACAAAAACTGAAAATAAGCTTTCTGTGAAACTGCTTTGTGGTACATATGTTTATTCATCTCACATAGATAAACTTTCTTTCTATTATGCAGTTTTGAAACACCGTCATGGATGGATTCGCGAAGGGACAATCGAGAGCACATTCAGACCAATGGTGAGAAAGGAAATATCTTCAAATAAAAACTGGAGAGAAGCTTTCTGAGAAACTGCTTTGTGATGTGTGCATTCCACTCAGGGAGTTTTACCTCTTTTCTCATAAGGCAGTGTTTGAACGCTGTTCCTGTAAAACCGAAAAAGTGATATTTCTTAGCACATTGAAAACTATGACGAAAAGTGAAATATCCTCAAATAAAACTGAGAAAGAAGTGTTCCAAGAAACTGCTCTATGATACTTGCATTCATTTCACAGAGTTAAAGCTTATGCTACTTTGCTCAATTTGGAAAGTCTGTCTTTGAGGAGTCTGTGAAGGGATATTAAGTGATGCCCGGAGGCTTGTGGTGAGCTAGGAAGCATCTTCCGATGAAAACTGGAGAGAAGCTTTCTGAGCAACTGCTTTGTGATGTGTGTATTCAGCTCATAGAGTTAAACCATTCTTTGGATTGAGCAGTTTGAAATCACTGTTTTTGTGGAATCTGAGGAAGGACATTTGGGAACGCACTTTGGAATATATAGAAAGAAATATCTTCAGGTAAAATCCAGAAGGAGGCATTCTGTGGAACTGCTCTTTGTCGTCTTAATTCCTCTTGCTCAGTTAAGCCTTTCCTTTCATTGAGGAGTTTTCTAACCCTGTTTATGTCTAGCATGTGAAGGGATATTCGGGAGTGCTTTGAGGCTTATGGTGAAAAAGATATGTGTTCAGACCGAAACTGTAGAGAAGCTTTCCGCAGAACTGCTTTGTGACGTGTGCATTCCACTCACAGTGTTATACCTCTCTTCTCATACAGCACAGGGGAAAACCTTTTGGAGAAAAGGTAGCAAGTGATATTCGGGAGCATGTTGATGCCTATGGTGAAATGGGAACTAGCCTCAGACAAAAACTGGAAAGAATCTCTCTATGAAACTGCTCTATGATTTGTGTACGCATCTCACATATGTAAAGCTTCCTTTATATTACCTCAGCTTGGAAACTCTGTCATGGACGGGTCCCCGAAGGGACATTCGGGAGCACATTCAGGACTATGGTGATAGAAGAAATATCTTAAGATAAAAACTGGAAAGAAGATTTCTGTGGATCTGTTTTTTGCAATGTTTTTTCATCTCACATAGATAAAGCTTTCTTTACCTTACGCAGTTTGGAAACACTGTCATGGACGGATCGATGAAGGGACCTTCAGGAGCACATTCAGGACTATGGGGAAAATTGAAATATCTTCAGACAAAAACCAGAAAGAAGCTTTCTGAGAAACTGCTTTGTGATGTGTGCATTCCACTCGGAGTTATACCTTTTCTCATAAGGCAGTGTTTGGACACTTTTCCTGTAAAACAAAAAATTTGATATTTCAGAGCACATTGAGGACTACAGCAAAAAGTGAAATATCCTCAAATAAAACCCAAAAAGAAGCCTTCCAAGAAACTATTCTCTGATATGTGTTTTCATATCACAGAGTTAAAACTTACTCTACATTGCCCAATTTGGAAACTGCATCTTTGAGGAATATGCGAAGGGATACTAAGTGGCGCCGGGAGGCATGTGGTGAGTAAGGAAATGTCTTCCCTTGAAAACTGGAGAGAAGATTTCTGAGCAACTGCTTTGTAATGTGTGTATTCATCTCTTAGAGTTAAATCATTCTTTTGATTGAGCAGTTTGAAATCACTGTTTCTGTGGAACCTGAGAAAGGAAATTTGGGAATGCTCTTTAGAATATGATGGAAAAAAAATACCTTCAGATAAAACCCAGAAGCAAGCTTCCTGTGAAACTGCTCTGTGCCGTGTGAATTCCACTCGCCCAGTTAAGCTTCACTTTTCATTAAGCAGTTACCTGACACTGTTTATGTTTAGCGTGTGTAGGCATATTCGGGAATACTTTGAGGCTTACAATGAAAAAGGAAATATGTTCTGATAGAAACTTGAGAGAAGCTTTCCGAAGTGCTGCTTTGTGACGTGTGCATTCCACTCACAGTGTTCTACTTCTCTTCTCATATAGCATCTAGGAAACCCTTTCTGTGAAACTGTTATTAGATATGTGTATTCATCTCACATAGATAAATCTTTCTCTACATTGCGCAGCTTGGAAACCCTGTCATGGATGGATCCACGAAGGGATATTCGGGAGCACATAGAGGACTATGGTGAAAAAGGAAATATCTTCAGATAAATACTAGAATGAAGCTTTCTGAGAATCTGCCCTTTGCTCTGTTTATTCATCTCACAGAGATAAAACTTTGTTTATATTACGCAGTTGGATACTCCGTCACAGACGAATCCGCGCAGTGATATTTGAAAGCGCATTCAGGCCTATTGCGAAAAAGGAAACATATTCTGATAAAAACTGGAGAGAAGCTTTCTGACAAACTGCTTTGTGATATGTGTATACCTCTCAGAGAGTTATACCTCTTTTCTCATAAGGCAGTGTTTGAACCCTGTTCCTGTAAAACAAAAAAGTGATATTTTGGAGTGCATTGAAGACTATGGCTGAAAGTGATATATCCTCAAATAAAACCCAGAAAAAAGCAAACCAAGAAACTGATTTTCGATATGGGCATTCATTTCACAGAGGTAAAGCTTTCTCTACATTGCCCCATTTGCAAATTCTGTCTTTCAGGAATCTCTGAAGGGATATTAAGTGGTGCCCGTTTGACTGTGGTGGGCAAGGAAATGTCTTTTGATGAAAACTGCAGAGAAGCTTTCTGAGCAACTGCTTTGTGATGTGTGTATTCATCACATAGAGTTAAATCATTCCTTGGATTGAGCATTGTTAATTCCCTGCTTCTGTGGAATCTGAGGAGGGACCATTGGGAACGATCTTTAGCATATGGAGAAACATATGTCGTCAGATAAAAACCAGAAGGAATCTTTCTGTGAAACTGCTGTGTGTCATGTGAATTCCTCTTGCTCAGTTGAGCCTCTTTTCATTGAGCAGTTTTCTAACATTGTTCATGTTTAGCATATAAAGGGATATACGTCAGTACTTTGAGGCTTACAGTGAAAAACAAAATATGTTGAGATAGAAACTGGAGAGAAGCTTTCCACGGAACTGCTTTGTGACGTGTGCATTCCATTCACAGTATTATAACTCTCTTCTCATAAAGCATCAGGGAAACCCTTTATGTGATACTGTTCTGGGATATGTGTATTCATCTCACATAGATAAAGCTTTCTCTACATTACGCAGCTTGGAAACTCTGTCAGAGATGGATCCACGAAGGGACATTCGGGGGCACATTCAGGACTAGGTTAAAAAAGGAAATATATTCAGATAAATACTGGAAAGAATCTTTCTGTGAATCTGCTTTTCGCTCTGTTTATTCATCTCACATAGATAAAGCTTTCTTTACATTACACAGCTTGGAAACTCCGTCATGGATGGATCCGCGACGGGATATTCAGGGTCACATTCGGGTGACAAAGGAAATATCATCTGATAAATGGTGACAAAGGAAATATCATCTGATAAATACTGGAGAGAAGCATTCTGAGAAATTGCTTGGTGGTGTGTGCATTCCATTCAGGGACTTATTCGTCTTTTCTCGTAAGGCAGTGTTTGAACACTGTTCTTGTAAAACTGAAAAAGTGATATTTTGCAGCACATTGAAGACTACGGCAAAAAGTGAAATATCCTGAAATAAAACCCAGAAAGAAGTGTTTCAAGAAACTGCTCTCTGACGTGTGCATTCATTTCAGAGAGTTAAAGCTTACACTACGTTGCCCAGTTTGGAAACTTGGTCTTTAAGGAATCTGTGAGGGGATATTAAGAGGCACTCGGAGGCTTGTGGTGAGAAAGGAAACATCTTCCGATGAAAACTGGAGAGAAGCTTTTGAAGCAACTGCTTTGTGATGTGTGCATTCAACTCATAGGGTTAAATCATACTTTGTATTGAGCAGTTTGAAATCACTTTTTCTGTGGAACCTGAGAAAGGTATGCTGAAAAAAAATACCCTCCAATAAAAACCAGAAGGAAACATTCTGTGAAACTACTCTAGGTCACAGGAAGTCTACTTGCACAGTTAAGCTTCTGTTTTCATTGAGCAGTATTCTAACACTGTTTTAGGTTAGTCACCTATGGGATACTCGGGAGCGCTTTGAGGCTAACAGTGAAAACGGAAATATCTTCAGATAGATACTGGAGAGACAATTACCGAGGAGCTGCTTTGTGACGTGTGCATTCCACTCACAGAGTTATAATTTTCTTCTCTTAGACGATTGGGGAATCCCATTTGGAGAAAAAGCAACCAGGGGACGTTCTGATTAAATGGATGCCTATGGTGAAAAAGAAAATATCCCCAGACAAAAACTGGAAAGAAGCTTTCTGTGAAACTACTTTGTGATAGATATGTCTATTCATCTCACATAGAAAACCTTCTTTCTATCACACAGTTTTGAAACTGCATCATGGACGGATTTGCAAAGGGACATTCAAGAGCACATTCAGGCCTGTGGTGAAATAAGACTTATCTTCAGTTAAAAACTGGAGACAAGTTTTCTGAGAAATTGCTTTGTGATGTGTGCATTCCACTCAGGGAGTTACACCTCTTTTCTCATAAGGCAGTGTTTGAACACTGTTCCTGTAAATCTGAAAAAGTGTTATTTTGCAGCCCTCTGAAGACTATGGTGAAAAGTGAAAATCCGGAAATAAAACACAGAAAGAAGCATTCCAAGAAACCACTCTCTGATGTGTGCATTCATTTCAGAGAGTTAAAGCTTACACTACGTTGCCCAGGTTGGAAACTCTGTCCTTGAGGAATCTGTGAGGGGATATTAAGTGGTGCCCAGAGGCTTGTGGTGAGAAAGGAAAGGTCTTCTGACGTAAACTGGAGAGAAGCTTTGAGAGCAACTCTTTTGTGATATGTGCATTCATCTCATAGAGTTAAATCATTCTTGTTATTGAGCAGTTTGAAACCACTGTTTCTGTGGAACCTGAGAAAGGACATTTGGGAACGCTCTTAAGAATATGCTGAAAAAGAAATACCCTCCGATAAAAACCAGAAGGAAACTTTCTGTGAAACTGCTCTAGGTCACTTGAATTGCACTCGCACAGTTAATTTTTTTGTTTTCATGAAGCAGTATTCTAACACTGTTTTTGGTTAGTCAGGTAAGGGATACTCAGGAGCGCTTTGAGGCTTACGGTGAAAACCGAAATATCTTCAGATAGATACTGGAGGGAAGATTTCCAAAGAGCTGCTTTGTGACATGTGCATTCCACTCACAGAGTTATACTTTTCTTTTCATAAAGTATTATGGCATCCCGTTTGGAGAAAACACTACCAGGGGCTATTCGGGAGTATACGGACGGCTATGGTGAAAAAGGAAATATCCTCAGACAAATTAGAAAGAAGCTTTCTGTGAAACTCTTTTGGAATAGATGTGTCTATTCATCTCACAAAGATAAAAATTTCTTTCTATTACGCAGCTTTGTAACTGCGTCATGGACAGATTCGCGAAGTGACATTCGGGAGCACATTCAGGCCTGTGGGGAAGTAGAAAATATCTTCAGATAAAAACTGAAGAGTAGCTTTCCGAGAAACAACATTGTGATGTGTGCATTTCACTCAGGGAGTTATACCTATTTTCTCATAAGGCAGTCTTTGAACACTGTTACTGTAAAATGAAAAAGTGATATTTTGCAGCGCATTGAAGGCTATGGCAAAAAGTGAAATATTCGGAAATAAAACCCAGATAGAAGCGTTCCAAGAAACTGCTCTCTGACGTGTGCATTCATTTCAGAGAATTAAAACTTACACTACATTGCCCAGTTTGGAAACTCTGTCTTTGCGGAATCTGTGAATGGTTATTAAGTGGCTCCTGGAGGCTTGTGGTGAGAAAGGAAACGTCTTCCGATGAAAACTGGAGAGAAACTTTCAGAGCAACTGCTTTGTGATGTGTGTATTCATCTCATAGAGTTTAATCATTCTTTGGATTGAGCAGTTTGAAATCACTGTTTCTGTGGTCTCTGAGGAAGGACATTTGGGAATGCTCTTAAAGAAATGCTGAAAAAGAAATACCCTCTGATAAAAACCAGAAGGAAACTTTCTCTGAAACTGCTCTAGGTCATGTGAAGTCCACTCACACAGTTAAGATTGTCTTTTCATTGAGAAGTATTCTAACACTGTTTAGGGTTAGTAAGCTAAGGGATACTCAGGAGCTCTTTGAGGCTAACAGTGAAAACGGAAATATCTTCAGATTGATACTGGAGAGAAGATTTCTGAGGTGCTGATTTCTGACGTGTGCATTCCACTCACAGAATTATACTTTTCTTCTCACAGAGGATTGGTAAATTCCGTTTGTGGAAAAAGCTACCAGGGGACATTCTAGAGTATATGGATGGCTATGGTGAAAAAAGAAATATCCTCTGACAAAAACTGTAAAGAAGCTTTTTGTGAAACTGCTTTGTGAGAGTTATGTCTATTCATCTCACATAGATAAAACTTTCTTTCTATTATGCAGTTTTGAAACTGCATCATGGACGGATTTGCAAAGGGACATTTGGGAGCATATTCAGGCCTGTGGGGAAATAGGAGATATCTTCAGTTAAAAACTGGAGAGAAGCTTTCTGAGAACTGCTTTGTGATGTGTGCATTCCACTCAGGGAGTTATACCTCTTTTCTCATAACTCAGTGTTTGAACACTGTTCCTGTAAAGCTGAAAAAGTGATATTTTGCAGCGCATTGAAGACTTTGGTGAAAAGTGAAATGTCCTGAAATAAAACCCAGAAAGAAGTGTTCCAGGAAACTGCTCTCCGCCGGTTCATTCATTTCAGGGAGGTAAAGCTTACACTAGGTTGCCCAGTTTGGAAACTCTGTCTTTGAGGAATCTGTGAAGCGATATTTAGTGGCGCCTGGAGGCTTGTGGTGAGAAAGGTAACGTCTTCTGATGAAAACTGGACAGAAGCTTTCGGAACACCCGCTTTGTGATGTGTGTATTCATGTCATGGATTTAAATCATTCTTTGGATTGAGCAGTTTGAAGTCACTGTATCTGTGGAACCGGAGAAAGGACATTTGGAAGTGCTCTTAAGAATATGCTGAAAAAGAAATACCCTCCAATAAAAACCAGAAGGAAACTTTCTGTGAAACTGTTTTAGGTCACGTGAATTCAACTCACACAGTTAAGCTTCTGTTTTCATTGAGCAGTATTCTAATGCTGTTGCAGATTAGTCAGCTAAGGGATATTCGGGAGCACTTTGAGGCTTACAGAGAAAACAGAAATATCTTCAGATAGATACTGGAGAGAAGATTTCTGAGGAGCTGCTTTGTGACATGTTCATTCCACTGACAGAGTTATACTTTTCTTTTCATAGAGGATTGGGGAATCCGTTTGAAGAAAAAGCTACCAGGGGACATTCAGGAGTATATAAATGGCAATGGTGAAAAAGGAAGTATCCTCAGACAAAAACTGGAAAGAAACTTTCTTTGAAATTGCTTTGTGATAGATATGTCTATTCATCTCACATAGATAACACGTTTTTTCTCTTACGCAGCTTTGAAATTGCATCATGGACGGATTCACGAGGGGACATTTGAGAGCCCATTCATGCCTACGGTGAAAAAGGAGATACCTTCAGATAAAAACTGGAGAGAAGCTTTCTGAGAAACTGCTTTGTGGTGTGTGCATTCCACTCACGGAGTTACACCTCTTTTTTCAAAAGGCAGTGTTAGAACACTGTTCCTGTAAAACTGAAAAAGGGATATTTTGCAGCACATTGAAGATTACGACCAAAAGTGAAATATCCTGAAATAAACCACAAAAAGAAGCATTCCAAGAAACTGCTCTCTGACCTGTCCATTCATTTCAGGGAGTTAAGGCTCACACTACGTTACCCAGGTTGGAAACTCTGTCTTTGAGGAATCTGTGAAGGGATATTTATTGACGTCCAGAAGCTTGTGGTGAGAAAGGTAACGTCTTCCAATAAAAACTAGACAGATGCTTTTGGAGCAACTGCTTTGTGATGTGTGTATTCATCTCAAAGAGTTAAATCATTCTTTGGATTGAGCAGTTTGCAATGACTGTTTCTGTGGAACCTGAGAAAGGACATTTGGGAACGCTCTTAAGAATATGTTGGAAAAAAAATACCCTCCGATAAAAACCAGAAGGAAAATTTTGTGAAACTGCTCTAGGTCATGTGAAGTCCACTCACACAGTTATACTTCAGTTTTCATTGAGAACTATTCTAACACTGTTTTAGGTAAGTCAGCTAAGAGATACTAAGGAGTGCATTGAGACTTATGGTGAAAATGGAAATATCTTCAAATAGATACTGGAGAGAAGATTTCTGAGGAGCTGCTTTTTGATGGGTGCATTCCACTCATGGAGTTATAATTTTCTTCTCATAGATTATTGGGGAATCCCGTTTGGAGTAAACGCTACCAGGGGACATTCTGGAGTATATGCATGGCTCTGGAGAAAAATGAAATATCCTCATACAAAAACTGGAAACAAGCCTTCTGTGAAACTGCTTTGTGATAGATACGTCTATTCATCTCATAGATAAAATTTTCTTTCTATTATGCAGTTTTGAAACTGCATCATGGAGGGATTTGTGAAGGGACATTTGGGAGCACATTCAGGCCCGTGGGGTAATAGGAGATATCTTCATATAAAAACTGGAACTGCCCTACTAGGTTGGGGAAGTTCTCCTGGATGATATCCTGAAGAGTGTTTTCCAACTTGGTTCCATTTTCCCCCTCACTTTCAGGCACCCTGATCAGACGTAGATTTGGTCTTTTCACATAATCCCATACTTCTTGCAGGCTTTGTTCATTTCTTTTTCTTTTTTTTTCTTTTGGTTTCTCTTCTCGCTTCATTTCATTCATTTGATCCTCAATCGCTGATAGTCTTTCTTCCAGTTGATCGAGTCGGTTACTGAAGCTTGTGCCTTTGTCACGTATTTCTCGTTTCATGGTTTTCATCCCTTTCATTTCGTTTATGACCTTCTCTGCATTAATTACTCTAGCCATCAATTCTTCCACTTTTTTTTCAAGATTTTTAGTTTCTTTGCGCTGGGTACATAATTCCTCCTTCAGCTCTGAGAAATTTGATGGACTGAAGCCTTCTTCTCTCATCTCGTCAAAGTCATTCTCTGTCCAGCTTTGATCCGTTGCTGGCGATGAGCTGCGCTCCTTTGCCGGGGGAGAAGCGCTCTTATTTTTTGAATTTCCAGCTTTTCTGCCCTGCTTTTTCCCCATCTTTGTGGTTTTATCTGCCTCTGGTCTTTGATGATGGTGATGTACTGATGGGGTTTTGGTGTAGGTGTCCTTCCTGTTTGATAGTTTTCCTTCTAACAGTCAGGACCCTCAGCTGTAGGTCTGTTGGAGATTGCTTGAGGTCCACTCCGGACCCTGTTTGCCTGGGTATCAGCAGCAGAGGCTGCAGAAGATAGAATATTGCTGAACAGCGAGTGTAGCTGTCTGATTCTTGCTTTGGAAGCTTCCTCTCAGGGGTGTACTCCACCCTGTGAGGTGTGGGGTGTCAGACTGCCCCTAGAGGGGGATGTCTCCCAGTTAGGCTGCTCAGGGGTCAGGGACCCACTTGAGCAGGCAGTCTGTCCCTTCTCAGATCTCAGCCTCCGTGTTGGGAGATCCACTGGTCTCTTCAAAGCTGTCAGACAGAGTCGTTTGCGTCTGCAGAGTTTTCTGCTTTGTTTGTTATTTTACTGTGCCCTGTCCCCAGAGGTGGAGTCTACAGAGACAGGCAGATTTCCTTGAGCTGCTGTGAGCTCCACCCAGTTCGAGCTTCCCAGCGGCTTTGTTTACCTACTTAAGCCTCAGCAATGGTGGGCGCCCCTCCCCCAGCCTCGCTGCTGCCTTGCTGGTAGATCGCAGACTGCTGTGCTAGCAATGAGGGAGGCTCCGTGGGTGTGGGACCCTCCCGGCCAGGTGTGGGATATGATCTCCTGGTGTGCCTGTTTGCTTAAAGCGCAGTATTGGGGTGGGAGTTACCCGATTTTCCAGGTGTTGTGTGTCTCAGTTCCCCTGGCTAGGAAAAGGGATTCCCTTCCCCCTTGCGCTTCCCAGGTGAGGCAATGCCTCGCCCTGCTTCAGCTCTCGCTGGTCGGGCTGCAGCAGCTGACCAGCACCGGTCATCCAGCACTCCCCAGTGAGATGAACCCAGTACCTCAGTTGAAAATGCAGAAATCACCGGTCTTCTGTGTCGCTCACGCTGGGAGTTGGCGACTGGAGCTGTTCCTATTCGGCCATCTTGCAAACAAATGGAAGAACATACCATGCTCATGGATAGGAAGAATCAATATCGTGAAAATGGCCATACTGCCCAAGGTAATTTATAGATTCAATGCCATCCCCATCAAGCTACCAATGAGTTTCTTCACAGAATTGGAAAAAACTGCTTTAAAGTTCATATGGAACGAAAAAAGAGCCCGCATCTCCAAGGCAATCCTAAGTCAAAAGAACAAAGCTGGAGGCATCACGCTACCTGACTTCAAACTATACTACAAGGCTACAGTAACCAAAACAGCTTGGTACTGGTACCAAAACAGAGATATAGACCAATGGAACAGAACAGAGTCCTCAGAAATAATACCACACATCTACAGCCATCTGATCTTTGACAAACCTGAGAGAAACAAGAAATGGGGAAAGGATTCCCTATTTAATAAATGGTGCTAGGAAAATTGGCTAGTCATAAGTAGAAAGCTGAAACTGGATCCTTTCCTTACTCCTTATACGAAAATTAATTCAAGATGGATTAGAGACTTAAATGTTAGACCTAATACCATAAAAATCCTAGAGTAAAACCTAGGTAGTACCATTCAGGAGATAGGCATGGGCAAAGACTTCATGTCTAAAACACCAAAAGCAACAGCAGCAAAAGCCAAAATTGACAAATGGGATCTCATTAAACTAAAGAGCTTCTGCACAGCAAAAGAAACTACCATCAGAGTGAACAGGCAACCTACAGAATGGGAGAACATTTTTGCAATCTACTCATCTGACAAAGGGCTAATATCCAGAACCTACAAAGAACTCCAACAAATTTACAAGAAAAAAACAAACAACCCCATCAAAAAGTGGGCAAAGGATATGAACAGACATTTCTCAAAAGAAGACATTCATACAGCCAACAGACACATGAAAAAATGCTCATCATCACTGGCCATCAGAGAAATGCAAATCAAAACCACAATGAGATACCATCTCACACCAGTTAGAATGGCGATCATTAAAAAGTCAGGAAACAACAGGTGCTGGAGAGGATGTGGAGAAATAGGAACACTTTTACACTGTTGGTGGGATTGTAAACTAGTTCAACCATTATGGAAAACAGTATGGCGATTCCTCAAGGATCTAGAACTAGATGTACCATATGACCCAGCCATCCCATTACTGGGTATATACCCAAAGGATTATAAATTATGCTGCTATAAAGACACATGCACACGTATGTTTATTGCGGCACTATTCACAATAGCAAAGACTTGGAATCAACCCAAGTGTCCATCAGTGACAGATTGGATTAAGAAAATATCGCACATGTACACCATAGAATACTACGCAGCCATAAAAGGGGATGAGTTTGTGTCCTTTGTAGGGACATGGATGCAGTTGGAAACCATCATTCTTAGCAAACTATCACAGGAACAGAAAACCAAACACCACATGTTCTCACTCATAGGTGGGAACTGAACAATGAGATGCCTTGGACTCAGGAAGGGGAATGTCACACACCAGGGCCTATCATGGGGAGGGGGGAGGGGAGAGGGGGGAGGGATTGCATTGGGAGTTATACCTGATGTAAATGACGAGTTGATGGGTGCAGCACACCAACAAGGCACAGGTATACATATGTAACAAACCTGCACATTATGCACATGTACCCTACAACTTAAAGTATAATAATAATAAATAAATTAAAAAAAAAAAAAAAACTGGAGAGAAGCTTTCTCAGAAATTGCTTTGTGATGTGTGCATTTCACTCAGGGAGTTCTACCTCTTTTCTCATAACTCAGTGTTTGAACACTGTTCCTGTAAAACTGTAAAAGTGATATTTTGCAGTGCATTGAAGACTATGGCGAAAAGTGAAATGTCCTGAAATAATACCCAGAAAGAATCGTACCAAGAAACTGCTCTCTGACGAGTTCATTCATTTCAGATAGATAAAGCTTACACTACGTTGCCCAGCTTGGAAACTTGGTCTTTGAGGAGTATGTGAAGGGATATTAAATCTCACCTGGAGGCTTGTGGTGAGAAAGGAAATGTCTTCCAGTGAAAACTGGAGAGAACCTTTCAGAGAAACTGTTTTGTGATGTGTGTATTCATCTCGTAGAGTTAAATAATTCTTTGGATTGAGAAGTTTGAAATCACTGTTTCTGTGTAACCTGAGAAAGGGCATTTGGGAACGCTCTTAAGAATTTCCTGAAAAGGAAATGCCCTCCTATTAAAACCAGAAGGAATCTTTCTGTGAAACTGCTCTAGGTCACGTGAAGTCCACTCACACAGTTAAGTTTCTGTTTTCATTGAGCAGTATTCTAACACTGTTTTAGGTTAGTCAGCTAGGGGATACTCAGGAGCACTTGGAGGCTTATGGTGAAAATGAAAATATCTTCAGATAGATACTGAAGAGAATATTTCCGAGGAGCTGCTTTGTGACGTGTGCATTCCACTCACAGAGTCATACATTTCTTCTCATAGAGGATTGGGGAATCCCGTTTGGGGAAGAAGCTACCAGGGGACATTCGGGTGTATATGGATGGCTATGGTGAAAAAAGAAATATCCTCAGACAAAAACTGGAAAGAAGCTTTGTGTGAAACAGCTTTGTGATAGACATGTCTATTCATCTAACATAGATAAAACTTTCTTTATATTATGCAGTTTTGAAACTATGTCACGGACGGATTCGAGAAGGGACATTTGGGAGCCTTTCAGGCCTGTGGGGAAGAAGGAGATATCTTCAGATAAAAACTGGATAGAACCTTTCTTAGAAACTGCTTTATGATGTGTGCATTCCACTCAGGGAGATATACCTCTTTTCTCATAACTCAGTGTTTGAACACTGTTCCTGTAAAACTGAAAAAGTGATAATTTGCAGTGCATTGTAGACTGTGGCAAAAAGTGAAATATCCTGAAATAAATCCCTGAAAGAAGCATTCCATGAAACTGCTCTCCGATGTGTGCATTCATTTCAGGGAGTTAAAGCTTACACTATGTTGCCCAGATTGGAAACTCTGTCTTTGAGGAAACTGTGAAGGGACATTAAGTGGGGCACGGAGGCTTGTGGTGAGAAAGGAAACGTCTTCCTATGAAAACTGGGGAGAAGTTTTCTGAGCAGCTGCTTTGTGATGTGTGTATTCATCTCATACATTTAAATCATTCTTTGTATTGAGCAGTTTGAAATTACTGTTTCTGTGGGACCTGAGAAAGAACATTTGGGAACGCTCTTAAGAATATGCTGAAAAAGAAATAGCCTCTGATAAAAACAAGAAGGAAACTTTCTGTGAAACTGCTCTAGGTCACATGAAGCCCTTTCACATATTTAAGCTTCCGTTTTCATTGAGCAGTATTCTAACACTGTTTTGGGTTAGTCAGCTAAGGGACACTCGGGAGCTCTTTGAGGCTTACGGTGAAAATGGAGATATCTTCAGTTGGATACTGGAGAGATTTCCCAGGATCTGCTTTCTGACGTGTGCATTCCACTCACAGAGTTGTACTTTTCTTCTCATAGAATATTGGGGAATCCCGTTTGAAATAAGTGCTACCAGGGAACATTCAGGAGTATATGCACGGCTATGGAGAAAAAGGAAATCTCCTCAGACAAAAAATGGAAAGAAGCTTTCTGTGAAACTGCTTTGTGATATATATGTCTATTCATCTCACATAGAGAAAACATTTATTCCATTACACAGTTTTGAAACAGCATCATGGATGGATTCACGAAGGGTCATTCGGGAGCACATTCAAGCCTGTGGGAAATAGGAGATATCTTCAGATAAAAACTGGAGAGAAACTTTCTGAGAAACTGCTTTGTGATGTGTGCATTCCACTCAGGGAGTTATACCTCTTTTCTCATAAGGCAGGTTTGAACACTGTTCCTGTAAAACTGAAAAAGTGATATTTTGCAGTACATTGAAGACTACGAAGAAAAGTGAAATGTCCTGAAATTAAACCCAGAAAGAAGTATTCCAAGAAACTGCTCTCAGACGTGTTCATTCATTTCAGGGAGGTAAAGCTTACACTACGTTGTCCAGTTTGGAAACTTTGTCTTTGAGACATATGTGAAGAGATATTTAGTGGCGCCTGGAGGCTTGTGCTGAGAAAGGAAACGTCTTCCGATGAAAACTGGACAGAAGCTTTCAGAGCAACTGCTTTGTAATGTGTGTATTCATCTCATAGAATTTAATCATTCTTTGGATTGAGCAGTTTGAAATCACTGTTTCTTTGGAACCTGAGAAAGGACATTTGGGAACTATCTTAAGAATATGTTGAAAAAGAAATACACTCCAATAAAAACCAGAAGGAAACTTTTTGTGAAACTGCTCTAGGTAACGTGAAGTCCACTCGCACAGTTAAACTTCTGTTTTCATTGAGCAGTATTCGAACACTGTTTAAGGTTAGTCAGCTAAGGGATACTCGGGAGCACTTTGAAGCTTATGGTGAAAATGGAAATATCTTCAGATAGATACTGGAGTGTAGATTTCCGAGGAGCTTCTTTGTGATGTTTACATTCCACTCACAGATCATACTTTTCTTCTCATGGAGGATTTCAGAATCCCATTTGGAGAAAAAACTACTAGGGGACATTCGGGAGTATGTGGTCGGCTATGGTGAAAAAGGAAATATCCTCAGAGAAAAACTGGAAAGAAACTTTCTTTTAAACTGCTTTGTGATAGATATGTCTATTCATCTCGCATAGATAAAACTTTCTTTCTATTATGCAGTTATGAAACTGCATCAGTGACGGATTCACGAAGGGACATTCGGGAGCACATTCAGACCTGTGGGGAAATAGGAGATATCATCCCATAAAAACTGGAGAGAAGCTTTCTGAGAAACTTCTTTGTGATGTGTGCGTTCCGCTTACGGAGTTTTACCTCTTTTCTCATAAGGCAGTGTTTGAACACTGTTCCTATAAAACTGAAAATGTGATATTTTGCAGTGCATTGAAGACTATGGTGAAGAGTGAACTATCCTCAAGTAAAACCCAGAAAGATGCGTTCCAAGAAACTGCTCTCTGATATGTGCTTTCACTTCACAAAATTAAAGCGTACTCTACATGGCCCAGTTTGCAAACTCTGTCTTCGAGGATATGCGAAGGGATATTAAGTGGTGCCCCAGAGGCCTGTTGTGAGCAAGGAAATGACTTCCCATGATAACTGGAGAGAAGCTTTCTGAGCAACTGCTTTCTGATGTGTGTATTCATCTCATAGAGTAAAACCATTCCTTGGATTGAGCAGTTTGAAATAACTGTTTCTGTGGTATCTCAGGAAGGACATTAGGGATCACTCTTTGGAATATGGAGAAAGAAATATCCTCAGATGAAAACCAGAAGGAAACTTTCTGTGAAACTGCTATGTGTCATGAGAATTCCTCTCGCTCTGTTAAGCTTCCCATTTTATTGAAGAGTTTTCTAACTCTGTTTATCTTTAGCGTGCAAAGGGATATTCGGAAATGCTTTGAGTCTTACAGTGAGAAAGTAAATATGATTAAATAGAAATGGAGAGAAGCTTTCCGAGGAACTGCTTTGTGACATATGCATTCCACTCACAGTGTTATACCTCTCTTCCAATACAGCATCGGGTATACCCTTTTAGAGAAATACTTACCATGTGATATTCAGAAGCATGTTGATGCTTATGGTGAAAAGGGAAATAGCATCAGACAGAAACTGGAAAGAAGCTTTCTATGAAACTACTCTGTGACATGTGTATTCATCTCCCATAAATAAAGCTTTCTTTACATTACGCAGCTTGGAAACTCTCTCATGGACGGATCCTCGAAGGGACATTTGGAAGCACTTTCAGGACTATGGTGAAAAAGGAAATATCTTCAGATAAAAAATGAAAAGAAGCTTTCTGTGAATCTGCTTTTTGCTATGTTTATTCATCTTACATAGATAAAGCTTTCTTTACATTACGCAGCTTAGAAACTCGATCATGCATGGATCCGCGAAGAGATATTCAGGATCATATTGCAGCCTACGGTGAAAAAGGAAATATCATCAGATAAAACCTGGGGAGAAGCTTTCTGAGAAACTGCTTCGTGGTGTGTGCATTCCACTCAGGGATTTATACATTTTTTCTCATAAGGCACTGTTTAAGCACTGTTCCTGTAAAACTAAAAAAATGATATTCGGAGCACATTGAAGACTATGGTGAAAAGTGAAAATCTTCAAATAAAAGCCGGAAAGAAGCATTCCCAGAAACTGCTCTCTGACATGTCCATTCATTTCACAGAGTTAAAGCTTACTCTAATTTCCCAGTTTGGAAAGACTGTCTTTGAGGATTCTGTGAAGGGATATTAAGTGGCAACTGGAAGCGTGTGGTGAGCAAGGACATGTTTTCCGTTGAAAACTAGAGAGAAGATTTCTGAGCAACTTTTTTGTGATGTTTGAATTCACCACATAGAGTTAAATCATTCTTTGGATTTAGCAGTTTGAAATCACTGTTTCTGTGGAATCAGAGAAAGCACATTTGGAAACGCTATTTAGAATATCCTGAAAAAGAAATAACCTCAGATAGAAACCAGAAGGAAGCATTCTGTGAAACTGCTCTGTGTTGCGTGAATTCCGCTCACACAGTTAAGCTTCTCTTTTCAGTCAGCAGTATTCTAACACTGTTTTTGTTTAGTCTGCTAAGGGATATTCGGGAGGCTTTGAGGCTTACTGTGAAAAAGGAAATATGTTCAGACAGAAAGTGTAAAGAAGCTTTCCAAGGAGCTGTTTTGTGACGTGTGTATTCCAATCACAGAATTATACCTTTCTTCTCATAGAGGATTGTGGATTGCCTTTTGGAGAAAAAGCTACCAAGGGACATTCGGGAGTCTATGAATGGCTATTGTGAAAAAGGAACTATCTTCAGACAGAAACTGGAAAGAAGATTTCTGTTAAACTGCTTTGTGATAGATATGTTTATTCATCTCAAATAGATAAAAGTTTCCTTATATCATGCAGTTTGGAAACTCTGTCATGGATGGATTCACGAAGGGATTTTCGGTAGCACATTCAGGCCTACGGTGAAAAAGGAGGTATCTTCAGATAAAAACTGGACAGAAGCTTTCTGAGAAACTGCTTTGTGATGTGTGCATTCCACTCAGGCAGTTATACCTCTTTTCTCAAAAGGCAGTGTTTGAACACTGTTCCTGTAAAACCGAAAAAGTAATATTTCGAAGCACATGATAGACTATGGTGAAAAGTGAAATATCCTGAAATAAAACCCAGAAAGAAGCGTTCCACAAAACTGCTCTCAGACGTGTGCATTCATTTCAGAGTGTTAAAGCTTTCTCTATATTTCCCAGTTTGCAAAAGTCTGTCTTTGAGGATTCTGCATATTAAGTGGCAACCAGAGACCAGTGGCCAGCAAGGAAAGCTCTTCCACTGAAAACTGGAGAGAAGCTTTCTGAGCAACTGCTTTGTGATGTCTGTATGCATCTCATAGAGTTAAATCATTCTTTGGATTGAGCAGTTTGAAATCACTCTTTCTGTGGAACCTGAGAAAGGACATTTGGGAAAGCTCTTAAGAATATGCTGTAAAAGTACTACTATCCAATAAAAATCATATGGAAGCTTTCTGTGATACTGTTCTTGGTCACGCGAAGTCCACTCTCACAGTTAAACTTCTGTTTTCATTCAGGAGTATTCTAACACTCTTTTAGTTTAGTCAGCTAAAGGACACTCCTGAACGCTTTGAGGCTTATGGTGAAAACGGAAATATCTTCAGATAGAAACGGGAGAGATTTCCGAGGTGCTGCTTTCTGACGTGTGCATACCACTCAAAGTTATATTTTTCTTCTCATAGAGGACTGGGTAATCCCTATGGAGAAAAAGCTACCAGTGGACATTTGGGAGTATATGGACGGCTATGGTGGAAAAGGAAATATCCTCAGACAAAAACTGAAAATGAGCTTTCTGTGAAACTGCTTTGTGACAGATACGTTTATTCATCTCACATAGATAAACTTTCTTTCTATTACGCAGTTTTGAAACGCCATCATGGATGGATTTGTGAAGGGACATTCGAGAGCATATTCAGACCAATGGTGAGAAAGGAAATATCTTCAAATAAAAACTGGATTTTAAACCATCAAAGATCAAAAGAGACAAGAAGGCCATTACATAATGGTAAAGGGATCAATTCAACAGGAAGAGCTAACTACCCTAAATATATATGCATCCAATACAGGAGCACCCAGATTCATAAAGTAAGCCCTTAGAGACCTACAAAGCGACTTAGACTCCCATCCAATAATAATGGGAGACTTCAACACCCCACTGTCAACATTAGACAGATCAACGAGACAGAAAGTTAACAAGGATATCCAGGAATTGAACTCATCTCTGTAGCAAGCAGACCTAATAGACATCTACAGAACTCTTCACCTCAGATCAACAGAATATACATTCTACTCAGCACCGCATCACACTTATTCCAAAACTGACCACATAATTGGAAGTAAAGCACTCCTCAGCAAATGTACAAGAACAGAAATTATAACAAACTGTCTCTCAGACCACAGTGCAATCAAACTAGAACTCAGGACTAAGAAACTCAATCAAAACTGCTCAACTACATGGAAACTGAATAACCTGCTCCTGAATGACTACTGTGTACATAACAAAATGAAGACAGAAATAAAGATGTTCTTTGAAACCAATGAGATCAAAGATACAACATACCAGAATCTCTGGGACACATTTAAAGCAGTGTGTAGAGGGAAACTTATAGCATTAAATGCCCACAAGAGAAAGCTGGAAAGATCTAAAATTGACACTCTAACATCACAATGAAAAGAACTAGAGAAGCAAGAAAAAACACATTCAAAAGCTAGCAGAAGGCAAGAAATAACTAAGATCAGAGCACAACTGAAAGAGATAGAGACACAAACAACCCTCCAAAAAATCAATGAATCCAGGAGTCGGGTTTTGAAAAGATCAACAAAATTGACAGACCACTAGCAAGACTAATAAAGAAGAAAAGAGAGAAGAATCAAATCGACGCAATAAAAAATGATAAAGGGGATATCACCACCGAACCCACAGAAATACAAACTACCATCAGAGAATACTATAAACACCTCTACACAAATAAACTAGAAAATCTAGAAGAAATGGATAATTTCCTGGACACTTACACTCTTCCAAGACTAAACCAGGAAGAAGCTGAATCCCTGAATAGACCAATAACAGGCTCTGAAATTGAGGCAATAATTAATAGCCGACCAATGAAAAAAAGGCCAGGACCAGATGGCTTCACAGCTGAATTCTACCAGAGGTTCAAAGAGGAGCTGGTACCATCCCTTCTGAAACTATTCCAATCAATAGAAAAAGAGGGAATCCTCCGTAACTCATTTTATGGGGCCAACATCATCCTGATACCAAAGCCTGGCAGAGACACAACAAAAAAAGAGAATTTTAGACCAATATCCCTGATGAACATTGATGCAAAAATCCTCAATAAAATACTGGCAAACCGGATCCAGCAGCACATCAAAAAGCTTATCCACCGTGATCAAGTGGGTTTCATCCCTGGGATGCAAGGCTGGTTCAACATATGCAAATGAATAAACGTCATCCAGCAAATAAACAGAACCAAAGACAAAAACCACATGATTATCTCAATAGATGCAGAAAAGGCCTTTGACAAAATTCAACAGCCCTTCTGCTAAAAATGCTCAATAAATTCGGTATTGATGAACGTATCTCAAAATAATAAAAGCTATTTATGACAAATCCACAGCCAATATCATACTGAATGAGCCAAAACTGGAAAAACTCCCTTTGCAAACTGGGACAAGACAGGGATGCTCTCTCTCACCACACCTATTCAATAGAGTGTTGGAAGTTCTGGCTAGGGCAATCAGGCAAGAGAAAGAAATCAAGGGTATTCAGTTAGGAAAAGAAGAAGTCAAATTGTCCCTGTTTGCAGATGACATGATTGTATATTTAGAAAACCCCATTGTCTCAGCCCAAAATCTCCTTAAGCTGATAAGCAACTTCAGCAAAGTCTCAGGATACAAAACTAATGTGCAAATATCACAAGCATTCTTATACACCAGTAACAGACAAACAGAGAGCCAAATCAGGAATGAACTTCCATTCACAATTGCTTCAAAGAGAATAAAATACCTAAGAATCCAACTTACAAGGGATGTAAAGGACCTCTTCAAGGAGAACTACAAACCACTGCTCAGTGAAATCAAAGAGGACACAAACAAATGGAAGAACATACCATGCTCATGGATACGAAGAACCAATATCGTGAAAATGGCCATACTGCCCAAGTTTATTTATAGATTCCATGCCATCCCCATCAAGCTACCAATGACTTTCTTCACAGAATTGGAAAAAACTGTTTTAAAGTTCATATGGAACCAAAAAAGAGCCTGCATTGCCAAGACAATCCTAAGTCAAAAGAACGAAGCTGGAGGCATCATGCTACCTGACTTCAAACTATACTACAAGGCTACATAACCGAAACAGCAAGGTACTGGTACCAAAACAGAGATGTAGACCAATGGAACAGAACAGAGTCCTCAGAAATAATACCACACATCTACAGCCATCTGATCTTTGATAAACCTGAGAAAAACAAGAAATGGTGAAAAGATTCCCTATTTAATAAATGGTACTGGGAAAATTGGCTAGCCATAAGTAGAAACCTGAAACTGGATCTTTTCCTTACACCTTACACGAAAATTAATTCAAGATGGATTAGAGACTTAAATGTTTCACCTAATACCATAAAAACCCTAGAAGAAAACCTATGTAGTACCATTCAGGAGATAGGCATGGGCAAAGACTTCATGTCTAAAACACCAAAAGCAACGGCAACAAAAGCCAAAATTCACAAATGGGATCTAATTAAACTGAAGAGCTTCTGCACAGCAAAAGAAACTACCATCAGAGTGAGCAGGCAACATACAGAAGGGGAGAAAAATTTTGCAATCTACTCATCTGACAAAGGGCTAATATCCAGAACCTACAAAGAACTGAAACAAATTGACAAGAAAAAAACAAACAACCCCATCAAAAAGTGGGCAAAGGCTATGAACAGACAGTTCTGAAAAGAAGACATTCATACAGCCAACAGACACATGAAAAAATGCTCATCATCACTGGCCATCAGAGAAATGCAAATCAAAACCACAATGAGATACCATCTCACACCAGTTAGAATGGCAATTATTAAAAAGTCAGAAACAACAGGTGCTGGAGAAGACGTGGAGAAATAGGAACACTTTTACACTGTTGGTGGGATTGTAAACTAGTTCAACCATTATGGAAAATAGTATGGCGATTCCTCAAGGATCTAGAACTAGAAGTACCATATGACCCAGCCATCCCATTACTGGGTATATACCCAAAGGATTATAAATCTTGCTGCTATAAAGACGTATGCACACGTATGTTTATTGCGGCACTATTCACAATAGCAAAGACTTGGAATCAACCCAAATGTCCATCAGTGACAGACTGGATTAAGAAAATGTGGCACATATACACCATGGAATACTATGCAGTGATAAAAAAGGATGAGTTTGTGTCGTTTGTAGGGACATGGATGCAGCTGGAAACCATCATTCTCAGAAAATTATCACAAGAACAGAAAACCAAACATCGCATGTTCTCATTCATAGGTGGGAACTGAACAATGAGATCACTTGGACTTAGGAAGGGGAACATCATACACCAGGGACTATCATGGGGAGGGGGGAGGGCGGAGAGATTGCATTGGGAGTTATACCTGATGTAAAAGACGAGTTGATGGGTGCTGACGAGTTTATGGGTGCAGCATGCCAACATGGCACCAGTATACATATGTTACAAACCTGCACGTTATGCACATGTACCCTAGAACTTAAAGTATAATAATTTAAAAAAAAAGAAAAAGAAAAGAAAAAAAAAGTGGAGAGAAGCTTTCTGAGAAACTGCTTTGTGATGTGTGCATTTCACTCATGGAGTTTTACCTCTTTTCTCATAAGGCAGTGTTTGAACGCAGTACCTGTAAAACCAAAAAAGTGATATTTCTTAGCACATTGAGAACTATGATGAAAAGTGAAATATCCTCAAAAAAAACCGAGAAAGAAGTGTTCCAAGAAACTGCTCTCTGATATGTGCATTCATTCACAGAGTTAAAGCTTACTCTACTTTGCTTAGTTTGGAAAGTCTGTCTGTGAGGAATCTGTGAAGGGATATTAAGTGGTGCCCAGAGGCTTCTGATGAGCTAGGAAGCGTCTTCTGATGAAAACTGGAGAAAGGCTTTCTGAGCAACTGCTTTGTGATGTGTGTATTCGTCTCATAGAGTTAAACCATTTTTTGGATTGAGCAGTTTGAAATCACTGTTTTTGTGGAATCTGAGGAAGGACATTTGGGAACGCTCTTTAGAGTATATAGAAAGAAATATCCTCAGGTAAAATCCAGAAGGAAGCATTTTGTGGAACTGCTCTGTGTCATCTTAATTCCTCTTGCTCAGTTAAGCCTGTCTTTTCATTGAGCAGTTTTCTAACCCTGTTTTTGTTAAGCATGTGAAGGGATATTTGGGAGTGCTTTTAGGCTTACAGTGAAAAAGAAATGTGTTCAGACCAAAACCGGAGAGCAGCTTTCCGAGGAATTGCTTTGTGACGTGTGCATTCCACTCACAGTGTTATACCTCTCTTCTCATACAGCACAGGGGAAAACCTTTTGGAGAAAAGGTAGCAAGTGATATTCGGGAGCATGTTGACCCCTATGGTGAAATGGGAAATAGCCTCAGACTAAAACTGGAAAGAATCTCTCTATGAAACTGCTCTGTGATTTGTGTATTCATCTCGCATATATAAAGCTTCCTTTACTTTACCACAGCTTGGAAACTCTGTCATGGACAGGTCCCCAACGAGATATTCGGGAGCACATTCAGGACTATGGTGAAAAAGGAAATACCTTCAGATAAAAACTGGAAAGAAGTTTTCTGGGAATCTGCTTTTTGCTATGTTTATTCATCTCACATAGATAAAACTTTCTTTACATTACGCAGCTAGGAAATTCTGTCATGGATGGATCTGCAAAGGGATATTCGAGATCACATTTGGGACTTTGGTGAAAAAGGAAATATCGTCAGATAAAAAGTGGAGAAAACGTTTCTGAGAAACTGCTTCGAGATGTGTGCAATTCACTCCGGGAGTTATACCTTTATTCTCATAAGGCACTGTTTGAACACTGTTCCTGTAAAACTAAAAAAGTAATATTTGGAGCACATTGAAGACTACAGAGAAAAGTGAAATGTCATCCAATAAAACCCAGAAAGAAGCATTCCAAGAAACTGCTCTCTGACATGTCCATTCATTTCACAGAGTTAAAGCTTACTCTATATTTCCTAGTTTGGAAAGTCTGTCTTTGAGGATTCCGTGAAGGGATATTAAGTGGCAACTGGAGACCTATGGCAAGCAAGGAAATGTCTTCCATCGAAAATTGGAAAGAAGCTTTCTGAGAAACTCTTTTGTGATGTTTGTATTCATCTCATAGAGTTAAATCATTCTTTGGATTGAGCAGTTTGAATTCACTATTTCTGTGGAACCCGAGAAAGGACATTTGGGAACACTGTTTTGAATATCCTGAAAAAGAAATAACCTCAGATAGAAATCAGAAGGAAGCTTTCTGTGAAACTATACTATGTTGTGTGAATTCGGTTCACACAGTTAAGCTTCCCTTTTCATTGAGCAGTTTTCTAACACTGTTTTTGTTTAGTCTGTGACAGGATATTCGGGAGCACTTTGAGGCTTATGGTGTAAAAGGAAATACCTTCAGATAGAAACTGGCGAGAAGCTTTCTGAAGAGTGGCTTTGTGACATGTGCATTCCACTCACAGAATTATACCTTTCTTCTCATAGAGGATTGGGGAATCCCTTTTGGAGAAAAACCTACCAGGGGACATTCAGGAGTATATGAATGGCTATGGTGAAAAAGGAAATATCCTCAGACAAATACTGGAAGGAAGCTTTCTGTGAAACTGCTTTGTGATAGATACGTTTATTCATCTCATACAGATAAAACTTTCTTTCAATTACGCAGTTTTGAAACTCCATCATGGACGGAATCGTGAAAGGACATTCGGGAGCACATTCAGGCCTATGGTGAAAAAGGTAGTATATTCAGATAAAAACTGGATAGAAGCTTTCTGAGAAACTGCTTTGTGATGTGTGCATTCAACTCAGGGACTTTTATCTCTTTTCTCATAAAGCAGTGTTTGAACATGGTTCCTGTAAAACTGAAAACATAATATTTCAGAGCACATTGAAGACTATGGCCAAAAGTGAAATAGCCTCAAATAAAACCCAGAAGGAAGCATTCCAAGAAACTGCTCTCTGATATGTGCATTCATTTCACAGAGTTAAAGCTTACTCTTTGTTGCCCAGTTTGGAAACTCTGTCTTTGAGGAATCTGTGAAGGGATATTAAGTGGTGCCCAGAGGCTTATGATGAGCAAGGAAACGTCTTCCAATGAAAACTGGAGAGAAGCTTTCTGAGCAACTGCTTTGTGATGTGTGTACTGGTCTCATAGAGTTAAACTATTGTTTGTATTGAGCAGTTTGAAATCACTCTTTTTGTGCAATCTGAGGAAAGACATTTGGGAAGACTCCTTAGAATATGGAGAAAGAAATGTTCTCAGGTAAAATCCAGAAGGAAGCTTTCTGTGAAACTGCTCTGTGTCTTTTTAATTCCTCTCGCTCAGATTCACCTCTCTTTTCATTGAGCAGTTGTCTGACCCTGTTTATGTTTAGCATGTGAAGGGATATTCGGGAGTGCTTTGAGACTTATGGTGAAAAAGGAAATATGTTCAGACCGAAACTGGAGAGAAGCTTTCCACGGAACGGCTTTGTTTCATGTGCATTCCACTCACAGTGTTATACTTCTCTTCTCATTCAGCATTGGGGAAACCCTTTGGAGGAAAAGGTACCAAGGCATATTTGGTAGCATATTGACGCATATGGAGAAAGGAGAAATAGCCTCAGAAAAAAACTGGAAAGAAGCTTTCTGTGAAACTGTTCTGTGCTGTGTGTATTCACCTCACATAGCAAAGCTTTCTTTACATTATGCTGTTTGGAAACTCTGTCATGGACAGATTTATGAAGGCAAATTCAGGAGCACATTCAGAACTATGGTGAAAGAAAAAATATCTTAAGATAAAAACTGGAAAGAAGATTTCTGTGGATCTGCTTTTTGCAATGTTTATTCATCTCTCATAGATAAAGTTTTCTTTACCTTACGCAGCTTGGAAACACTGTCATGGACTGATCGACGAAGGGACCTTCGGGAGCACATTCAGAACTATGGGGAAAATCAAAATATCTACAGACAAAATCCGGAGAGAAGCTTTCTGAGAAACTGCTTTGTGATGTGTGCATTCCACTCAGGGAGTTATACCTCTTTTCTCATAAGGCAGTGTTTGGACACTGTTCCTGTAAAACCGAAATTGTGGTATTTCGGAGCCCATTGAGGACTATGGCGAAAAGTGAAATATCTTCAAATAAAACCCAGAAAGAAGCCTTCCAAGAAACTGCTCTCTGATTTGAGTTTTCATATGACAGAGTTAAAACTTTCTCTACATTGCCCAATTTGGAAACTTTGAGGAATATGCGAAGGGATATTAAGTGGCACCCGGAGGCCTGTGGTGAGCAACATTTCTCCCGATGAAAACTGGAGAGAAGGTTTCTGAGCAACTGCTTTGTGATGTGTGTATTCATCTCATAGAGTTAAATCATTCTTTCGATTGAGCAGTTTGAAATCACTGTTTCTGTGGAACCTGAGAAAGGACATTTGGGAACGCTCTTTAGAATATACTGAAAAACAAATATCTTCAGATAAAACCCAGAAGCAAGCTTCCTGTGAAACTGCTCTGTGCCGTGTGAATTCCACTCGCCCAGTTAAGCTTCACTTTTCTTTTTTTTTTTTTTTTTTTTGAGACGGAGTCTTGCTCTGTCGCCCAGGCTGGAGTGCAGTGGCACAATCTCGGCTCACTGCAAGCTCCGCCTCCCGGGTTCACGCCATTCTCCTGCCTCAGCCTCCCGAGTAGCTGGGACTACAGGCGCCCGTTATCACGCCCGGCTAGTTTTTTGTAGTTTTTAGTAGAGATGGGGTTTCACCGTGTTAGCCAGGATGGTCTCGATCTCCTGACCTCATGATCCGCCCGTCTCGGCCTCCCAAAGTGCTGGGATTACAGGCTTGAGCCACCGCGCCCGGCAAGCTTCACTTTTCATTGAGCAGTTGCCTAACACTGTTTATGTTTAGCATGCGTAAGGATATTCGGGAACACTTTGAGGCTTACAGTGAAAAAGGAAATATGTTCTGATAGAAACTGGAGAGAAGCTTTCTGAAGTGCTGCTTTGTGATGTGTGCATTCCACTCACAGTGTTATACCTCTCTTCTCATACAGTATCTAGGAAACCATTTCTGTGAAACTGTTATTAGATATGTGTATTCATCTCACATAGATAAATCTTTCTCTACATTGCGCAGCTTGGAAACCCTGTCATTGGTGAATCCACGAAGGGATATTCGGGAGCACATTCAGGACCATGGTGAAAACAGAAATATCTTCAGATAGAAACTAGAAAGAAGCTTTCTGTTAATCTGTTTTTTGCTCTGTTTATTCATCTCACATAGATAAAACTTTGTTTATAATACACAGTTGGAAACTCTGTCGTGGATGGATCCGCGACGTGATATTTGAAAGCACATTCAGGCCTATTGCAAAAAAGGAAATATATTCCGATAAAAACTGGAGAGAAGCTTTCTAACAAACTGCTTTGTGATGTGTGTATTCCACTCAGAGAGTTATACCTCTTTTCTCATAAGGCAATGTCTGAACACTGTTCCTGTAAAATGAAAAAGTGATATTTTGGAGTACATTGAAGACTATGGCTAAAAGTGATATATCCTCAAATAAAACCCAGAAGGAAGCATACCAAGAAACTGCTCTCGGATATGGGCATTCATTTCACAGAGGTAAAGCTTACTCTACATTGCCCCATTTGCAAATTCTGTCTTTCAGGAGTCTGTGAAGGGATATTTAGTGGTGCCCATTCACCAGTGGTGGGCAAGGAAATGTCTTTCGATGAAAACTGCAGAGAAGCTTTCTGAGCAACTGCTTTGTGATGTGTGTATTCATCACATAGAGTTAAATCATTCTTTGGATTGAGCAGTGTGAATTCACTGCTTCTGTGGAATCTGAGGAGGGACCATTGGGAACGATCTTTAGAATATGGAGAAAGAAATATCCTCAGATAAAAACCAGAAGGAATCTTTCTGTGAAACTGCTGTGTGTCATGTGAATTCCTCTTGCTCAGTTAAGCTTCTCTTTTCATTGAGCAGTTTTCTGACATTGTTCATGTTTAGCATATAAAGGGATATAGGTCAGCACTTTGAGGCTTACGGTGAAAACCAAAATATGTTGAGATAGGAACTGGAGAGAAGCTTTCCACGGAGCTGCTTTGTGACGTGTGCATTCCACTCACATTATTATAACTCTCTTCACAGAAGGCATAGGGGAAACCCTTTATTTGATACTGTTCTGGGATATGTGTATTCATCTCACATAGATAAAGCTTCCTCTACATTTCGCAGCTTGGGAACTCTGTCAGGGATGGATCCACAAGGGGACATTTGGGAGCAAATTCGGGACTATGTTAAAAAAGGAAATATATTCAGATAAATACTGGAAAGAATCTTTCTGTGAATCTGCTTTTCGCTGTGGTTATTCATCTCACATAGATAAAGCTTTCTTTACATTATGCAGCTTGGAAACTCCATCATGGATGGATCCGTGAAGGGATATTCGAGTTCACATTTTGCCAATGGTGAAAAAGGAAATATCGTATTGTAAATAATGGAGAGAAGCTTTCTGAGAAACTGCTTGGTGATGTGTGCACTTCACTCAGGGTGTTATACCTTTCTCCTCATAAGACACTGTATCAACACTGTTCCTGTAAAACTAAAAAAGTGATATTCAGAGCACATTGAAGACTATGGTGAAAAGTGAAATGTCATCAAATAAAACCTGGAAAGAAGCATTCCAAGAAACTGCTGTCTTACATGTTCATTCATTTCACAGAGTTAAACCTTACTCTTCATTTCCGAGTTTGGAAAGTCTATCTTTTGGAATTCTGCGAAGGGATATTTAGTGGCAACCGGAGGCTTGTGGCAAGCAAGGTAATGTCTTCCTTTGAAAATTGAGGAGAAGCTTTCTGAGCAACTCTTTCATGATGTTTGTATGCAGCTCATAGTGTTAAATCATTCTTTGGATTGAGCTCTTTGAAATCACTGTTCCTGTGGAATCTCAGAAAGGACATTTGGGAATGCTCTTTAGAATATGGAGAAAGAAATATCCTGAGATAAACTCCAGATGAAAGCTTTCTGTGAAACTCCTCTGTGTTGTGTGAATTCCTCTTGCTCAGTTAAGCTTCTCTTTTCATTGAGCAGTTTTCTAACACTGTTTTTCTTTAGCGTGCAAAGGGATATTCGGGAGCGCTTTGAGGCTTACGTTGAAAAAGGAAATATGTTCAGATAGAAACTGGATAGAAGCTTTCTGACGAACTGCTTTGTGACGTAGACATTCCACTCACAGTGTTATACCTCTCTTCTCATACAGCATTGGGGAAATCCTTTAGAAGAAAAAGGTACGAAGGGCTATTCCAGAGCATATTGATGCCTATGGTGAAAAGGGAAATATCTTCAGACAAAAATTGGAAAGAAGCTTTTGGCAAAACTGCTCTGTGATATGTGTATTCATCTCACATAGATAAAGCTTCCTTTACGTTACATAGGTTGGAAACTCTGTCATGGACAGATTCACGAAGGGACATTCGGGAGCACATTCAGTAGTATGACTAAAAGGGAAATACCTTCAGATAAAAACTGGAAAGAAGCTTTCTATGAATCTGTTTCTTGTTATGTTTATTCATCTCACATAGAAAAAGCTTTCTGTATATTATGCAGCTTTGAAACTCTGACTTGGACATATCCGCGAAGGGACAATCAGGAGCACATTCAGGACTATGGTGAAAGTGGAAATATATTCAGAGAAAAACTGAATACAAGATTTCTGTGAATCTGTTTTTTGCTATGTTTATTCATCTCACATAGATAAAGCTTTCTTTACATTATGCAGCTTGGAAACTCGGTCATGTATAGAACCACGAAGGGACATTTGGGAGCACAGTCAGGCCTATGGTGAAAATGGAAATATCTTCAGATAAAAACCGGAGAGAAGTTTTCTGAGAAACTACTTTGTGACGTGTACATTTCACTCAGGGAGTTATACCTCTTTTCTCATAAGGCAGTGTTTGAACACTGTTCCTGTAAAACCGAAAAACTGATATTTTGGAGCCCATTGAAGACTATGGCAAAAAGTGAAATATCCTCAAATAAAACCCAGAAAGAAGCTTTGCAAGAAACTGCTCTCTGATATGTGCATTCATTGCACAGAGTTAAAGCTTACTTTACGTTGCCCAGTTTGGAAACTCTGTCTTAGAGGAAACTGCGAAGGGATATTAAGTGATACGCGGAGGTCTGTGATGAGCAAGGAAATGTCTTCCATTGACAACTGGAGAGAAACTTTCTGCTTTGTGATGTGTGTATTTAACTCAAAGAGTTAAATCATTCTTTGGATTGAGGAGTTTGATATCACTGTTTCTGTGGAACCTGAGAAAGGACATTTGGGAACACTCTTTTGAATATGGTGAAAAAGAAATATCCTCAGATAAAAACCAGAAGGAAGCTTTCTGTGAAACTGCTATGTGTCATTTGAATTCCTCTCACTCAGTTAAGCTTCTGTTTACATTGAGCAGTTTTCTAACACTGTTTATGTTTAGCCTGTGAAGGGATATTCAGGAGCGCTTTGAAGCTTTCAGTGAAAAAGGAAGTATGTTCAGATAGAAACTGGAGAGAAGCTTTCTGAGGAACGATTTTGACGTTTGAAGAAGTTTCAATGTGATTCCGAATATCCCTTCGCAGATCCGTCCATGACGGAGTTTCCAAGCTGTGTAATGTAAAGAGAGCTTTATCTATGCGTGATGAATAAACATAATAAAAAGCAGATTCACAGAAAGCTTCTTTTCAATTTTTATCTGACAATACTTCCTTTTTCACCATAGGTCCAAATGTGATCCCAAATATCCTTTCGCGGATACATCCATGACAGAGTTTTCAAGCTGTGTAACGTAAAGAAAGCTTTATCTATTTGAGATGAGTACACATAACACAGAGCAGTTTCACAGAAAGCTTCTTTCCAGTTTTTGTCTGAGGCTATTTCCCTTTGTATCATAAGCATCAATATGCTCCAAGATATCCCTTGGTACCTTTTTCTCCAAGAGTGTTTCCCTGATGCTCTATGAGAAGCGTGGTAAAACACTGTGAGAGCAATGCACACGTCACAAAGCAGTTCCTCGGAAAGCTTCTCTCCAGTTTCTTTCTGAACATATTTCCTGTTTCTCTGTAAACCTCAAAGCCCTCCATAATATCCCTTCACACTCTAAACATAGACAGTGTTAGAAAACTGCTCAGTGAAAAGGGAAGCTTAACTGAGTAAGAGGAATTCACACAAAATGTAGCAGTTTCACAGAAAGCTTCCTTCTGGTTTTTATATGAGGATATTACCTTCTCCATATCCTAAAGAGCATTCCCAAATGTCCTTCCTCAGATTCCACAGAAACAGTGATTTCAAAATGCTCAATCCAAAGAATGGTTTAATGCAATGAGATGAATACACACATCACAAAGCAGTTGCTCAGAAAGCTTCTCTGCAGTTTTCATCGGAAGACATTTCTTTGCTCACGACGGACTCCCGGTGCCACTTAATATCCCTTCACAGATTCCTCAAAGACAGAGTTTCCAAACTGGGCAATGTAGAGTAAGCTTTAACTCTGTGAAATGAATGCAAATATCAGGGAGCAGTTTCTTGGAACACTTCTTTCTGGGTTTTATCTGAGGATATTACACTTTCTCCATAGTCTTCCATGTGGTCCGAATATCATTTTTTTTTTAGTTTTACAGGAACAGTGTTCAAACAGTGCCTTATGACAAGAAAGGTATAACTCCCTGAGTGGAATTGCCACATCACCAAGCAGTTTCTCAAAAAGCTTCTCTCCAGTTTCTATCTGATGATATTTCCTCTTTCACCATAGGCCCAAAAGTGATCCTGAATATCCCTTCACAGATCCATCCATGAGGGAATTTGCAAGCTGCGTAATGTAAAAAAAGCTTTATCTATGTGAGATGAATAAACTTAGCAAAAAGCAGATTCACAGAAATCTTCCTTCCAGCTTTTGTCTGAGGATATTTCCTTTTTCAGCATAGCCGTCCATGTACTCCTGAATGTCCCTTGATAGCTTCTTCTCCAAAAGGGATTCTCCAATCCTTTATGAGAAGAGAGGTATAACACTGGCAGTGAAATGCACGGGTCACCAAACAGTTCCTCGAAAGCCTCTCTCCAGTTACTATCTGAGAAGCCTAACTGAGTTAGAGGAATTCACATGACACACAGCAGTTTCACAGAAAGCTTCCTTCTGGTTTTTATCTGAGGATATTTCTTTCTCCATATTCTAAAGAGCATTCCCATATGCTCCTCCTCAGATTCCACAGAAACAGTGATTTCAAACTGCTTCACCCAAAGGATGATTTCACTCTAGGAGATGAATACACACGTCACAAAGCAGTTGCTCAGAAAGCTTCTCTCCAGTTTTCAATGGAAGACATTTCCTTGCTCAACACAGGCCTCCAGAGAGCAGATTCTTCAAAAAAATGATAATTTGGGAAGCTTTGAAGACTATGGTGAAAAGTGAAACATCCTCAAGTAAAACCCAGAAAGAAGTGTTCCAAGAAACTGCTCTGTGATATGTGCTTTCATTTCACAGAGCTAAAGCTTACTCTACGTTGTCCAGTTTGGAAACTCTGTCTTTGAGGAATCTACGAAGGGATATTAAGTGGCTCCGGAGGCCTGTGGTGAGCAAGGAAATGTCTTCCATTGAAAACTGGAGAGAAGCTTTCTGAGCAACTGCTTTGTGATGTGCGTATTCATCTCATAAAGTTAAATCATTCCTTGGATTGAGCAGTTTGAAATCACTCTTTCTGAGGTATCTCAGCAATGACATTTGGGATCGTTCTTTGGAATATGGAGAAAGAAATATCCTCAGATGAAAACCAGTAGGAAGCTTTCTGTGAAACTGCTTTGTATCGTGTGAATTCCTCTCGCTCAGTTATGCTTCCCTTTTCATTGAAGAGTTTTCTAACACTGTTTATATTTAGCGTGCAAAGGGATATTCAGAAGCTCTTTGAGTCTTACGGTGAGAAAGAAATATGTTCAGATAGAAACTGGAGAGAAACTTTCCGAGGAACTGCTTTGTGACATGTGCATTTTACTCACAGTATTGTACGTCTCTTCTCATACAACACTGGGGAAACCCATTTGGAGAACAAGGTACCAAGGCATGTCTGAGAGCATATTGACGCCTATGGTGAAAAGAGAAAGAGCCTCATACAAAAACTGGAAAGAAGCTTTCTATGAAACTGCTCTGTGCTATGTTTATTCATCTCACATAGATAAAGCTTTCTTTACATTACGCAGCTTGCAAACTCTGTCATGGATGGATCTCAAAGGGACATTCGGGAGAACATTCTGGACTATAGTGAAAAGAGAAATATCTTCAGTTAAAAACTGGAAAGAAGTTTTCAGAGAGTCTGCTTTTTTTCTATGTTTATTCATCTCACATAGATAAAGCTTTCTTTACATTACGCAGCTTGGAAACTCCGTCATGGATGGATCCGCGAAGGGATATTCGGGATCACATTTGGGTCTATGGTGAAAAAGTAAATATCGTCAGATAAAAACTGGAGAGAAGCTTTCAGAGAAACTGCTTGATGATGTTTACATTCCACTCAGGGAGTTGTAACTTTCTTCTCATAAGGCACTGTTTGAACACTGTTCCTATAAAACTAAAACAGTGATATTAGCAGTCTGTCTTTGAAGATTCTTCAAAGGGATATTAAGTGACAACCGGATGCCTGTGGCGAGCAAGGAAATGTCTTCTGTTGAAAACTGGAGAGAAGCTTTCTGAGCAACTGCTTTGTAATGTGTGGATTCATCTCATAGAATTAAATCATTCTTTGGATTGAGCAGTTTGACATCACTGTTTCTGTGGAACCCGAGACAGGACGTTTGGGAACGCTCTTAAGAATATGCTGAAAAAGAAATACACTGCGATAAAAATCAGAAGGAAGCTTTTGTGAAACTGCTCTGTGTCTTGTGAATTCCCCTTGCACAGTTAAGCTTCTGTTTTCATTGAGCAGTATTCTAACACTATTTTAGTTTTGTCATCTAAGGGATACTTGGGAGTGCTTTGAGGCTTATGGTGAAAATGGAAATATCTTCAGCTAGAAACTGGAGAGAAGATTTCCGAGGAGCTGCTTTGTGACGTGTGCACTCCATTCACAGAGTTATACTTTTCTTCTCATAGAGGAATGGGAAATGCCTTTTGGAGAAAATGTTACCAGGGACATTCAGGAGTATATGGATGGCTATGGTGAAAAAGGAAATATCCTCAGACATAAACTGGAAAGAAGCTCTCTGTGAAACTGCTTTGTGATAGACATGTTTATTCATCTCACATAGATAAAACTTTCTTTCCATTACGCATTTTTTTTTTCAGATCATACCAGAGCTGACACCAGTTTCTACCCCAGCCCACATGAAGATGTTTTTATTCAATACAAACCAGAACAGAGGCAACACAATGGCCACAGAATGAGAACATAAGTGCACTTGAATTTTTTCTGAGTTCTGGCTATAGGCTCTAACAAACCTAGCAGTCTTTTCTTACCAGGTGAACAGAATCATCTGCTAATGCCAGAAACTTTAAAGCTCTTAATTCAGCTAGAAACAACTATAATTGAGGGCCTTTTTACTAGCTTCTTGCTTCCCAATTTAGGGTTGCCTAGCAAGTTAATTTCAACATAACAGGTCATCTGCCTGGCCACATCATGCACTAGTGACAGGGGCAGGTTTAATGAGTTTTGTGCTCAGATCGCTGGGTCTCCTGGCTGCTCTTGTCCATCTCTGCAACTTGGTCCTGAGCATTCTGAGACTCAGTCAGCTGAGGATAAAAGGGACCTACCAGCCATTTGAGGGGCGTGTTGTTAACAAGATAATCCATCACATCATCTAAAGATTCCTTCATTTTCTGCAGCTTCCCCTTGCTAGAAGTGAGGAGGCTGTCAGACACTTCCTTAAAGGAGGCAGCACTGTGGAACACTGAGTAGATGTCGCCTGCCATCACCCCCATGTGCTTGGCCTGATCTTGGATGTTCTGCGGTACACCTTGGATGTTGGACAGCAGGTTGTGGCACGTGGTCTGGAGCTGCTGAGTCAGGTTGCGGGCAATTTCAAGAGTACGTGACTCAATGTGCTCAGCACAGTGGGACTCATCAGTATCATCGTATCCAATGCTCCTTTTCCACTCCACCCATGAGAGGTAGAGCTTATCCTGAGCATCCTGAATTTTCTGATTGGCACTATGCACATTCTTCCTGGCAAATTCAATCAGGTGAACAGTGGAATGGAGCTGAGAAATGGTCTCTTGGATTTTTTGCTTAGCTTCTTTAACCCTGCTGAGAGCCTGCTGGTAGGCACGGGAGCGAAGCTTGGTAGATAGGGATACCAGTCTAACATAATAACTTGGCTTCTGAACCAGATCAAATCCTTCAACTTTTTTTGCTTCTTTTTCTAGTTCTTCCTCAGTGAGAGGGAGGTACTGTTCTACCAACAGCTCTGATTTGGTGAGTGCATTTTCTACGCCACTGTTCACGAGCTGCATCATCCGACTCCCCAATACTGTGTTAATGCTGCCACTGACCACAGACTTGGTCTTCTCCACACTGCCAGTCACTGCCCCTTTGGTCTTGTCCATCACCCCTGTGATCGTGCTGGCCACAGAATCCTTGGCCCCAGTCACGGTAGTCGTCACAGCATCTTTTGCCCCAGTCACAGCACCTTTGGCATTGGCAACAATCTGAGTTGATGGCTGATTCAGAATAGGCAGTCTCTCCTCAATCCTGTCTAGCCCCTTACAGGCATAGATATTGGCAACTGCAATTTGCGGCTTTAGCTTCTGGATGATGGGCAGAGCACTGGTCATGGCCACGGAGGTGATGGTCTTCACGCCCTTCTCTGCCATCTCACACACAGACTTCAGGTAGGGATATTGGTCCTTTGTACTGAGATAGGCTGAGGACATGAGGTCATACGTGGAGCTCACCAAGGGCAGGTTGATCACCCGAGTCACCACACTCGGTTGTGGATCAACTGCAACGGATGCCATTTTTCTCTCTGGAGAAAGAAATCGACGGACTGCAGCAAAAGGCGGAGAGCAGGCGCGTCCCGAAGGCGACTCTGGCTGCTACCACCCGGTCAAACTCCATTACGCATTTTTAAAACGTCGCCATGGACAGATTCGTGAAGGGACGTTCAGGAGCACATTCAGGCCTATGGTGAAACAGGAAATATCTTCAGATAAAAAATGGAGAGAAGCTTTCTGAGAAACTGATTTGTGATGCATGCATTCCAATCAGAGAGTTATACCTCCTTTCTCATTAGGCAGTGTTTGAACACTGTGCCTGTGAAACTGAAAACGTGATATTTCGGAGTGCATTGAAGACTATGATGAAAAGTGAAATATCCTCAAATAAATCCCAGAAAGAAGTGTTCCAAGAAACAGCTCTCTGATATGTGCATTTATTCACAGAGTTAAAGCTTTCTCTATGTTGCCCAGTTTGGAAACTCTGTCTTTGAGGAATCTGTGAAGGGATATTAAGTGGCGCCCGGAGGCTTGTGGTGAGCAAGGAAATGTCTTCCAATGAAAAGTGGAGAGAAGCTTTCTGAGCAACTGCTTTGGGATGTGTGTATTCTTCTCATAGAGTTACACCATTCTTTAGATTGAGCAGTTTGAAATCACTGTTTTTGTGGAATCTGAGGAAGGACATTTGGGAACGATCCTTAGAATACGGAAAAAGAAATATCCTCAGGTAAAATCCAGAAGGAAGCTTTCTGTGAAAATTCTCTGTGTCTTGTGAATTCCTCTTACTCGGTTAAGCTTCTCTTTTCATTGAGCAGTTTTCAAACTCTGTTTATGTTTAGCATGTGAAGAGATTTTGGGAATTCTTTGAGGCTTACGGTGAACAAGGAAATATGTTCAGATAGTAACTGGAGAGAAGCTTTCCGAGGAACTGTTTTGTGACGTGTGCATTCCACTAACAGTATTATACCTCTCTTCCCATACAGCATCAAGGATACCCTTTTGGAGAAAAAGGTACCAATTGATATCCAGGGGCATATTGACGTCTATAGTGAAAAAGGATATATCTTCAGATAACAACTGGAAAGAATCTTTCTGTGAATCTGCTTTTTGCTATGTTTATTCATCTCACATAGATAAAGCTTTCTTTACATTATGCAGCATGGAAACTCTGTCATGGACAGACTCACAAAGGGACATTTGGGAGCACATTCAGGACTATGGTGAAAAAGGAAATATCTTCAGGTAAAAACTAGAATATTTCTGTGAATCTGGTTTTTAGTATGTGTATTCATCTCTCATAGGTAAAGCTTTTTTTACATTATGCAGCTTGGAAACTCCGTCGTGGACGGATCCGCAAAGGGATATTCAGGATCACATTCTGGCCTAAGGTGAAAAAGGAATCTTCTTCAGATAGAAACTTGAGAGAAGCTTTCTGAGAAACTGCTTTGTGATGTGTGCATTCCACTCAGGGAGTTATACCTCTTTTCTCATAAGGCAGTGTTTGAACACTGTTCCTGTAAAACTGAAAAAGTGATATTTCGGAGTGCCCTGAAGACTATGGCAAAAAGTGAAATATAATCAAATAAAACCCAGAAAGAAGTGTTCCAAGAAACTGCCCTGTGATATGTGCATTCATTTCACAGAGTTAAAGTTTACTCTACATTGTTCAGTTTGGAAACTCTCTCTTTCAGGAATCTGCGAAGGGATAGTAATTGGCGCCCAGAGACCTGTGATGAGCAAGGAAATACCTTCCGTTGAAAACAGGAGAGAAGCTTTCTGAGCAACTGATTTTTGATGTGTGTATTCATCTCATAGATTTAAGTCATTCTTTGGATTGAGAAGTTTGAAATCACTGTTTCTGTGGAACCTGAGAAAGGACATTTGGGAATGCTATTAACAATATACTGAAAAAGAAATACCCTCCTATAAAAACCAGAATAAAGCTTTCTGCGAAAGTGTTCTGTGTCATGTGAATTCCATTCGCAAAGTTAAGCTTCTCTTTTCATTGAGCAGTATTCTAACACTGTTTTAGTTTATTCTTCTAAGGGATATTCGGGAGTGCTTTGAGGCTTATGGTGAAAATGGAAATATCTTCAGATAGAAACTGGAGAGAAACTTTCCGAGGAGCTGCTTTGTGACGTGTGCATTCCACTCACACAGTTACACTTTTCTTCTCATAGAAGGTTGGGGAATCCCTTTTGGAGAAAAAGCTACCAAGGGACATTCGGGAGTATATGGACGACTATGGTGAAAAAGGAAATATCCTCAGACAAAAACTGGGATGAAGCTTTTTGTGAAACTACTTTGTGATAGATAGGTTTACTCACCTCACGTAGACAAAACTTTCTTTCATTATGCAGTTTGAAACTCCGTCATAGATGGATTCGTGAAGGGAGATTCAGGAGCACATTCAGTCCTATGGTGAAACAGGAAATATCTTCAGATAAAAACTTTAGAGAAGGTTTCTGAGAAACTGCTTTGTGATATGTGCATTTCACTCAAGAAGTTATACCTCTTTTCTCATAAGGCAGTGTTTGAACACTGTTCCTGTAAATCTGAAAAAGTGATATTTCCCAGCGCATTGAAGACTATGGCGAAAAATGCAATATCTTCAAATAAAACCCAGAAAGAAACCTTCCAAGAACCTACTCTTTGATAGGTGCATTCATTTCACAGAGTTAAAGCTTATTGTACATTGCCCAGTTTGGACACTCTGTCTTTGAGGAATCTTCTAAGGGATATTGAATTGTGCCCGGAGGCCTACAGTATGAAAGGAAACATCTTCCGATGAAAACTGGAGAGAAGTTTTCTGAGCAACTGCTTTGTGATGTGTGTATTCATCTCATAGAGTTAAACCTTTCTTTGGATTGAGCAGTTTGAAATCATTGTCTCTGTGGAATCTGAGGAAGGACATTTGGGAACACTCTTATGAATATGGAGAAAGAAATATCCTCACATAAAAAGCAGAAGGAAGCTTTCTGTGAAACTGCTATATGTCATGTGAATTCCTCTCACTCAGTTAAGCTTCTCTTTTCATTGAGCAGTTTTCTAACACTGTTTAATTTAGTGTGTGAAGGGATATTCGGGAGCACTTTGAGGCTTACGTTGAAAAAGGAAATATGTTCAGAGAGAAACTAGAGAGAAGCTTTCCGAGGAACTGCTTTGTGACGTGTGCATTCCACTTACAGTGTTATACCTCTCTTCTCATACAGCATTGGGGAAACCCTTTTGGAGAAAAAGATACCAAGGGATATCCAGAAGCATATTGACGCCTATGGTGAATAGGGAAATAGCCACAGACAAAAACTCAGTAGAAGCTTTTGTGAAACTGCTCTGTGCTATGTGTATTCATCTCACATACAAAAAGCTTCCTTTACATTGCACAGCTTGGAAAATCTGTCATGGACGGATCCGAGAGGGACATTCTGCGGCACATTCAGGACTATGGTGAAAAAGGAAACATCTTCAAATGAAAACTCGAAAGAAATTTTATGTGAATCTGCTTTTTGCTACGTTTATTCATCTCATATAGGTAAAGCTTTCTTTACATTAAGCAGCTTAGAAACTCCATCATGGACGGATTCGGGAAGGTACTTTTAGGAGCACTTTCTGGACTATGGTGAAAAAGGAAATATCTTCAGATGAGAACCGGAGAGAAGCTTTCTGAGAAACAGCTTTGTGATGTGGGCATTTCACTCAGGGAGTTATACTTCTTTTCTCATAAGGCAGTGTTTGAACCCTGTTCCTTCAAAACCGAAAAAGTGATATTTCAGAGCGCATTGAAGACTATGGTGAAAAGTGAAATATCCTCATATAACACCTAGAAAGAAGCGTTCCAAGAAACTGCTTTCTGATATGTGCATTCATTTCAGAGTTAAAGTTTACTCTACATTGCCCAGTTTGGAAACTCTGTCTTTGAGTATTCTGCGAAGGAATATTAAGTGGTGCCCAGGGGCCTGTGGTGAGCAAGGAAATGTCTTCCATTGAAAACTGGAGAGAAGCTTTCAGGGCAACTGCATTGTGATGTGTGTATTCATCTCATAGAGTTAAATCATTCTTTGGATTGAGCAGTTTCAAATCACTGTTTCTCTGGAACCTGAGAAAGGACTTTTGGGAACACTTTTAGAATATGATGAAAAAGGAATACCCTCAGATAAAAACCAGAAGAAAGCTTTCTGTGAAACTGCTCTGTGTCATGTGAATTCCACTAGCACAGTTAAGCTTCTGCTTTCATTGAGCAGTATTCTAACACTGTTTTTGTTTAGTCTGCAAAGGGATATTCGGGAGCTATTGAGGCTTATGGTGATAATGGAAATATCTTCAGATAAAAACTGGAGATAAGCTTTCTGAGGAGCTGCTTTCTGACGTGTACATTCCATTCAAAGAGTTACAACTTTCTTCTCATTGAGGATTGGGACATGCCTTTTGGAGAAAAAGCTACCAAGGGACATTCAGGCGTATATGGATGGCTATGGTGAAAAATGAAATATGCTCAGACCAAAACTGGAAAGAAGCTTTCTGTGAAACTGCTTTGTGATACATATGTTTTTTCATCTCACATAGATAAAGCTTTCCGTATATTACGCAGTTGGAAACTCTGTCATGGACAGATCTGCGAAGGAACTTTCGGGTACATATTCAGGCCTATGGTGAAAAAGGAAATATCTTCAGATAAAAACTGGAGAGAAGCTTTCTGAGACACTGCTTTGTGATGTTTGCATTCCACTCAGGGAATTATACCTTTTTCTCATATGGCAGTGTTTGAACACTGTTCCTGTAAAACCGAAAATTGATATTTCAGAGCGCATTGAAGACTATGGCCAAAAGTGAACTATCCTCTAATAAAACACAGAAAGAAGCTTTCCAAGAAACTGCTCTCTGATATGTGCATTCATTTCACAGAGTTAAAGCTTAGTCTACTTGCCCAGTTTGGAAACTCAGTCTTTGAGGGATCTGCAAAGGGATATTGGTGGCTCCTGGAGACCTGTGGTGAGCAAGGAAATGTCTTCGATAAAAACTGGAGAGAAGCTTTCTAAGCAACTGCTTTGTGTTGTGTGTATTCATCTCATAGAGTTAAACCGTTCTTTGGGTTGAGCAGGTTGAAATCCCTGTTGCTGTGGAATCTGAGGAAGAATATTTGGAAATGCACTTTAGAATATGGAGAAAGAAATATCCTCAAATAAAAACCAGAAGGAAGCTTTCTGTAAAACTGCTGTGTTGTGTGAATTCCTCTTACTCAGCTAAGCTTCTCTTTTCATTGAGCAGTTTTATAACACTGTTTATGTTTAGTGTGTGAAGGGATTTCAGGAACGCTTTGAGGCTTACAGTGAAAAAGGAAATATGTTCAGATAGTAACTGGAGAGAAGTTTTCCGAGGAACTACTTTGTGATGTGCGCATTCCACTCACAGTGTTATACGTCTCTTCTCATACAACATCAGGGAGACCCTTTTGGAGAAAAAGGTACCAATTGATATCCGGGGGCTTATGGATGCCTATGGTGAAAAAGGATATATCTTCAGATAAAAACTGAAAAGAAGATTTCTGTGAATCTGCTTTTTGCTATGTTTATTCATCTCACATAGATAACGCTTTTTTACATTATGCAGCTTGGAAACTCTCTCATGGACGGATTCGCGAAGGAACATTCAGGAGCACATTCAGGACTATGGTGAAAAAGGAAATATCTTCAGGTGAAAAATAGAAAGAAGCTTTCTGTGAATCTGATTTTTGCTATGTTTATTCATCACACATAGATAAAGTTTTCTTTATGTTACACAGCTTGGAAACTCCGTCATAGACAGATCCACAAAGGGATAGTAGGAATCACATTCAGGCCGATGGTGAAAAAGTAAATATCTTCAGATAAAAACTGGAGAGAAGCTTTCTAAGAAACTGCTTTGTGATGTGTGCCTTCCACTCAGCGAGTTATGCCTGTTTTCTCATAAGACAGTGTTTGAATACTCTTCCTGTAAAACCAAAAATGTGATATTATGGAGCGCATTGAAGACTGTACAAAAAGTGAAATATCCTCAAATAAAACCCAAAAAGAAGAGTTCCAAGAAACTGCTCTCTGATACATGCGTTCATTTCACAGGGTTAAAGCTTAATCTGCATTGCCCAGTTTGGAAACTCTGTCTTTGAGGAATCTGCAAAGAGATAATAAGTGTTGCCCGGAGGCCTGTGCTGAGCAAGGAGATGTCTTCCATTGAAAACTGGAGAGAGGCCTTCTGAGCAACTGCTTTGTGACGTGTATATTCATCTCATAAAGTTAAATCATTCTTTAGATTGAGCGGTTTGAAATTACTGCTTATGTGGAATCTGAGGAAAGATATTTGGTAACGCTCTTTAGAATACACTGAAAAAGAAATGCCCTCCAATAAAAACCACAAGGAAGCTTACTGTGAAACTGCTCTGTGTCTTGTGAATTCCATCGCACATTTAAGCTGCTGTTTTCATTGAACAGTTTTCTAACACTGTTTACGTTTAGAGTGAGAAAGGATATTCAGGAGTGCTTTGAGACTTACAGTAGAAAAGGAAATATGTTCAGCTAGAAACTGGAGAGAGGCTTTCCCAGGAGCTGCTTTGTAACTTCTGCATTCCACTCACAGAGTTATACCTTTCATCTCATAGAGGATTGGGGAATCCCATTTGGAGATAAAGGTACCAATGGACATTCAGAAGTACATGGACGGCTGTGGTGAAAAAGGAAATATTCTCAGACAAAAACTGTAAAGAAGTTTTATGTGAAACTTCTTTGTGATAGACATGTTTATTCATCTCACATAGAGAAAACTTTCTTAATATTACGCAGTTTGGAAATTCTGTCATGGAAGGATCCACGAAGGGACATTTAGGAGCACATTCAGGCCTATGGTGAAAAAGGAAATATATTCAGATAAAAACTGGAAAGAAGATTTCTGTGAATCTGCTTTTTGCTATGTGTATTCATCTCAAATACATAAAGCTTTCTTTCCATTACGCAGCTTGGAAACACTGCATGGACGGATCCCCAAAAGGACATTTGGGAGCACATTCAGGCCTATGGTGAAAAAGGAAATATCTTCAAATAAAAACTGGAGAGAAACTTCCTGAGAAACTGCTTTGTGATGTGGACATTCCATTCAGAGAGTTATACCTCTTTTCTCATAAGGCAATGTTTGAACACTGTTCCTGTAAAACCCAAAAAGTGATATTTTGAAGCACATTGAGGACTATGTTAAAAAGTGAAATATTCTCAAATAAAACCCAGAAAGAAGCGTTCCAAGAAACTGCTCTCTGATATGTGCATTCATTTCACAGAGTTAAAGTTTACTCTACATTGCCCAGTTTGGAAACTCTGTCTTTGAGGAATCTGCGAAGGGATATTAAGTGGTGCCCCGAGGCCTGTGGTGAGCACGGAAATGTATTCCGATGAAAACTGGAGATGAGCTTTCTGAGCAAATCCTTTGTGATGTGTGTATTCATCTCATAGAGTTAAACTATTCCTTGGATTGAGCAGTTTGAAATCACTTTTTCTGTGGAATCTGAGGAATCACATTTGGGAATGCTCTATAGAATATGGAGAAAGAAATAACCACAGATAAAAATCAGAAGGAAGCTTTCTGTGAAAATGCTATGTGTCATGTGAATTTCTCTCACTCAGTTAAGCTACTCTTCTCATTTAGCAGTTTTCTAACACTGTTTATGTTTAGCATAGGAAGGGATATTTGGGAGAGCTTTAAGGCTTATGGTGAAAAAGAAAATAGATTCAGATAGAAACTGGAGAGAAGCTTTCCAAGGAACTGCTTTGTGACGTGTGCATTCCACTCACAGTGCTATACCTCTCTTCTCAGACAGCATCAAGGAAACCCTTTTGCAGAAAAAGTTGCCGAGGGATATTAGGGAGTATATTTATGTATATTGTGAAAAGGGAAATAGCCTCAGACAAAAACCGGAAAGAAGTTTTCTGTGAAACTCCTCTGTGCTGCGTGTATTTATCTCACATAGATAAAGCTTTCTTTACATTACGCAGTTTGGAAACTCTGTCATGCACGGATCCGCTAAGGGACATTCAGGAGCGCATTCAGGCCTATGGTGAAAAAGGAAATATCTTAGGATAAAAACTGGAGAGAAGATTTCTGACAAACTTTTTTGTGATGTGTGCATTCCACTCAGGGAGTTATACCTCTTTTCTCATATGGCAGTGCTTGAACACTCTTCCTGTAAAACCGAAAATGTGATATATTGGAGCACATTGAAAACTATGGAGAAAAGTGTAATATCCTCAAATAAAACCCAGAAACAAGCATTCCAAGAAACTGTTCTCTGATACGTGCATTCTTTTCACAGAGTTAAACCTTAAAGTACATTGCCCAGTTTGGAAACTCTGTCTTTCAGTAATCTGCGAACAGATATTAAGTGGCACCTGGAGGCCTGTGGTGATCAAGGAAATGTCTTCGATGAAAACTGGAGAGAAGCTTTCTTAGCAACTGGTTTGTGATGTGTGTGTATTCATCTCATAGACTTAAACCATTCCTTGTATTGAGCAGTTTGAAATCTCTGCTTCTGTGGAATCTGAAGAAGGACATTTGTGAACACTCCTTAGAATATGGAGAAAGAAATATCCTCAGATAAATACCAGAAGGAAGCTTTCTGTGAAACTGCTATGTATCTTGTGAATTCCTCTCCCTCAGTTAAACTTCTCTTTTCATTGAGCAGTTTTCCAAAACTCTTTATATTTAGTGTGCAAAGGGATATTCGGGAGCACTTTCAGGCTTACGGTGAAAAAGGAAATATGTACAGATAGAAACCGGAGAGAAGCTTTCCAAGGTACTGCTTTGTGACGTATGCATTCCACTCACACTGTTATACCTCTCTTCTCATACAGCATTGGGGAAACCCTTTTGGCGAAAAAAGTTGCAAGGGATATTCAGGAGCATATTGATGCCTATGGTGAAAAGGGAAATAGTCTCAGACAAACACTGGAGAGAAGCTTTCTGTGACACTGCTCTGTGATATGTGTATTCATCTCACATAGATAAATGTTTCTTTATATTACACAGCCTGGAAACTCCTTGATGGATGGATCCGTGAAGTGATATTCGGGATCACATTCAGGCCTATGGTAAAAAAGGAAATTTCTTCAGATAAAAACTGGAGAGAAGCTTTCTGAGAAACTGCTTTGTGATGTGCGCATTACACTCAGGGAGTTGTACCTCTTTTTTCATAAGGCAGTATTTGAACACTGTCCTGTAATACTCAAAAAGGGATATTTCGGAGTGCATCGAAGACTAGGATGAAAAGTGAAGTATCCTCAGATGAAACCCAGAAAGAAGCGTTCAAAAGAAACTGCTTTCCAATATGTACATTCATTTCACTGAGTTAAAACTTACTCTACAATGCCCAGTTTGGAAACTCTGTCTTCAGAAATCTATGAAGGGATATTTAGTGGCACCCGGAGGCCTGTGGTGAGCAACATTTCTCCCGATGAAAACTGGAGAGAAGTTTTCTGAGCAACTGCTTTGTGATGTGTGTATTCATCTCATAGAGGTAAACCATTCTTGGATTGAGCAATTTGAAATCACTGCTTCTGTGGAATCTGAGGAAGGAACATTTGGAAATGCTCTTTAGAATATGGAGAAAGAAATATCCTCAGAATAAAAGCAGAAGAAAGCGTTCTGTGAAACTGCTGTGTGTCGTGTGAATTCCTCTCACTCAGCTAAGCTTCTCTTTTCATTGAGCAGTTTTATAACACTGTTTATGTTTAGCGTGCGAAGGGATTTCGGGAATGCATTTAAGGCTTATGGTGAAAAAGGAAATATGTTCAGATAGAAACTGGAGAGAAGCTTTCCGAGGAACTGCTTTGTGATGTGTGCATTCCACTCAGAGTGTTATACCTGTCTTCTCATACAGCATTAGGGAAATCCTTTTGGAGAAAAAGGTACCAAATGATATCCAAGGGCATATTGGCCCCTATGGTGAAAAAGGATATATCTTCAGATAAAAACTGGAAAGAAGCTTTCTGTGATTCTACTTTTTGCTATTTTTATTCATCTCACATAGATAAAGCTTTCCTTACATTACACAGTTGGAAACTCCGTCATGGAGGGACACGCAGAGGGACACGCAAAGGGACAAGCGGGAGCACATTCAGGACTATGGTGATAATTGAAATATCTTCAGATAAAAAATAGAGATAAGCTTTCTGAGAAACTGCTTTGTGATGTGTGCGTTACACTCAGGGAGTTATACCTCTTTTTCATAAGGCAGTGTTTGAACACTGTTCCTGTAAAACCAAAAAAGTGATATTTCAGAGCGCATTGAAAACTATGGCGAAAAGTGAAATATCCTCAAATAAAACCCAGAAAGAAGCGTTCCAAGAAACTGCTCTCTGATATGTGCATTCACTTCACAGAGCTAAAGCTTACTCTACGTTACCCAGTTGGGAAACTTGTCTTTGAGGAATCTGCGAAGGGATATTAAGTGGCACTCAGAGGCCTGTGGTGAGCAAGGAAATGTCTTCTGATGAAAACTGGAGAGAAGCTTTCTGAGCAACTGCTTTGTGATGTGTGTATCATCTCATAGAGTTAAGCCACTCCTTGGATTGAGCAGTTTTAAATCACTGTTTCTGTGGAATCTGAGGAAGGACATTTGGGAACGCTCTATAGAATATGGAGAAAGAAATACCCTCAGATAAAAAAAAGAAGGAAGCATTCTGAGAAACTGCCATGTGTTATATGAATTCCTCTCACTCAATTAAGCCTCTATTTTCACTGAGCCGTTTTCTAACACTGTTAATGTTTAGCGTGCAAAGGGATATTTGGGAGCGCTTTGAGGCTTACGTTGAAAAAGGAAATATGTTCAGATAGAAACTGGAGAGAAGCTTACCGAGGAACTGCTTTGTGACGTGTGCATTCCACTCACAGTGTTATATCTCTCTTGTCATACAGGATCAGGGAAATCCTTTTGGAGAAAATGGTACCAAGGGATATTCAGGACCATATTGACGCCTATGGTGAAAAGGGAAATAGCCTCAGACTAAAACTGGAAGGAAGCTTTCTGCGAAACTGCTCTATGCTATGTGTATTCATCTCACATAGATAAAGCTTTCTTTACATTACGCAGCTTGGAAACTCTGTAATGGACGTATCCGAGAAGGGACATTTGGGAGCACATTCAGTACTATGGTGAAAAAAGAAGCATGTTCAGATGAAACAGGAAAGTAATTTTCTCTGAATCTGCTTTTTGCTACATTTGTTCATCTCACATAGGTAAAGCTTTCTTTACATTAGGCAGCTTGGAAACTCTGTCATGGACAGATTCACGAAGGTACATTCATTAGCACTTTGAGGCTTATGGTGAGAACGAAAATATCTTCAGATAGAAACTGTAAAGCAGATTTCAGAGGAGTTGTTTTGTGAAATTTGCCTTCCACTCTCAGAGCTGTACCTTTCTTCTCATAGAGGATTGTGGAATTCCTTTTGGAGAAAAAGTTACCAAAGGACATTAGGGAGTATATGGATGGCTATTTTGAAAAAGGAAATATCCTCAGACAAAAACTGGAAAGAAGCTTTCTGTGAAACTGCTTTGAGATATATATGTTTATTCATCTCACACACATAAAACTTTCTTTATATTATGCAGTTTGGAAACTCCGTCATGGAAAGATCCGTGAAGGGACATTCGGGCGCACATTCAGGACCATGGTGAAAAAGGAAATATCTTCCGATAAAACATGGAAAGAAGCTTTCTGTGAATCTGCTTTTTGCTTTGTTTATTCATATCACATAGATAAAGCTTTCTTTACATTACACAGCTTGGAAAGTCTGCCATGGACGGATCTGCAAAGGGACATTCCGGTGTACATTCAGGACATTCTTTGGATTGAGCAGTTTGAAATCACTGCTTCGGTGGAATCTGAGGAAGGACATTTGTGAACGGTCTTTAGATTATGGAGAAGAAATATCCTCATATAAAAACCAGAAGGAAGCTTTCTGTGAAACTATAATATGTCGTGTGAATTCCTCTCTCTCAGTTAAGTTTCTCTTTTCATTGAGCAGCTTACTAACACTGTTTTTGTTTAGCGTGCGATGGGATATTCGGGAGTGCTTTGAAGCTTACAGTGAAAAAGGAAATGCATTCAGATTGAAACAGGAGAGAATCTTTCCAAGGAGTTGCTTTGTGACGTATGCATTCCACTCACAGTGTTATTCCTCTCTTCTCATACAGCATTGTGGAAACCCTTTTGGAGAAGAAGGTACCAAGGGACATTTGGAAGCCTATGGTGAAAAGAGAAATAGCCTCAGACAAAAACTGGAAAGAAGCTTCCTGTGAAACTGCTCTGTGATATTTGTATTCATCTCATATAGATAAAGCTTTCCTACACTATGCAGCTTGGAAACTCTCTCATGGACGGATCCTCGAAGGGACATTCAGGAGCACATTTAGGACTATGGTGAAAAAGGAAATATCTTCAGTTAAAAAATGGAAAGAAGCTCTCTGTGAATCTGCTTTTTGCTATGTTTATTCATCTCACATAGATAAAGTTTCCTGTACATTATGCAGCTTGAAAACTCCATCATTAACAGATTCATGATGGGAAGTTTGGGAGCACCTTCAGGCCTATGGTGAAAAAGGATATATGTTCAAATGAAAACTGGAAAGAAGCTTTCTATGAATCTGCTTTTCGCTATGTTTATTCATCTCACATCGATAAAGCTTTCTTTACATTACGCAGCTTGGAAACTCTGTTATGGACGGATCCATGAGGGGACATTCAGGAGCACATTCAGTAACATACTCAAAACGGAAATATCTTCAGATAAAAGTTAGAGAGAAGCTTTCTGAGAAACTGCTTTGTGATGTGTGCATTCCACTCATGCAGTTATACCCCTTTTCTCTTAAGGCAGTGTTTTAACACTGTTCCTGTAAACCGAAAAGTGATATTTCGGAGCACATTGAAGACTATGGCAAAAAGTGAAATAGCCTCAAATAAAACTCAGAAAGAAGCATTCCAAGAAACTGCTCTCTGACATGTGCACTCATTTCACAGAGTTAAAGTTTACTCTACATTGCCCAGTTTGGAAACTCTGTCTTTGAGGAATCTGCAAAAGGATATTAAGTGGCGCCCAGAGGCCTGTGGTGAGCAAGGAAATGTCTTCCATTGAAAACTGGAGAGAAGCTTTCTGAGCAACTGCCTGTGATGTGTTTATTCATCTCATAAAGTTCAATCATTCTTTGGATTGAGCAGTTTGAAGTCACTGTTTCTGTGGAACCTGAGAAAGGACTTTTGGGAATGCTCTTTAGAATATGCTGAAAAAGAAATACCCTCAGATAAAAACAAGAAGGAAACTTTCTGTGAAACTATTCTGTGTTGTTTGAATTCCACTCGCACTGTTAAGCTTCTTTTTTCATTGAGCATTATTCTAACACTGTTTTTCTGTAGTCAGCGAAAGGATATTGTGGAGCGCCTTGAGGGTTATGTTGAAAACAGAAATATCTTCAGATAGAAACTGGAGAGAAGCTTTCTGAGGAGCTGCTTTTTGACGTGTACATTCCACTCACAGACTTATACCTTTCCTCTCATAGAGGATTGGGGAATTTCTTTTGGAGAAAAAGCTACGAAGGGACATTCGGGAGTATATGGATGGCTATGATGAAAAAGGAAATATCCTCAGACAAAAACTGGAAAGAAGTTTTCTGTGAAACTGCTTTGTGATAGATATGTATATTCATTTCACATAAATATGACTTACTTTATAGTACGCAGTTTGGAAACTCTGCAATGGACCGATCTGCGAAGGGACATTCAGGAGCACATTCAGGACTATGGTGAAAAAAGAAATATCTTCAGATAAAAACTGGAAAGAAGCTTTCTGTGAATCTGCTTTTTGCTATGTTTATTCATCTCACACAGATAAAGATTTCTTTATATTACGCAGCTTGGAAACTCCGTCATGGATGGATACGCGAAGGGCTATTCGGGATCACATTCAGGCCTATTGTGAAAAAGGAAATATCCTCAGATAAAAACTAAAAAGAAGCTTTCTGAGAAACTGCATTAAGATGTGTGAATTCATCTCATAGACTTAAAATTTCACATCACGGGGCAGTCTACTACCACTGTTTTTGGGAAATTTGTGAAGCCATATTTTGGATCACATTGAAGCCTATGTTGACAAAGGAAATCTCCTCAGATAAACACTAGAAAGAAGTTTTCTGAGAAACTTCTTTATGATGTGGGAATTCATCTCACAGAGTTACAGTTTTCTCTCAATGAAGCAGTTTGCTAACACTGTTTTTGTGGAATCTGCAAAGTGATATCTGGGAGCGCATTGAGGGCTATGTTGAAAAAGGAAATATCCTCAGATAAAAACTAGAAAGACGCTTTCTGAGAAACTGCTTTCTGATATCTGAATTCATCTCACAGAGTTACACTTTCGTTTCATGAAGCAATATCTTACCATTGTTTCTGGGGAATCTGAAAGGGATATTTTTGATCTCATTGAGCCTACGCTGACAAAGGAAGTATCTTCAAATAAAAACGATAAAGAAGCGTTCTGAGAAACTGCATTGCGATGTGTGAATGCAACTCAGAGAGTTACATTTGTCTTTTCATTGATCAGTTTGCTAACACTGTGCTCTTGAAACCTGCAATGGGATATTTCTTAGCGCAGCAAAGCTTATGGGGACAAAGGAAATCTCCTCAGATAAAAACGAGAAAGAAACTTTCTTAGAAACTGCTTTGTGATGTAAGAATGCAACTCTTCCTGTGTTTCGAGGACCTGTTTGCCATCACAGTTTCTATGGAATCTTAGAAGTGATAATGTGGAACGCTATGAAGACTCTATGGACAACAGACATATGTTCAGATAAAAACCAGAATGAAACTTTCTGAGAAACTGGTTTGTTATGTGTGAATTCATTTCACAGTGACACCACTCTTTCTTGGAGGAGTTTGCTAGCACTGATTTTGTGGAATCTCAGAAGTGATACCTTGGATATCGTTGAATCCCAGGGTGGAAAAGGAAACATCCTCAGATAAAAACTGCATAGAAGTCTTCTGAGAAACTGCTTTGTTGTAGGTGAATTCAGCTCACAGAGTTACAGCATTGTTTTCATGGAGAAGCTTGCTAACAGTGTTTTCGCAGAATCTGCAATGAGACACACGGGGGCGCTCTGAGACCAGAAATAAACTCAGATGAAAAAGGAAAGAAGCTTTCTGAGAAACTGCTTTATGATGTGTGAATTCATCTCACAGAGTTACACCATCCTTTCGGGGAGGAGTTTGCTAGCACTTTTTCTGTGGAATTTCACAAGTGATATTTTGGATATCATTGAATCCCATGGTGAAAAATGAAATATCCTCAGATAAAAAATGGAGAGAAGCCTTCTCAGAAACTGCTTTGTGATGTGTGAATTCATCTCACAGAGCTACATCTTTGTCTTCATGAAGCAGTTTGCTAGCACAGTTTTCGAGGAATCCACAAAATGACATTTGGGAATGCAATGAGGTCTATGGAGAAAAAAGAAATATTCTCAGATAAAAACTGGAAAGAAGCGTTCTGAGAAACTGCATTGTGATGTGTGAATGCAAGTCACAGAATTACACATATCTTTTCATTGATCAGCTTGCTAACATTATTTTCTTGAAATCTGCAGTGGAATATTTTTCAGCGCCATGAAGCTTACAGTGACAAAGGAAATGTCCTCAGATAAAAACTAGAAAGAAGGTTTCTGAGAAACTCTTTTGTGATGTGTGAATTCATCTCGCAGAGTTACACCTTTCTCTCAATGAAGCAGTTTGCTAACACTGCTTTCGTGGAATCTGTAAAGTGATATTTAGGAATGCCTTGAGGCCTATGATGAAAAAGGAAATATACTCAGATAAAAACTAGAAAGAAGCTTTCTGAGAAACTACTTTATGATTGTGTGAATTCATCTCACAGAGATAAACGTTTCTCTTCATGAAGCAGTTTGCTAACACAGTTTTCCTGGAATCCGTAAAGTGATATTTGGTAATGCTGAGGCCTAAAATGAAAAAGGAAACATCCTCAGATAAAAACTAGAAGGAAGCTTTCTGAGAAACTGCGTTATGATGTGTGAATTCATCTCACACTGTTAAAGTTTCACTTCATGGAGCTGTCTGCTACCACTGTTTTGGGGGAATTTGTGATGCGATATTTTGTATCGCATTGAAATCTATGTTGACATAGGAAATCTTCTCAGATAAAAACTAGAAAGAAGCTTTTTGAGAAACTTCTTTGTGATGTGTGAATTCATCTCACAGAGTTACTCCTTTCTCTCAATGAAGCAGTTTGCTAACACTGTTTTCGTGGAATCTGCAATGTGATATTTGGGAGCGCATTGAGTGCTATTTTGAAAAATTAAATATCCTCAGATAAAAATTAGAAAGAAGCTTTCTGAGACACTGCTTTCTGATAAATGCATTCGTCTCACAGATTTAAACTTTCGTTTCACGGAGCAGTATCTCACCATTGTTTTTGGGGAATCTGAAAGGGATATTTTGGATCGCATTGAAGCCTACGCTGACAAAGGAAGTATCTTCAAATAAAAACGAGAAAGAAGCGTTCTGAGAAACTGCATTGTGATGTGTGAACGCAACTCAGAGAGTTACATCTGTCTTTTCATTGATCAGTTGGAAAGGTGAAACTTTTCAACTGATGGAGGGAAAGGTGTAACTCTGCGAGATGAATACACGCACCACAAAGCAGTTTCTCAGAAAGCTTCTTTCTAGTTTTTATCTGACGATATTTCCTTTGTCACTGTAAGCTTCATGACACTGAGAAAGATCCTACTGCAGATTTCGAGAAAACAGTGTTAGCAAGCTGATCAATGAAAAGAAATGTGTAACTCTGTGACTTGCATTCACACATCACAATGCAGTTTCTCAGAACGCTTCTTTCCAGTTTTTATCTGAGAATATTTCCTTTTTCACCGTAGGCTTCAACACGCTCCCATATATCACTATGCGGATTCCATGAAAACAGTGTCAGTAAACTGCTTCATGAAGACAAAGGTGTAGCTCTGTGAGATGAATTCACACACCACCAAGAAGCTTCTGAGAAGGCTTCTCTCCAGGTTTTATCTGAGGATATTTCACTTTTCACCATGGGATTCAATGATATTCAAAATATCACTTGTGAAATTCCACAGAAAAAGTGCTAGCAAACTCCTCCACGAAACAATGATGTTACTCTGAGAGAATAATTCACACATTACAAAGCAGTTTCTCAGAATGCTTCTTTCTGGTTTTTGTCTGAGGATATTTCCTTTGACCATATAGTCTTCAAAGCAATCTGAAATATCAGTTCTCAGATTCCACAAAACAGGGGTATCAAACAGCTCCACAAAAGACACATGTATCTCTGTGAGTTGAATTCACACATTACAAAGCAGTTTCTCAGAAAGCTTCTTTCCTTTCCCATTTGAGTTTATTTCTAGTCTCGAAGAGCCGCCTTGTGTCTCAATGCAGATTCTGCGAAAACGCTGTTAGCAAGTTTCTCAATGAAAACAGTGCTGTAACTCTGTGAGCTGTATTCACCTACAACAAAGCAGTTTCTCAGAGGGCCTCTCTGCAGTTTTTATCTGAGGATATTTCATTTTCCACCCTGGGATTCAATGATATCCAAAATGTCACTTCTGAGAGTCCACAAAATCAGTGCCAACAAACTCCTCCATGAAAGAGTAGTGTCACTGTGAAATGAATTCATACATCTCAAACCAGTTTCTCAGAAAGCTTTATTCTGCTTTTTATCTGAGGATATTTCCTTTGTCCATAGAGTCTTCATAGCGATCCAAATTATCACTTCTCAGATTCCACAGAAACAGTGCTAGTAAAAGGCTCCTCGAAACTCAGGTGTAACTCTAAGTTGCTTTCTCACATCACAAAGCAGTTTCTCAGAAAGCTTCTTTCTGGTTTTTATCTGAGGAGATTTCCTTTGTCACCATAAGCTTCATTTCACTAAGAAATATCTCATTGCAGATTTCAAGAACACAGTGTTAGCAAACTGATCAATGAAAAGAAAGGAGTAACTCTCAGAGTTGCAAACACACAAAATGCAGTTTTTCAGAACTCTTCTTTCTCGTTTTTATTTGGAGATACTGCCTTTGTCAGTGTAGGCTTCAATGCGATCCAAAATATCCCTTTCAGATTCCCCAAAAACAATGGTAAGAGACTGCTCCATGAAACCTAAGTGTAACTCTGTGAGATGAATTCAGATATCAGAAAGCAGTTTCTCAGAAAGCGTTTTTCCAGTTTTTATCTGAGGATATTTTCTTTTTCACCATAGGACTCAATGCACTCCCAAATATCACTTTTCAGATTCCACGAAAACATGTGAGCAAACTGTTTCATGCAGAGAAAGGTGTAACTCTGTGAGATGAATTCACACATCACAAAGAAGTTTCTCAGAAAGCTTCTTTCTAGGTTTATCTGAGGATACTTCCTTTTTCACTCTAGGCCTCAATGCGTTCCCAAATATCACTTTACGGATTCCATGAAAACTGTGTTAGCAAACTGCCTCATTGAGAGAAAGGTGTAACTGTGTGAGATGAATTCACACATCATGAAGAAGTTTATCAGAAAGATTCTTTCTAGTTTTTATCTGATGATATTTCCTTTGTCAACATAGGTTTCAATGCGATACAAGATATCCCTTCACAAAGTGCCCAGAAATAGTGGTAACAGACTGCTCCGTAAAACGAAAGTGTAACTCTGTGAGAAGAATTCACGCATCAAAAAGCAGTTTCTCAGAAAGCTTCTTTCTGGTTTTTATCTGAGGATATTTCCTTTTTCAACATAGGGCTCAAAGCGTTGCCAAATATCACTTTGCCGATTCTACGAAACCTGTGTTACCAAACTTCTTCATTGAGAGAAAGGTGTAACTCTGTGAGATGAACTCACATGTCACAAAGAATTTTCTCAGAAAGCTTCTTTCTATGTTTTATGAGAGAATATTTCCATTTTAACCATAGGCCTCAAAGCGCTCACAAATATCACTTTGCAGATTCCACGAAAACAGAGTTAGCAAACTGCTTCATGAAGAGAAATGTGTAACCCTGTGCATTGAATTCACACATCACAAAGAAGTTTCTCAGAAAGCTTCTATGTCATTTTTATTTGAGGATATTTCCTTTTTCACCATAGGCTTCAATGCGTTCCCAAATATCACTTTACGGATTCCAGGAAAACTGTGTGAGTAAACTGCTCAATGAAGAGAAAAGTTTATCTCTGTGAGATGAATTCACACATCATGAAGTATTTTCTCAGGAAGCTTCTTTCAAGTTTTTATCTGAGGATATTTCCTTTGTCAACATAGGTTTCAATGTGATCCAAATTATCGCTTCACGAATTGCCCAGAAACAGTGGTAACAGACTGCTCCATCAAACGAAAGTGTAACCCTGTGAGGAGAATTCGCACATAAAAAGCAGTTTCTCAGAAAGCTTCTTTTTGGTTTTTATCTGAGGATATTTCCTTTTTCACCATAGGACTCAAAGCGTTCCCAAATATCACTTTGCTGATTCCACAAAAACTGTGTTAGCCAACTTCTTCATTGAGAGAAAGGTGTAACTCTGTGAGATGAATTCACACGTCACAAAGAAGTTTCTCAGAAAACTTCTGTCTCATTTTTATGAGAGAATATTTCCTTTTTAACCATAGGCCTCAATGTGTTCCCAAATATTACTTTGCAGATTCCACTAAAACAGTGTTAGCAAACTACTTCATGAAGAGAAATGAGTAACTCTGTGAAATGAATTCACATGTCACAAAGAAGTTTCTCCGAAAGATTCCTTCTCGTTTTTACTTGAGGATATTTCCTTTATCAGCGTAGGCTTCAATGCAATCCATAATATCCCTTCTAAGAATTCCCAAAGACGGTGGTAACAGACTGCTCCATGAAGTAAAATTTTAACTCTGTGAGATGAATTCACACATCATAAAGCATTTTCTCAGAAAACTTCTTTCAAGTTTTTATCTGAGGATATTTCTTTTTTCACCATAAGCCTCAAGCGTTACCAAATATCACTTTACGGATTCCAGGAAAACCTTGTTAGCCAACGGCTCAATGAAGAGAAAAGTGTATGTCTGTGAGATGAATTCACACGTCACAAGGTAGTTTCTCAGAAAGCTTCTTTCTGTTTTTATCTGAGGTATTTCCTTTTTCACTATCAGACTCAATGCAATTCCAAAAACAACGTGGCCGATGCCATGAAAACTTTGTTAGCAAACTCTTCATGGAGGGAATGGTGTAATTCTGCGAGATGAATACACACACCACAAAGCAGTTTCTCAGAAAGCTTCTTTCTAGTTTTACCAGAGGATATTCCCTTTGACACCGTAAGCTTAATGGCACTGCGAAACATTCCTTTGCAGATTTCACGAAAAAAGTGTTGGCAAACTGATCAATGAAAAGAACAGTGGAAGTCTGTGAGTTGCATTCACACATCACAGTGCAGTTTCTCAGAACGCTTCTTTCCAGTTTTCATTTGAGGATATATCCTTTTTCAACACAGGCCTCAATGCGCTCCCAAATGTCATGTTGCAGTTTCCACGAAAAGATTGCAAGGAAACTGCTCCATGAAGATTAAGGTGTAACTCTCTGAGATGAATTAACACATCACAAAGAAGTTTCTCAGAAAGCTTCTTTCAAGTTTTTAATTGAGAATATTTCTTTTCTCAGGGTAGGCCTCAATACAATCCAATATATCCCTTCTCACATTCCCCAAAGACAGTGGTAATAGACTGCTCCATGATGTGAAAGTATAACTCTCTAAAATGAACTCACACATCATAAAGCAGTTTCCCAGAAAGCTTCCTTCTAGTTTTCACCTAAAGATATTTCCTGTTTCACCATAGGTCTCAATGGGCTCCCAAATATCACTATGCACATTCCAGGAAAACAGTGTAAGCAAACTGCTTCAAGAAGAGAAAGGTGTCACTCTGTGAGATGAATTCACCCATCACAAAGCAGTTTCTCAGAAAGCTTCTTTCTGGTTTTTCTCTGAGGATATTTCCTCTGTCTGAGGAGTCTTCATAGAGATCAAAAATAGCACTTCTGAGACTCCACAAAAACAGGGCTAGCAAACGGCTCCATGAAATACAGGTGTAATTCAGTGAGTTTAATTCACACATCACAAACAGTTTCTCAGAAAGCTTCTTGCTTTTTTCAGCTGAGGCTATTTGTGGTCTCGAAGCGCCCCCATGTGTCTCATTGCACATTCTGCGAAAACACTCAATGATGTCAATCTGTGAACTGAATTCATCCACAACGAAGGCCTCTCTGCAATTTTTATCTGAAGATATTTCATTTTTCACCATGAGATTCAACAACATTCAAGATATCACTTCTGAGATTTCACAAAAACAGCGCTATGAAACTCCTCCATCAAAGAGTAGTTTAACATTGTGGAAAATAATTCAGAAATCACAGATAAGTTTCGCAGAAAGTTTTTTTCCCTTTTTTAATTGCGGATATTTCCTTTGTCCGTATAGTCTTCAGAGCGAACCCAAATATCCCTTCCCAGACTCAACAAAAAGAGTGGTAACAGAATGCTCCATGAAAGGAAAGTGTATCTCTGTGAGATAAATTTCAATGTCAGATAGCAGTTTCTCAGAAAACTGTTTTCTCATTTTCACCTAAGGATATTTCGTTTTTCACCACAGGCATCAATGAGCTCACAAATATCACTTTCCAGATTCCAGGAAAACAGTGTTAGGAAACTGCTTCATGGAGAGAAACGTGTAAAACTGTGACATGAATTCACACATCACAAAAGATTTTCTCAGAAAGCTTCTTTCTCATTTTTATCGGAAGATACTTCCTTTGTCACCATAAGCTTCATGGCACTAAGAAATATCCCATTGCAGATTTCAAGAAAACAGTGTTGGCAAACTGATCAATGAAAAGAACACTGTAAGTCTGTGAGGTGCATTCACACATCACGATGTAGTTTCTCAGAACGTTTCTTTCCAGTTTTCGTCTGAGGATATTTCCTTTTTCACCACAGGCCTCAATGCACTCCCAAATATCAAGTTGCACTTTCCACGATAACAGTGTTAGAAACTGATCTATGAACACTAAGGTATAACTCTCTCAAATGAATTAACATATCCAAAAGAAGATTCTCGGAAACATTCTTTCACGTTTTTAATTGAGAATATTTCCTTGCTCAGCGTATGCCTCTATGCGATCCATTATATCCCTTCTCACATTCCCCAAAGACAGTGTTAATTGACTGCTCCATGATGTTAAAGTAAAATTCTTTAAAATGAACTCACACATCATAAAGAGGTTTCTCAGAAAGCTTTTTCCAGTTCTCATCTAAGGATATTTCATGTCTCACCATAGGACTCAATGCGCTTCCAAACATCACTTTGCAGATTCCACAAAAACAGAGTTAGCAAACGGCTTCATGAAGAGAAAGGTGTTGCTCTGTGAGATGAATTCACACATCACAAAGCAGTTTCTCAGAAAGCTTCTTTCTTGTTTTTCTCTGAGGATATTTTCTCTGTCTGAGGAGTCTTCATAGCGATCCAAAACATCACTTCTCAGATTCCACAAAAGTAGGGCTAGAAAACGGCTCCACGAAATACAAGTGTATCTCTGTGTGATGAATTCACACAACAGAAAACAGTTTCTCAGAAACCTTCTTTCCCGGGTTTTCATCTGAGGATATTTTCTTTTTCACCACCGGCCTCAAAGCACTCCCAAATATCACTCTGCAGATTCCACAAAAACTGTGTCACAAAACTGCTTCATGGAGAGAAACATGTAAACCTGTGAGATGAATTTACACATCACAAATAGTTTCTCAGAAAGCTTCTGTCTAGTTTTTATGGGAGGATATTTCCTTTGTCACCGAAAGCTTCATGGCGCTAAGAAATATCCCATTGTAGATTTCAAGGAAATAGTGGTAGCAAACTGATCAAAGAAAAGGACGCTGAAACTATGTGAGTTGCATTCTCATATCACAATGCAGTGTCTCAGAACGATTCTTTAAACTTTTCATCTGAGGTTATATGCTTTTTCATCATATCCCTCATTGTGATTCCAAATATCACTTTTCAGATTCCAGGAAAACAGTATTAGCAAACTGCTTCATGAAGAGAAAGGTGTAACTCTGTGAGATGAAGTCACGCATCACAAAGAAGTTTCTCAGAGCACTTCTTTCCAGCTTTCATCTGAGGATATTTCCTTCGTAAGAGGAGTCTTCATAGCGATCCAAAATATCACTTCTCAGATTCCACAAAAAGAGTGCTGGTAAACTGCTCCTCGAAACACATGTGTGACTCTGTGAGATGAATACAAACATTACAAAGCAGTTTCTCAGAAAGCTTTTTTCTCGTTTTTATCGGAAGATATTTCCTTTGTCACCGTAAGCTTCATGGCGCTAAAAAATATCTCATTGCAGATTTCAAGAAAATAGTGTTGGCAAACTGATCAATGAAAAGAACAGTAAAGTCTGTGAGTAGCATTCACAGATCACAATGCAATTTCTCAGAAGTCTTCTTTCCATTTTTCATGTGAGGATATTTCCTTTTTCACCACAGGCCTCGGTGCGGTCCCAAATAGCATGTTGCAGTCTCCACGAAAACAGTGTTAGCAAACTGCTCCATGAAGACTGAGGTGTAACTCTCTGACAAGAATTCACAAATCACAAAGACATTTCTCAGAAAGACTCTTTCAAGTTTTTAATTGAGAATATTTCCTTTCTCAGCATAGGCCTCAATGCAATCCAATATATCCATTCTCACATTCCCCAAAGACAGTGGTAATAGACTGCTCCATGATGTCAAAGTATAACTCTCTAAAATGAACTCACACATCATAAAGCAGTTTCTCAGAAAGCTTCCTTCTAGTTTTCACCTAAGGATATTTCCTGTTTCATCATAGGCCTCAATGGGCTCCCAAATATCACTATACACATTCCACGGAAACAGTGTTAGCAAACTGCTTCATGAAGAGAAAGGTGTCACTCTGTGAGATGAATTCACACATCACAAAGTAGTTTCTCAGAAACTTCTTTCTGGTTTTTCTCTGAGGATATTTCCTCTGTCTGAGGAGTCTTCATAGTGATTCAAAATATCACTTCGGAGATTCCACAAAAACACGGCTAGCAAACGGCTCCACGAAATACATGTGTAACTGTGTGAGATGAATTCACACATCACAAGGCAGTTTCTCAGAAAGCTTCATTCTGCTTTTTACCCTAGGATAGTTCCTTTGGCCGTATACTCTTCAAAGCGATTCAAAATATCCGTTCTCAGATTCCACAGAATCAGGGATAGCAAACGGCTCCATGAAATACAGGGGTAATTCAGTGAGTTGAATTCACACATCACAAACAGTTTCTCAGAAAGCTTCTTTCTTTTTTCAGTTGAGGCTATTTGTGGTCTCAAAGCGCCCCCGTGTGTCTCATTGCACATTCTGCGAAAACAATCTTAGCAAGCTTCTCACTGAAAACAATGATGTCACTCTGTGAGCTGAATTCTCCCACAACAAAACAGTTTCTCGGAAGGCCTCTGTGCAGTTTTTATCTGAGGATATTTCATTTTTTACCAGGGAATTCAAAAGTATTCGAGATATCGCTTCTGAGATTCCACAAAAACAGTGCTAGCAAACACCTCCATCAAAGAGTGGTTTAAGTCTGTGAAATGAATTCATACATCACAGAGAAGTTTCGCAGAAAGCTTATTTCACTTTTTTTTTTTTTTAGCGCAGAATGTTTCCTTTGCTTGAATAGCCTTCATAGCGAATGCAAATATCCCTTCCCAGACTCAACACAAAGAGTGGTAACACAATGCTCCATGAAAGAAAAGTGTATCTCTGTGAGATGAATTCACACATCAGATAGCAGTTTCTCAGAAACTTTCCTTCCAGTTTTCATGTGAGGATGTTTCCTTTTTCACCACAGGCCTCAATGTGCTCGAAAATATCACTATGCAGATTCCACAAAAACTGTGTTAAGAAACTGCTTCATGGAGAGAAACGTGAAAACCTGTGAGATGAAATCACACATCACAAAGCAGTTTCTCAGAAAGCTTTTGTCTAGTTTTTATCCGAGGGTATTTCCTTTGTCACAGTATGCTTCATGACGCTAAGAAATATCATATTGTAGATTTCAATAAAAGAGTGTTAGCAAACTGATGAATGAAAAGAACACTGTAACTCTGTGAGTTGAATTCACACATCAAAATGCAGTTTCTGAGAACGCTTCTTTAAACTTTTCATCTGAGGATATATCCTTTTTCACCATATCCCTCAATGCACTCCAAAATATCACATTTCAGATTCCACGAAAACAGTGCTAGAAAACTGTTTCATGCAGAGAAAGGTGTAACTCTGTGAGATGAATTCACACATCACAAAGAAGTTTCTCAGAAAGCTTCTTTCCAGTTTTCATCTGAGGATATTTCCTTTTTCACCACAGGCCTCATTGCGCTTCCAAGTATCACGTTGCAGTTTCCACAAAACAGTGTTTGCAAACTGCTTCATGAAGAGAAAGGTGTCACTCTGTGAGATGAATTCACACATCAAAAGGCAGTTTCTCTGAAAGCTTCTTTCTGGCTTTTATCTGAGGATATTTCCTCTGTCTGAGGAGTCTTCATAGCAATCCAAAATATCACTTCTGTGATTCCACAAAAACATGGCTAGCAAACGGTTCCAAGAAATACATGTGTAACTGTGTGAGATGAATTCACACATCACAAGGCAGTTTCTCAGAAATCTTCATTCTGCTCTTTATCTGAGGATAGTTCCTTTGGCCGAATAGTCTTCAAAGTGATTCAAAATATCCATTCTCAGATTCCACAAAATCAGGGCTAGCAAACGGCTCCACCAAATACAGGTGTAATTCAGTGAGTTGAATTCACACATCACAGTTTCTCAGAAAGCTTCTTGCTTTTTTCAGTTGAGGCTATTTGTGGTCTCAAAGCGCCCCCATGTGACTCATTGCACATTCTGCGAAAACACTCTTAGCAAGCTTCTCACTGAAAACAATGATGTCACTCTGTGAGCTGAATTCACCCACAACAAAGCAGCTTCTGAGAAGGCCTCTCTGCAGTATTTATCTGAGGATATTTCATTTTTCATCATGGGATTCAACGATATTCAAGATATCTCTTGTGAGATTCCACAAAAACAGCGCTAGCAAACTCCTCCATCAAAGAGTGGTTTAACTCTGAGAAATGAATTCACACATCACAGAGCAGTTTCGCAGAAAGCTACTTTCACCTTTTTAAATTGAGGACATTTCCTTTGACCGTAGAGCTTTCATAGCGAAAGCAAATATCCCTTCCCAGACTCAACAAAAAGAGTGGAAACAGAATGCTCCATGAAAGGAAACTGTATCACTGGAGATGAATTCACACATCAGATAGCAGTTTCTCAGAAACCTTCTTTCCAGTTTTCATCTGAGGATGTCTTTTTCACCACAGGCTTCAATGGGCTCCGAAATATCACTTTGCAGATTCCACGAAAACTGTGTTAGGAATCTGCTTCACGGAGAGAAACGTGTAAACCTCTGAGATAAATTCACATATATCAAAGCAGTTTCTCAGAAAGCTTCTGTCTTGTTTTTATGGGAGGATATTTCCTTTGTCACCGTAAGATTCATGGCGCTAAGAAATATCCCATTGTAGATTTCAAGGAAAATGTGTTAGCAAACTCATCTATCAAAAGAACATGGTAACTCTGTGAATTGCATTCACACATCACAATGCAGTTTCTCAGAACGCTTCTTTAAACTTTTCGTCTGAGGATATATCCTTTTACAACATATCCCTCAAAGTGCTGCCAAATATCACTTTTCAGATTCCATGAAGACAGTGTTAGCAAACTGCTTCATGAAGAGAAAGGTGTAGCTCTGTGAGATGAATTAACACATCACAAAGAAGTTTCTCAGAAAGATTCCTACACGTTTTTAATTGAGAATATTTCATTTCTCAACATAGGCCTCAATGTGATACAATATATCAATTCTCACATTCCCCAAAGACAGTGGTAATAGACTGCTCCATGATGTGAAAGTATAACTTTCTAAAATGAACTCACACATCACAAAGCAGTTCTCTAAAAGCTTTCTTCTAGTTTTCATCTAAGGATATTTGCTGTATCACCACAGGCCTCAATGCGCTCCGAAATACCACTTTGCAGATTCCATGAGAACTGTGTTAGGAAACTGCTTCATGGAGAGAAACGTGTAAACCTGTGAGATGAATTTACGCAGCACAAAGCAGTTTCTCAGAAAGCTTCTGTCTAGTTTTTATGGGAGTATATTTCCTTTGTCACCATAAGCTTCATGGCGTTAAGAAATATCCCATTGTGGATTACAAGGAAAGAGTGTTAGCAAACTGATGAATGGAAAGAACACTGTAACTCTGTGAGTTGTAGTCACACATCACAATGTAGTTTCTCAGAACGCCTCTTTAAACTTTTCATCTGAGTATATATCATTTTTCACCAGATCCCTCAATGCGCTCCCAAATATCACTTTTCAGATTCCACGAAGACAGTGTTAGCAAACTGCTTCATGAAGAGAAAGGTGTAGCTCTGTGAGATGAATTCACACATCACAAAGAAGTTTCTAAGAAAGCTTCTTTCCAGTTTTCAACTGAGGATATTTCCTTCATTCGAGGAGTCTTCATAGCGATCCAAAATATCACTTCTCAGATTCCACAAAAAGAGTGCTAGCAAACGGCTCCTCAAAATACATGTGTAACTCTGTGAGATGAATACACACATCACAAAGCAGTTTCTCAGAAAGCTTCTTTCTCGTTTATATCTGAGGATATTACCTTTGTAACCATAAGCTTCATGGTGCTAAGAAATATCCCATTGCAGATTTTAAGAAAACAGTGTTGAAAAACTGATCAATGAAAAGAAAAGTGTTACACTGTGAGGTGCATTCACACATCACAATGTAGTTTCTCCGCATGCTCCTTTCCCATTTTCATCTGAGGATATTACCTTTTTCACCACCGGCCTCAATGCGCTCCGAAATATCACTTTGCAGATTCCACGAGAACTGTGTTAGTAAACTGCTTCATGGAGAGAAACGTGTAAACCTGTGAGATGAATTCACACATCACAAAGCAGTTTCTCAGAAAGCTTCTGTCTAGTTTTTATGGGAAGATATTTCGTTTGTCACTGAAAGCTTCATGGCGCTAAGTAATATCCCATTGTAGATCTCAAGGATATTGTGTTAGCAAACTGATCAATGTAAAAAACATGGTAACTCTCTGAGTTACATTCAAACTTCACAATGCAGCTTCTCAGAATGCTTCTTTAAACTTTTCATCTGAGGATATATCCTTTTTCACCAGATCCCTCAATGCACTCCCAAATATCACTTTTCAGATTGTACGAAGAGAGTGTTAGGAAACTGCTTCATGAAGAGAAAGGTGCAGCTCTGTGAGATGAGCTCACATATCACAAAGAAGTTTCTCAGAAAGCATCTTTCCAGTTTTCATCTGAGGATATTTCCTTTTTCACCACAGGCCTCATTGCACTCCCAAACACCATATTGCAGTTTCCACAAAAACAGTGTTCGCAAACTGCTCCATGAAGACTAAGGTGTAACTCTCTGAGATGAATTAACACATCACAAAGAAGTTTCTCAGAAAGCTTCTTTCACATTCTTAATTGGGAATAATTCCTTTCTCAGCTTAGACCTCAATGCGATCCAATATATCTCTTCTCACATTCCCCAAAGACAGTGGTAATAGACTGCTCCATGATGTGAAAGTATAACTCTCTAAAATAAACTCACACATCATAAAGCGGTTTCTCAGAAAGCTTCCTTCTAGTTTTAATCTAAGGATATTTCCTGTTTCACCATAGGCCTCAATGTGCTCCCAAATATCACTATGTAGATTCCACGAAAACAGTGCTAGCAAACTGCTTCATGAAGAGAAAGGTGTCACTCTGTGAGATGAATTCATCCATGAAGAAGCAGTCACTCAAAAAGCTTCTTTCTGGCTTTTATCTGAGGATATTTCCTCTGTCTGAGGAGTCTTCATAGCAATCCAAAATATCGCTTCTGTGATTCCACAAAAACACGGCTAGCAAACGGTTCCACGAAATGCATGTGTAACTGTGTGAGATGAATTCACACATCACAAGGCAATTTCTCAGAAAGCTTCATTCTGCTTTTTACCCGAGGATAGTTCCTTTGGCCGAATAGTCTTCAAAGCGATTCGAAATATCCGTTCTCAGATTCCACAAAATCAGGGCTAGCAAACGGCTCCACCAAATACAGGTGTAATTCAGTGAGTTGAATTCACACATCACAAACAGTTTCTCAGAAAGCTTCTTGCTTTTTTCAGCTGAGGCTACTTGTGGTCTCAAGGAGCCCCTGGTGTCTCATTGCACATTCTGCGAAATCACTCTTAGCAAGCTTCTCACTGAAAACAATGATGTCACTCTGTGAGCTGAATTCTCCCCCAACAAAGCAGTTTCTGAGAAGGCCTCTCTGCAGTTTTTATCTGAGGATATTTCATTTTTCACCATGGGATTCAACCATATTCAAGATATCACTTCTGAGATTCCGCAAAAACAGCACTAGCAAGCTCCTCCATCAAAGAGTGGTTTAACTCTGAGAAATGAATTCACACATCACAGAGCAGTTTCGCAGAAATCTTCTTTCACCTTTTTTAATTGAGGCTATTTCCTTTGACCGTATAACCTTCATAGCGAACGCAAATATCCCTTCCCAGACTCAACAAAAATAGAGGTAACACAATGTTCCATGAAAGGATAGTGTATCTCTGTGAGATGAATTCACACATCAGATAGCAGTTTCTCAGAAATCTTCTTTCCAGTTTTCATTTGAGGTTATTTCCCTTTTCCCCACAAGCCTCAATGCGCTCTGAAATATCACTTTGCACATTCCATGAAAACTATGTTGGGAAACTCATTAATGGAGAGAAACTTGTGACTCTGTGAGATGAATTCACACATCACAAAGCAGTTTCTCAGAAAGCTTCTTTCTCGTTTTTATATGAGGGTATTTCCTTTGACACCATAAGCTTCATGGGGCTAAGAAATATCCCATTGCAGATTTCAAGAAAACAGTGTTGACAAACTGATCAATGAAAAGTGTAACTCTGTGAGGTGCATTCACACATCACAATGCAGTTTCTCAGAATGCTTCTTTCCAGTTTTCATCTGAGGATATTTCCTTTCTCAACACAGGCCCAAATGCGCTCCCAAATATCACTATGCAGATTCCAAGAAAACTGTGTTAGCAAACTGCTTCATGAAGAGAAAAGTGTAGGTCTGTGACATGAATTCACACATCATGAAGAAGTTTCTCAGAAAGCTTCTTTCCAATTTTCGTCTGAGGATATTTCCTTTTTCACCACAGGCCTCATTGCACTCCCTAATATCATGTTGCAGTTTCCCCGAAAACAGTGTTAGCAAACTGTTCCATGAAGACTAAAGTGTAACTCTCTGAGATGAATTCACATATCACAAAGAAGTTTCTCAGAAAGCTTCTTTCACGTTTTTAATTGAGAATATTTCCTTTCTCCACATAGGCCTCAATGTGATCCTATATATCTCTTCTCACATTCCCCAAAGACAGTGGTAATAGACTGCTCCATGATGTCAAAGTATAACTCTCTAAAATGAACTCACACATCATAAAGCGGTTTCTCAGAAAGCTTCCTTCTAGTTTTAATCTAAGGATACTTCCTGTTTTACCATAGGCCTCAATGCACTCCCAAATATCACTATGCAGATTCCACGAAAACAGTGTTAGCAAACGGCCTCATGAAGAGAAATGTGTCATTCTGTGAGATGAATTCACACATCACAAAGCAGTTTCTCTGAAAGCTTCTTTCTGGTTTTTATCTGAAGATATTTCCTCTGTCTGAGGAGTCTTCATAGCAATCCAAAATATCACTTCGGAGATTCCACAAAAACACAGCTAGCAAATGGTTCCAAAAAATACATGTGTAACTGTGTGAGATGAATTCACACATCACAAGGCAGTTTCTTAGAAATCATTCTGCTTTTTATCCGAGGATAGTTCCTTTGGCCGAATAGTCTTCAAAGCGATTTGAAATATCCGTTCTCAGATTCCACAAAATCAGGGCTAGCAAACGGCTCCACCAAATACAGGTGTAATTCAGTGAGTTGAATTCACACATCACAAACAGTTTCTCAGAAAGCTTCTTGCTTTTTTCAGCTGAGCTATTTGTGGTCTGAAAGCGCCCCCATGTGTCTCATTGCACATTCTGCGAAAACACTCTTAGCAAGCTTCTCACTGAAAACAATGATGTCACTCTGTGAGCTGAATTCACCCACAACAAAGCAGTTTCTGAGAAGGCCTCTCTGCAGTTTTTATCTGAGGATATTTCATTTTTCACCATGGGATTCAATGATATTCAAGATATCACTTGTGAGATACCACAAAAACAGCGCTAGCAAACTCCTCCATCAAAGAGTGGTTTAACTCTGAGAAATGAATTCACACATCACAGAGCAGTTTCGCAGAAAATTTCTTTCACCTTTTTAAATTGAGGTTATTTCCTTTGACTGTACAGCCTTCATAGCGAATGCAAATATCCCTTCCCAGACACAACAAAAAGAGTGGTTACAGAATGCTCCACGAAAGGAAAGTGTATCTCTGTGAAATGAATTCACACATGAGACAGCAGTTTCTCAGAAAACTTCTTTCCAGTTTTCATCTGAGGACATTTCCTTTTTCACCACAGGCCTCTATGCCCTCCGAAATATCACCCTGAAGATCCACGAAAATTGTGTTAGGAAACTGCTTCATGGAGAGAAACGTGTAAACCTGTGAGATGAATTCGCACATCACAAGCAGCTTCTCGGAAAGCGTATGTCTAGTTTTTATTGGAGGATATTGCCTTTGTCACCATAAGCTTCATGGCACAAGAAATATCCCATTGTAGATGTCAAGGAAAGAGTGTTGGCAAACTGATGAATGAAAAGAACACTGTAACTCATCACAATGCAGTTTCTCAGAACGCTTCTTTAAACTTTTTATCTCAGAATATATCCTTTTTCACCATATTCCTCAATGTACTCCCAAATGTCACTTTTCAGATTCCACGAAGACAGTGTACGCAAACTGCTTCATGAAGAGAAAGGTGTAGCTCTGTGAGATGAATTCACACATCACAAAGAAGTTTCTCAGAACGCTTCATTCCAGTTTTCATCTGAGGATATTTCCTTTTTCACCACAGGCCTCATTGCGCTCCCAAATAACACATTGCAGATTCCACAAAAAGAGTGTTAGCAAACTGCTCCATGAAGAATAAAGTGTAACTCTCTGAGATGAATTCACACATCACAAAGAGGTTTCTCAGAAAGCTTCTTTCCAGTTTTCATCTGAGGATATTTCCTTTTTCACCACAGGCCTCATTGCACTCCCAGACACCATATTGCAGTTTCCACAAAAACAGTGTTCGCAAACTGCTCCATGAAGACTAAGGTGTAACTCTCTGAGATGAACTCACGCATCACAAAGAAGTTTCTCAGAAAGCATCTTTCTCGTTTTTATTGGAGGATATTTCCTTTGTCACCATAAGCTTCATGGCACTAAGAAATATTCCATTGCAGATTTCAAGAAAGCAGTGTTGACAAACTGATCAATGAAAAGAAAAGTATAACTCTGTGAGGTGCATTCACACATCACAATGCAGTTTCTCAGAATGCTTCTTTCCACTTTTCGTCTGAGGATATGTCCTTTTTCACCACAGGCCTCAATGTGCTCACAAATATCACTATGCATATTCCACGAAAACTGTGTTAGGAAACTGCTTTATGGAGAGAAATGTGTAAACCTGTGAGATGAATTCACACATCACAACGCAGTATCTCAGAAAGCTTCTGTCTAGTTTTTATGGGAGGATATTTCCTTTGTCACCTTAAGCTTCATGGCACTAAGAAGTATCCAGTTTTAGATTTCAAGGAAAGAGTGTTAGCAAACAGATGAATGAAAAGAACACTGTAACTCTGTGAGTTGCAGTCACACATCACAGTGCAGTTTCTCAGAACGCTTCTTTAAACTTTTCGTCTGGTCAGGGCTGACCAAGATGGCCCAATAGGAACAGCTCCAGTCTCAAACTCCCAGCTCAAGCAACACAGAAGACCAGTTATTTCTGCATTTTCAACTGAGCCTCTGCTGCTGACACCCAGGCAAACAGGGTCTGGAGTGGACCTCAAGCAATCTCCAAGAGACCTACAGCTGAGGGTCCTGACTGTTAGAAGGAAAACTATCAAACAGGAAGGACACCTACACTAAAACCCCTTCAGAACGTCACCATCATCAAAGACCAGAGGCAGATAAAACCACAAAGATGGGGAAAAAGCAGGGCAGAAAAGCTGGAAATTCAAAAAATAAGAGCGCATCTCCCCCTGCAAAGGAGCACAGCTCGTCGTCAGCAACGGATCAAAGCTGGACGGAGAATGACTTTGACGAGATGAGAGAAGAAGGCTTCAGTCCATCAAACTTCTCAGAACTAAAGGAGGAATTACGTATCCAGTGCAAAGAAACTAAAAATCTTGAAAAAAGAGTGGAAGAATTGATAGCTAGAGTAATTAATGCAGAGAAGGTCATAAGCGAAATGACAGAGATGAAAACCAAGACATAAGAAATACATGACAAATGCACAAGCTTCAGTAACCGACTTGATCAACTGGAAGAAAGAGTACCAGCGATTGAGGATCAAATGAATGAAATGAAGTGAGAAGAAAAAACAAAAGAAAAAAGAAGAAAAAGAAATGAACAAAGCCTGCAAGAAGTATGGGATTATGTAAAAAGACCAAACCTACGTCTGATTGGGGTGCCTGAAAGTGAGGGGGAAAATGGAATCAAGTTGGAAAACACTCTTCAGGATATCATCCAGGAGAACTTCCCCAACCTAGTAGGGCAGGCCAACATTCAAATCCAGGAAATACAGAGAACGCCACAAAGATACTCCTCGAGAAGAGCAACTCCAAGACACATAATTGCCAGATTCACCAAAGTTGAAATGAAGGAAAAATCTTAAGGTCAGCCAGAGAGAAATGTCGGCTTACCCACAAAGGGAAGCCTATCAGACTAACAGCAGATCTCTCGGCAGAAACTCTCCAAGCCAGAAGAGAGTGGGGGCCAATATTCAACATTCTTAAAGAAAAGAATTTTCAACCCAGAATTTCATAACCAACCAAACTAAGTTTCACAAGTGAAGGAGAAATAAAATCCTTTACAGATAAGCAAATGCTTAGAGACTTTGTCACCACCAGGCCTGCCTTACAAGAGACCCTGAAGGAAGCACTAAACATGGAAAGGAACAACCGGTACCAGCCATTGCAAAAACATGCCAAAATGTAAAGACCATCAAGGCTAGGAAGAAACTGCATCCACTAACGAGCAAAATAACCAGTTAATATCATAATGGCAGGATCAAGTTCACACATAACAATATTAACCTTAAATGTAAATGGATTAAATGCTCCAATTAAAAGACACAGACTGGCAAACTGGATAAATAGTCAAGACCCATCAGTTTGCTGTATTCAGGAGACCCATCTGACATGCAGAGACATACATAGGCTCAAAATAAAGGGATGGAGGAAGATCTACCAAGCAAATGGAAAACAAAAAAAAGCAGGGGTTGCAATACTAGTCTCTGATAAAACAGACTTTAAACCATCAAAGATCAAAAGAGACAAGGAAGTCCATTACATAATAGTAAAGAGATAAACAGGAAGAGCTCACTATCCTAAATATATATGCACCCAATACAGGAGCACCCAGATTCATAAAGCAAGTCCTTAGAGACTTACAAAGAGACTTAGACTACCATACAATAATAATGGGAGACTTCAACACCCCACTGTCAACATTAGACAGATCAACGAGACAGAAAGTTAACAAGGATATCCAGGAATTGAACTCATCTCTGCAGCAAGCAGACCTAATAGACATCTATAGAACTCTCCACCCCAATCAATAGAATATACATTCTTCTCAGCACCACATCACACTTATTCCAAAATTGACCACATAATTGGAAGAAAGCACTCCTCAGCAAATGTACAAGAACAGAAATTATAACAAACTGTCTCTCAGACCACAGTGCAATCAAACTAGAACTCAGGACTAAGAAAATCCAAACCGCTCAACTACATGGAAACTGAACAACCTGCTCCTGAATGACTACTGGGTACATAACGAAATGAAGGCAGAAATGAAGATGTTCTTTGAAACCAACGAGAACAAAGATACAACATACCAACATACCAGAATCTCTGGGATACATTTAAAGCAGTGTGTAGAGGGCAATTTATAGCACTAAATGCCCACAAGAGAAAGCTGGAAAGATCTAAAATTGACACTCTAACATCACAATTAAAAGAACTAGAGAAACAAGACCAAACACATTTAAAAGCTAGCAGAAGGCAAGAAATAACTAAGATCAGAGCACAACTGAAGGAGATAGACACACAAAAATCCTCCAAAAAATCAATGAATCCAGGAGTAGAAGAAATGGATAATTTCCTGGACACTTACACTCTCCCAAGACTAAACCAGGAAGAAGTTGAATCCCTGAATAGACCAATAGCAGGCTCTGAAATTGAGGCAATAATTAATAGTCTGCCAATGAAAAAAAGGCCAGGACCAGATGGATTCAGAGCTGAATTCTACCAGAGGTACAAGGAGGAGCTGGTACCATTCCTTCTGAAACTATTCCAATCAATAGAAAAAGAGGGAATCCTCCCTAACTCATTTTATGGGGCCAACATCATCCTGATACCAAAGCCTGGCAGAGACACAACAAAAAAAGAGAATTTTAGACCAATATCCCTGACGACCATCGATGCAAAAATCCTCAATAAAATACTGGCAAACCGGATTCAACAGCACATCAAATAGCTTATCCACCATGATCAAGTGGGCTTCATCCCTGGGATGCAAGGCTGGTTCAACATTCGCAAATCAATAAACGTAATCCAGCATATAAACAGAACCAAAGACACATGATTATCTCAATAGATGCAGAAAAGGCTTTTGACAAAATTCAACAGCTCTTCATGCTAAAAACGCTCAATAAATTCGTTATTGATGGAACGTACCTCAAAATAATAAGAGCTATTTATGAGAAACCCACAGCCAATATCATACTGAATGGGCAAAAACTGGAAAAATTCCCTTTGAAAACTGGCACAAGACAGGGATGCCCTCTCTCACCACTCCTATTCAACACAGCGTTGGATGTTCTGGCTAGAGCAATCAGGCAAGAGAAAGAAATCAAGGGTATTCAGTTAGGAAAAGAAGAAGTCAAATTGTCCCTCTTTGCAGATGACATGATTGTGTATTTAGAGAACCCCATTGTCTCAGCCCAAAATCTCTTTAAGCTGATAAGCAACTTCAGCAAAGTCTCAGGATACAAAATTAATGTGCAAAAATCACAAGCATTCTTATACACCAGTAACAGACAAACAGAGAGCCAAATCATGAATGAACTTCCATTCACAATTGCTTCAAAGAGAATAAAATACCTAGGAATCCAACTTACAAGGGATGTAAAGGACCTCTTCAAGGAGAACTACAAACCACTGCTCAGTGACATAAAAGAGAACACAAACAAATGGAAGAACATACCATGCTCATGGATAAGAAGAATCAATATCGTGAAAATGGCCATACTGCCCAAGTTTATTTATAGATTCCATGCCATCCCCATCAAGCTACCAATGAGTTTCTTCACAGAATTCGAAAAATCTACTTTAAAGTTTATATAGAACCAAAAAAGAGCCTGCATTGCCAAGACAATCCTAAGTCAAAAGAACAAAGCTGGAGGCATCACGCTACCTGACTTCAAACTATACTACAAGGCTACAGTAATCAAAACAGCATGGTATTGGTAACAAAACAGAGATATAGACCAATAGAACAGAACAGAGTCCTCAGAAATAATACCAGACATCTACAGCCATCTGATCTTTGATAAACCTGACAAAAACAAGAAATGGGGAAAGGATTCCCTATTTAATAAATGGTGCTGGGAAAATTGGCTAGCTGTAAGTAGAAAGCTGAAACAGAATCCTTTCCTTACTCCTTATACAAAAATTAATTCAAGATGGATTAGACACTTAAATGTTAGACCTAATACCATAAAAACACTAGAAGAAAACCTATAGTACCATTCAGGACATAGGCATGGGCAAAGACTTCATGTCTAAAACACCAAAAGCAATGGCAGCAAAAGCCAAAATTCACAAATGGGATCTAATTAAACTAAAGAGCTTCTGCACAGCAAAAGAAACTACCATCAGAGTGAACAGGCAACCTCCAGAATGGGAGAAAATTTTTGCAATCTACTCATCTGACAAAGGGCTAATATCCAGAACCTACAAAGAACACAAACAAATTTACAAGAAAAAAACAAACAACCCCATCAAAAAGTGGGCAAAGGATAGGAACAGACAGTTCTCAAAAGAAAACATTCATGCAGCCAACAGAGACATGAAAAAATGCTCATCATCACTGGCCATCAGAGAAATGCAAATCAAAGCCACAAAGAGATACCATCTCACACCAGTTAGAGCGGCAATTATTAAAAAGTCAGCAAACAACAGGTGCTGGAGAAGATGTGGAGAAATAGGAACACTTTTACACTGTTGGTGGGATTGTAAACTAGTTCAACCATTATGGAAAACAGTACGGTGATTCCTCAAGGATCTAGAACTAGAAGTACCATATGACCCAGCCATCCCATTACTGGGTATATACCCAAAAGATTATAAATCATGCTGCTATAAAGACACATGCTCATGTATGTTTATTGCAGCACTATTCACAATAGCAAAGACTTGGAATCAACCCAAATGTCCATCAGTGACAGATTGGATTAAGAAAATGTGGCACATGTACACCATGGAATACTATGCAGCCATCAAAAAGGATGAGTTTGTGTCCTCAAAAAAAAAAAGAAAAGATATGTTCTTTTTCACTGTAGCCCGCGATGTGCTCCCAAATATCACTTTGCAGATTCCATGAGAAAAGTGCTAGCAAACAGCTACATGAAGAGAAAGGTGAAACTCTGTGAGATGAATTCAAACATCAGAGAGACATTTCTCAGAAAACTTCTTTCTCGTTTTCATCTGGGAATATTTCTTTGGGCTGTATACTCTTCAAAGTGATTTGGAATATCAGTTCTCAGATTCCACAAAAACAGGACTAGCAAACAGTTCCATGAAATACAGCTATAACTCAGTGAGTTGAATTCACACATCCCAAAACAGTTTCTCAGAAAACTTCTTTCTACTTTTTGTTTGAGTATATTTCCTTTGTCACCGTAAGCTTGATTGGGCAAAGAAATATCCCATTGCAGATTTGAAGGAAAGAGAGTTAGCAAAGTGATCAATGAAAAGAAATGTGTAACTCTGTGAGTTGCATTCACACAATACAAAGCAGTTTCTCAAAACGGTTCTTTCCAGGTTTTGTCTGTGGATATTTTCTTTGTCACCATAGCCCTCATGCACTCCCAAATGCCACTTTGCAGTTTCCACGAGAACAGTGTTAGCAAACGGCTTCATGAAGTCAAAGGTGGAACTCTGTGACATGAATTCACAAATCACAAACAAGTTTGTCAGAAAACTTCTTTCTCGTTTATATCTGATTATATTTCCTTTTCCACCATAGCCCACAATGGGCTCCCAAATGTCACTTTGCAGATGCCAGGAGAAGAGTGTTAGCAAACAGCTACATGAACAGAAAGGTGGAACTCTGTGAGATGAATTCGCAGATCACATACAAGTTTCTCAGAACGCTTCTTTTCAGTTTTTATCTGAAGATATTTCGTTTTTCAATGTATCCCTCAATTTGCTCCCAATTATCACTTTGCAGATTCCACCAGAAGAGTGTTAGCAAAGAGCTTCATGAACAGGAAGGTGGAACTCTGTCAAATGAATTCACAGATCAGAAAGAAATTTCTCAGAAAATTTCTTTGTCGTTTTTATCTGAGGATATTTCCTTTGGCCGTATAGTATTCAAAGTGATCGAAAATATCAGGTCTTAGTTTCCACAAAAACAGGACCAGCAAACAGCTACACGAAATACAGCTCTAACTCAGTGAGTTGAGTTCACACTTCACAAAGCAGTTTCTCAGAAAGCTTCTTTCTACTTTTTATCTCAAGATATTTCCTTTGTCATAGTAAGCTTGATTGGGGAAAGAAATATCCCACTGCAGATTTGAAGAAAACTGTGTTACCAAACTGATCAATAAATAGAAAAGTGTAACTCTGTGAATTGCATTCACACATCACAAAGCAGTTTCTTAGAACGGTTCTTTCCAGGTTTTATCTCTGGAGGTTTTCTTTTTCACTGTAGCCCTAATGTGCTCCCACATATCACTTTGCAGTTTCCACGAGAACAGTGTTAGCAAACGGCTTCATGAACACAACGGTGGAACTCTGTGAGATGAATTCACAGATCACAAAGAAGTTTCTCAGAAAAATTCTTTCTCGTTTTTATCTGATTATATTTCCTTTTCCACCATAGCCCTCAATGCGCTCTCAATTACACCTTGTAGATTCCACGATTAGAGTGTTAGCAAACAGTTCCATGAACAGAAAGGTGGAACTCTGTCAAATGAATTCACAGAACAGAAAGAAATTTCTCATAAAACTTCTTTGTCATTTTTATCTGACGATATTTCCTTGTCCATAGAGTATTCAAAGCCATCGAAAATATCAGGTATTAGATTACACAAAAACAGGTCTATCAAACAGCTCCACGAAATACAGCTGTAACTCAGTGAGTTGAATTCATACATCACAAATCAGTTTCTCAGAAAGCTACTTTCTACTTTTTATCTGAAGATATTTCCTTTGTCACCGTAAGCTTCATTGGGCAAAGAAATATCCCACTGCAGATTTGCAGAAAAGTGTTAGAAAACTAATCAATGAACAGAAAAGTGTAACTCTGTGAGTTGCATTCACACGTCACAATGCAGTTTCTCAGAACGCTTCTTTTCCGTTTTTATCTGAAGATATTTCATTTTTCACTGTAGCCCCCAATGCGCTCCCAAATATCACTTTGCAGATTCCAGGAGAAGAGTGTTAGCAAACAGCTACTTGAACGGAAAGGTGGAACTCTGTGAGATGAACTCAGAGATCACAATGCAGTTTCTCAGAACGCTTCTTTTCAGTTTTTATCTGAAGATATTTCCTTTTTCACTGTAGCCCTCAATGCGCTCCCAAATATCACTTTGCAGATTCCACCAGAAGAGTGTTAGCAAACAGCTTCATGAGCATGAAGGTGGAACTCTGTCAGAGGAATTCACAAATTAGAAAGATATTTCTCAGAAAACTGCTTTCTTGTTTTTATCTGAGGATATTTCCTTTGGAGGCATATTTGAAGCGATTGAAAATATCAGGTCTTAGATTCCACTAAAACAGGACCAGCAAACAGCTCCGTGAAATACAGCTGTAACTTAATGAGCTCAATTCACACATCACAAAGCAGTTTCTCAGAAAGATTCTTTCTACTTTTTATCTGAAGATATTTCCTTTCTCACTGTAAGTTTTATTGGGCAAAGAAATATCCCATTGCAGATTCCAAGAAAACAGTGTTAGAAAACTGATCAATGAACAGAAAAGTGTACCACTGTAAGTTGCATTCACAGGTCACAATGCAGTTTCTCACAACCCTTCTTTTCAGTTTTTATCTGAAGATATTTCCTTTTTCATTGTAGCCCTGAATGCGCTCCCAAATATCACTTAGCAGATTCCACGAGAAGAGTGTTAGCAAACAGCTACATGAACAGAAAGGTGGAACTCTGTGAGATGAATTCACAGACCACAATGCATTTTCTCAGAATGCTTCTTTACAGTTTTTATCTGAAGATATTTCCTTTTTCACTGTAGCCCGCAATGTGCTCCCAAATATCACTTTGCAGATTCCATGAGAAGAGTGTTAGCAAACAACTACATGGACAGAAAGGTGAAACTCTGTGAGATGAATTCAGAGATCAGAAAGATATTTCTCAGAAAACTTCTTTCTTGTTTTTATCTGGGGATATTTCTTTGGGCTGTGTACTCCTCAAAGTGATCCAAAATATCAGTTCTCAGATTCCACAAAAACAGGACTAGCAAACAGTTCCACGAAACACAGCTATAAGTCAGTGAGTTGAATTCACACATCTCAAAGCAGTTTCTCAGAAAGCTTCTTTCTACTTTTTCTTTGAGTATATTTCATTGGTCCCCTTAAGCTTGATTGGGCAAAGAAATATCCGAAAGCAGTTTTGAAGAAAAGAGAGTTAGCAAACTGATCAATGAAAAGAAATGTGTAACCCTGTGAGTTGCATTCACACATCACAAAGCAGTTTCTCAGAGCAGTTCTTTCCAGGTTTTTATCTGTGGATAATTTCTTTGTCACCATAGCCCTAATGTGCTCCCACATATCACTTTGCAGTTTCCACGAGAACAGTGTTAGCAAACGGCTTCATGAACACAAAGGTGGAACTCTGTGAGATGAATTCACAGATCACAAAGAAGTTTCTCAGAAAAAGTCTTTCTCGTTTTTATCTGATTATATTTCCTTTTCCACCATAGCTTGCAATGGGCTCCCAAATATCACTTAGCAGATTCCACGAGAAGAGTGTGAGCAAACAGCTACATGAACAGAAAAGTGGAACTCCGTGAGATGAATGAACAGGTCACATAGAAGTTTCTCAGAACCCTCCTCTTCAATTTTTATCTGAAGATATTTCCCTTTTCACTGTAGCCCTCAATGTGTTCCCAAATATCACTTTGCAGATTCCAGGAGAGTGTTAGCAAACAGCTACATGAAACGAAAGGTGGAACTCTGTGAGATGAATTCACAGATCACAATGCAGTTTCTCAGAACGCTTCTTTTCAGTTTTCATCTGAAGATATTTCCTTTTTCACTGTATCCCTCAATGCGTTACAAATATCACTTTGGAGATTCCACGAGAAGAGGGTTAGCAAACAGCTACATGAACAGAAAGGTGAAACTCTGTGACATGAATTCAGAGTAAGAAAGACATTTCTCAGAAAACTTCTTTCTCGTTTTTATGTGGGGATATTTCCTTGGGATGTATACTCTTCAAAGCAATCCGAAATATCCGTTCTCAGATTCCACAAAAACAGGACTAGCAAACAGTTCCACGAAATATAGCTGCAACTCAGTGAGTTGAATTCATACATCACAAAGCAGTTTCCCACAAAGCTTCTTTCTACTTTTTGTTTGAGTATATTTCCTTTGTCACCACAAGCTTCTTTGTGCAAAGAAATATCCCATTGCAGATTTGAAGAAAAGAGAGTTAGCAAACTAAGCAATGAAAAGAAATGTGTAACTCTGTGAGATGCATTTACATATCACAAAGCATTTTCTCAGAAAGGTTCTTTCCAGGTTTCATCTGAAGATATTTCCTTTTTCACTGTAACCCTAAATGCGCTCCCAAATATCACTTTGCAGATTCCAGAAGAGAGTTAGAAAAAGGCTACATGAACAGAAAGGTGGAAGTCAGTGAAATATATTCGCAGATCACCTAGAAGTTCCTCAGAACGCTTCTTTTCAGTTTTTATCAGAAGATATTTCCTTTTTCACTGTATCCCTCAATCCGCGCCCAAATATCACTTTGCAGATTCCACCAGAAGAGTGTCAGCAGACAGCTTCATGAACAGAAAGGTGGAACTCTGTGAGATGAATTCACAGATCACAATGCAGTTTCTCAGAATGCTACTTTTCAGTTTTTATCTGAAGATATTTCCTTTTTCACTGTAGCCCGCAATGTGCTCCCAAATATCACTTTGCAGATTCCACGAGAAGTGTGTTAGCAAACAGCTACATGAAGAGAAAGGTGAAACTCTGTGAGAAGAATTCAGAGATCAGAAAGTCATTTCTCAGAAAACTACTTTCTCATTTTTATCTGGGGATATTTCCTCGGGCTGTATACTCTTCAAAGCAATCCGAAATAGCAGTACTCAGATTCCACAATAACAGGACTAGCAAACAGTTCCACGATATACAGCTGTAACTCAGTGTTTGAGTTCACACATCACAAAGCAGCTTCTCAGATAGATTCTTTCTACTTTTTATCTGAAGATATTTCCTTTGTCACTCTAGCTTCATTGGGCAAAGAAAAATCCCCCTGCAGATTTCAAGAAAACTGTGTTAGCAAACTGATCAATTAACAGAAAAGTGAAACTCTGTGAGTTGCATTCACGTGTCACAATGCAGTTTCTCAGAACGCTTCTCTTCAGTTTTTTTCTGAAGATATTTCCTTTTTCATGTAGCCGTCAAAGCGCTCCAAAACACCACTTAGCAGATTTCACGAGAAGAGTGTTAGGAAACAGCTACAAGAACAGAAAGGTGGAACTCTGTGAGATGAATGCATAGGTCACTTAGAGGTTTCTCAGAACACTTCCTTTCAGATTTTATCTGAAGATATTTCCTTTTTCACTGTAGCCCTCAATGGGCTCCGAAATGTCACTTTGCAGATTCCAGAAGAGTGTTAGCAAACAGCTACATGAACAGCAAGGTGGAACTCTGTGAGATGAATGCACAGGTCACATAGACGTTTCTCAGAATGCTTCCTTTCAGTTTTTATCTGAAGATATTACCTTTTTCATTGTAGCCCTCAATGCGCTCCCAAATATCACTTAGCAGATTCTACGAGAAGAGTGTTAGCAAACAGATATATGAACAGAAAGGTGGAACTCTGTGAGATGAATGCACAGGTCACATAAAAGTTTCTCAGAATGCTTCCTTTCAGTTTTTATCTGAAGATATTTCCTTTCTCACTGTGGCCCTCCATGTGCTACCAAATATCACTTTACAGATTCCAGGAGAAGAGTGTTAGCAAACAGCTGCATGAAGAGAAGGGTGGAACTCTGTGAGATGAATGCACAGGTCACATAGAAGTTTCTCAGAAAGCTTTCTTTCAGTTTTGATCTGAAGACACTTTCTTTTTCCCTGTAGCCATCAAAGCGCTCCCAAATATCACATTGCAGATTTCACAAGAAGAGTGTTACCAAACAACTACATGACCAGAAAGGTGGAACTCTTTGACATGAAACTGTAGGTCACACTGAAGTTTCTCAGACCGTTTCCTTTCAGTTTTTATCTGAAGATATTTCCTTTTTCAATGTAGCCCTCAATGCGCTCCTAAATATCACTTGGCAGATTCCACGAGAAGAGTGTCAGCAAACAGCTACATGAACAGAAAGCTGGAACGCTGTGAGATAAACTCAGAGATCAAAAAGACATTTCTCAGAAATCTTCTTTCTCACTTTTATCTGGGGATATTTCCTTTGGCAGTATACTCCTCCAAGCGATCTGAAATATCAGTTTTCAGATTCAACAAAAACTGGACTAGCAAACAGCTCCATGAAACACAGCTGTAACTCAGTGAGTTGAATTCACATATCACAAAGCAGTTTCTCAGAAAGCTTCTTTGTGCTTTTTATCTGAAGATATTTCCTTTGTCACCGTAAGCTTCATTGGGCAAAGAAATATCCCCCTGCAGATTTCAAGAAAACTGTGTTAGCAAACTGATCTATGGAGAGAAAAGTGTAACTATGTGAGTTGCATTCACAGGTCACAATGCACTTTCTCAGAAAACTTCTTTTCAGTTCTTATCTGAAGATATTTCCTTTTTCACTGTAGCCCTCAATGCGATCCTAAATATCACTTAGCAGATTCCATGAGAAGAGTGTTAGCAAACAGCTACATGAACAGAAATGTGGAACTCTGTGAGATGAATGAACAGGTCACATAGAAGTTTTTCAGAAAGCTGCCTTTCAGTTTTTATCTGAAGATATTTCCTTTTTCACTGTAGCCCTCAATGCACTCCCAAATATCACATTGTAGATTCAACGAGAAGAGGGTTAGCAAATTGCTACATGAACAGAAAGGTGGAACTCTGTGAGATGAACTCAGAGATCAGAAAGACATTGCTCAGAAATCTTCTTTATCGTTTTTATCTGGGGATATTTCCTTTGGCTGTGTATTCCTCCAAGCGATCCGAAATATCGGTTCTCAGATTCAACAAAAACTGGACGAGAAAACAGCTCCATGAAATACAGCTGTATCTCAGTGAATTGAATTCACACATCACAAAGCAGTTTCTCAGAAAGTTGCTTTCTACTTTTTATCTGATGGTATTTCCTTTGTCACCATAAGCTTCATCGGGCAAAGAAATTTCCCACTGCAGATTTCAAGAAAACTGTGTTAGCAAATTGATCAATGAACAGAAAAGTGTAATTCTGTGAGTTGCATTCACAGGTCACAATGCAGTTTTTCAGAACGCTTCTTTTCAGTTTTTATCTCAAGATATTTCCTTTTTCACTGTAGCCGTTGGTGTGCTCCCAAATATCACTTAGCAGATTCCACGGGAAGAGTGTTAGCAAACAGCTACTTGAACAGAAAGGTTGAACACTGTGAGATTAATGCACAGTTCACATAGACGTGTCACAGAACGCTTTCTTTCAGTTATTATCTGAAGATATTTGCTTTTTCACTGTAGCCCTCAAAGCGCTCCCAAATATCACTTAGCAGATACCACGAGAAGAGTGTTAGCAAACAGCTACATCAACAGACACGTGGAACTCTGTGAGAAGCATGCACAGGTCACATAGAAGTTTCTCAAAACCCTTCCTCTCAGTTTTTATCTGAAGATATTTCCTTTTTCACTGTAGACCTCAATGCGCTCCTTAATATCACTTTGCAGATTCCACGAGAAGAGTCTTAGCAAACAAATATATGAACAGAATGATGGAACTCTGAGAAATGAATGCACAGGTCACATAGAAGTTCCTCAGAACGCTTCCTTTCAGTTTTTTTTCTGAAGGAATTTGCTTTTTCACTGAAGCCCTCAATGTGCTCCCAATTATAACTTTGCAGATTCCACTAGAACAGTGTTAGCAAACAGCTACAGGAACAGACAGGTGGAACTCTGTGACATGAACTCAGAGGTCAAAAAGATATTTCACAGAAATCTTCTTTCTCGTTTTTATCTGGGGCTATTTCCTTTGGCTGTATACTTCTCCAAGCGATCCGAAATACCATTTCTTAGATTCAACAAAAACTGGACTAGCAAGAGCTCCATGAAGTAGAGCTGTAACTCAGTGAGATGAATTCACACATCACCAAGCAGTGTCTCAGAAAGCGTCGTTCTACTTTTCATCTGAAGATATTTCCTTTGTCACCATAAGCTTCATTGGGCAAAGAAATATCCCATTGCAGATTTCAAGAAAACTGTGTTAGTAAACTGATCAATGAACAGAAAAGTTTAACTCTGTGAGTTGCATTCACACGTCACAATGCAGTTTCTCAGAACGCTTCTTTTCAGTTTTTATTTGAAGATATTTCCTTTTTCACTGCAACCGTCAATGTGCTCCCAAATATCACTTAGGAGATTCCACGAGAAGAGTGTTAGCAAACAGCTACATGAACAGAAAGGTGGAACTCTGTGAGATGAATGCACAGGTCACATAGAAGTTTCTCAGAACACTTCCTTTCAGATTTATCCGAAGATATTTCCTTTTTCACAGTAGCCCTCAATGCGCTCCCAAATATCACGTTGTAGATTTCAGGAGAAGAGTGTTAGCAAACAGCTACATGAACAGAGAGGAGGAACTTGGTGAGATGAACTCACATATCAGAAAGGTATTTCCAGAAATCTTCTTTCATGTTTTTATCTGGGGATATTTCCTTTGACCGTATACTCCTCCTAGTGATCTGAAATATCAGGTCTCAGATTCAACAAAAAATGTACTAGCAACAGCTCCATGAAATACAGCTGTAACTCAGTTAGTAGAATTCACATATCACAAAACAGTTTCTCAGAAAGATTCCTTCTACTTTTTATCTGAAGATATTTCATTTATCACCATAAGTTTCATTGAGCAAAGAAATATCCCACTGAAGATTTCCAGAAAACTATGTTAGCAAACTGATCAATGAACAGAAAAGTGTAACTCTGTGAGTTGCATTCACAAGTCACAATGCAGTTTCTCAGAATGCTTCTTCTCAGTTTTTATCTGAAGATATTTCCTTTTTCACTGTAGCCATCAATGGGCTCCCAAATAACACTTAGCAGATTCCATGAGAAGAGTGTTAGCAAACAGCTACATGAACAGAAATGTGGAAATCTGTGAGATGAATGTACAGGTAACATAGAAGTTTCTCAGAACGCTTCCTTTCATTTTTTATCTGAAGACATTTCCTTTTTCACTGTAGCCCTCATTGTGCTCCCAAATATCACGTTGCAGATTCCACGAGAAGAGTGTTAACAAACAGCTACATGAACAGAAAGATGGAACTCTGTGAGGTGAACTCAGAGATCAGAAAGACATTTCTCAGAAATCTTCTTTCTCGTTTTTATCTGGGGATATTTCCTTTGGCTGTATACTCCTCCAAGCGTTCTGAAATACCGGTTCGCAGATTCAACAACAACTGGACTAGCAAGGAGCTCCATGAAATACATCTGTAACTCAATGAGTTGAATTCACACATCACGAAGCAGTTTCTCAGAAAGTTTCTTTCTGCTTTTTCTCTGAAGATATTTCCTTTTTCAACAAAAGCTTCATGAGCAAAGAAATATCCGACTGCAGATTTCAGGAAAACTGTGTTAGCAAACTGATCAATTAACAGAAAAGTGTAACTCTGTGAGTTGCATTCACACATCACGATGCAGTTTGTCAGAACCCTTCTTTTCAGTTTTTATCTGAAGATATTTCCTTTTTCACTGTAGCCATCAATGGGCTCCCAAATATCACACAGCAGATTCCACGAGAAGAGTGTTAGCAAACAGCGACATGAACAGATAGGTGGAACTCTGAGAGGAGAATGCACAGGTAACATAGAAGTTTCTCAGAATGCTTCCTTTCAGATTTACCTGAAGATATTTCCTTTTACCCTGTAGCCCTCAATGCGCCCCAAATGTCACTTTGCAGATTCCACGAGAAGAGTGTTTGCAAACAGCTACATGAACAGAGAGGTGGAACTCGGTGAGATGAACTCAGAGATCAGAAAGACATTTCTCAGGAATTTTCTTTCTCGTATTTATCTGGGGATATTTCCGTTGGCTGTATACTCCTCCAAGCGATTTGAAATATCGGGTCTCAGATTCAACAAAAACTGGACTGGCAAACAGCTCCATGAAATACAGCTGTAACCCAGTGATTTGAATTCACACATCCCAAAGCAGTTTCTCAGAAAGCTTCTTTCTACTTTTTATCTGAAGATATTTCCTTTGTCACCATAAGTTTCATTGGCTAAAAATATCCCACTGCAGATTTCAAGAGTACTGTGTTAGTAAACTGATCAATGAACCGAAAAGTGAAACTCTGTGAGTTGCATTCACACGTCACAATGCAGTTTCTCAAACGCTTCTTTTCAGTTTTTATCTGATGATATTTCGTTTTTCACTGTAGCCGTCAGTGCGCTCCCAACTATCACTTAGCAGATTCTATGAGAAGAGTGTTAGCAAACAGCTACATGAACAGAAAGGTGGAACTCTGTGAGATGAACTCAGAGATCAGAATGACATTTCTCAGAAATCTTCTTTTTCGTTTTTATCTGGGCATATTTCCTTTGGCTATATACTCCTCTACGTGGTTCGAAATATCGGTTCTCACATTCAACAAAAACTGCACGAGCAAACAGCTCCATGAAATACAGCTGTAACGCAGTGAGTTGAATTCATACATCACAAAGCAGTTACTCAGAAAAATTCTTTCTACTTTTTACCTTAAGATATTTCCTTTGTCACCGTAAGCTTTTTGGCTAAAGAAATATCCCACTGCAGTTTTCAAGAAAACTGTGTTAGCAAACTGATCAATGAACAGAAAAGTGTAATTCTGTGAGTTGCATTCAGACCTCACAATGCAGTTTCTCAGAAAGCTTTATTCAGTTTTTATCAGAAGATATTTTCTTTTTCACTGTAGCCGTCCATGCCCTCCAAAATATCACTTAGCACATTCCACGAAAGGAGTGTTAGCAAACAGCTACATGAACAGGAAGGTGGAACTCTGTGAGATGAACTCAGAGATCAGGAAGTCATTTCTCAGAAATCTCTTTCTCGTTTTTATCTAGGGATATTTCCTTTGGCTGTATACTCCTACAAGTGATCCGAAATATCGGTTCTCAGATTCAACAAAAACTGGACTAGAAAACAGCTCCATGAAATGCAGCTGTATCTCAGTGAGTTGAATTCACACATCACAAAGCAGTTTCTCAGAGAGCTTCTTTCTACTTTTTATCTGATGATATTTCCTTTGTCACCATAAGCTTCATTGGGCAAAGAAATATCTGACTGAAGATTTCAAGAAAACTGTGTTAGCAAACTGATCAATGAACAGAAAAGTGTAACTCTGTGAGTTGCATTCACACGTCACAATGCAGTTTCTCAGAATGTTTCTTTTCAGTTTTTAATCTGAAGATATTTCCTTTTTCACGGTAGCCGTCAATGTGCTCCCAAATATCACTTAGCAGATTACACGAGAAGAGTGTTAGCAAACAGCTACAAGATCAGAAAGGTGGAACTCTGTGAGATGAATGCACAAGTCACATAGAAGTTTTTCAGAACGCTTCCTTTCAGTTTTTATCTGAAGATATTTTCTTTTTCACTGTAGCCCACAATGGGCTCCAAGATATCACTTTGCAGATTCCAAAAGAAGTGTGTTAGCAAACAGCTACATGAAGAGAAAGGTGAAACTCTGTGAGAAGAATTCAGAGATCAGAAAGTCATTTCTCAGAAAACTACTTTCTCGTTTTTATCTGGGGATATTTCCTTGGGCTGTATACTCTTCAAAGCAATCCGAAATAGCAGTTCTCAGATTCCAAATAACAGGACTAGCAAACAGTTCCATGAAATACAGCTGTAACTCAGTGAGTTGAATTCACACATCACAGAGCAGTTTCTCAGAGAGATTCTTTCTACTTTTTATCTCAAGATATTTCCTTTGTCACTCTAAGCTTCATTGGGCAAAGAAAAATCCCCCTGCAGATTTCAAGAAAACTGTGTTAGCAAAGTGATCCATGAACAGAAAAGTGTAACTCTGTGAGTTGCATTCACACGTCACAATGCAGTTTCTCAGAAAGCTTCTTTTCAGTTTTTTTTCTGAAGATATTTGCTTTTCCATGTAGCCGTCAAAGTGCTCCAAAACACCACTTAGCAGATTTTATGAGAATAGTATTTGGAAACAGCTAAAAGAACAGAAATGTGGAACTCTGTGAGATGAATGCATTGGTCACTTAGAGGTTTCTCAGAACGTTTCCTTTCATTGTTTCTCTGAAGATATTTCCTTTTTCACTGTATCCATCCATGCGCTCCCAAATATCACTTACGAGATTCCATGAGAAGAGTGTTAGCAAACAGCTACATGAACAGAAAGGTGGAACTCTGTGAGATGAATGCACAGGTCACATAGACGTTTCTCAGAATGCTTCCTTTCGGTTTTTCTCTGAAGATATTTCCTTTTTCACTGTAGCCATCAATGCGCTCCCAAATATCACTTAGCAGATTCTACGAGAAGAGTGTTAGCAAACAGATATATGAACATAAAGTGGAACTCTGTGAGATGAATGCACAGGTCACATAAAAGTTTCTCAGAACGCTTCCTTTCAGTTTTTCTCTGAAGATATTTCCTTTTTCACTGTGGCCCTCCATGCGCTCCCAAATATCACTTTACAGATTCCAGGAGAAGAGCTACATGAACAGGAGGGTGGAACTCTGTGAGATGAATGCACAGGTCACATAGAAGTTTCTCAGAAAGCTTCTTTTCAGTTTTGATCTAAAGATATTTCCTTTTTCACTGTAGCCATCAATGCGCTCCCAAATAGCACTTAGCAGATTCCACGAGAAGAGTGTTAGCAAACAGCTACAAGAATGGAAACACGGAACGCTGTGGGATAAATTCAAAAGTTATGGAGAAGTTTTTCAGAACGCTTCCTTTCAGTTTTTATCTGAAGATATTTCCTTTTTCACTGTAGCCATCAATGCGCTCCTAAATAACACTTTAAATAACACTTTGCAAATTACACGGCAAGAGTGTTAGCAAACAGCTACATGAACATAAAGGTGGAACTCTGTGAGATGAACTCAGAGATCAGAAAGACATTTCTCAGAAATCTTCTTTCTCGTTCTTATCTGGGGATATTTTCTTTCGCTGTATACTCCTCAAAGTGATCGGAAATATCGGTTCTCAGATTCAACAAAAACTGGACTAGCAAACAGCTCCATGAAATACAGCTGTAGCTCAGTGAGTGCAATTCACACATCACAAAGCAGTTTCTCAGAAAGCTTCTTTGTACTTTTCATCTGAAAATATTTCCTTTGTCACCATAAGCTTCATTGGGAAAAGAAATATGCCACTGCAGTTTTGAAGAAAACTGTGTTAGCAAACTGATCAATGAAGAGAAAAGTGTCACTCTGTGAGTTGCATTCACAGGTCACAATGCGGTTTCTCAGAATGCTTCCTTTCACTTTTTATCTGAAGACATTTCATTTATCATTGTAGCCCTCATTGCGCTCCCAAATATCACTTAGCAGATTCCACGAGAAGAGTGTTAGCAAACTGCTACATGAGAACAAAGGTGGAACTCTGTGACATGAATGCACAAGACACACAGAAGTTTCTCAGAATGCTTCCTTTCAGTTTTTATCTGAAGATATTTCCTTTTTCACTGTAGCCCTCAATGTGCTCCCAAATATCACTTAGCAGATTCCACGCGTCACAATGCAGTTTCTCAAAACGCTTCTTTTCAGTTTTTATCTGTAGATATTTCCTGTTTCACTGTAGCCAATGTGCTCCCAAATATCACTTCACAGATTCCACGAGAAGACTGTTAGCAAACAGCTACATGAACAGAATGCTGGAAGACTGTGAGATGAACTCAGAGATCAGAAAGTCATTTCTCAGAAATTTTCTCTCTCGTTTTTATCTGGGGATATTTCCTTTGGCTGTACACTCCTTCAAGCAATCTGAAATATCGGTTCTCGGTTCTCAGATTCAACAAAAACTGGACTACCAAACAGCTCCATGACATACAGCTTTAACTCAGTGAGTTGAATTCACACATCACAAAGCAGTTTCTCAGAAAGCTTCTTTCTACTTTTTACTTGAAAATATTTCCTCTGTCACCATAAGCTTCATTGGGAAAAGAAATATCCCACTGCTGTTTTGAAGAAAACTGTGTTAGCAAACTGATCAATGAACAGAAAAGTTAACTCTGTGAGTTGCCTTCACAGGTCACAATGCAGTTTTTCAGGACGCTTCTTTTCAGTTTTTATCTGAAGACATTTCCTTTTTCACTGTAGCAGTCAATGCGCTCCCAAATATCACCTAGCAGACTCCACGAAAAGAGTGTTAGCAAACAGCTACATAAACAGAAAGTGGGACTCTGTTAGATGATCTCAGAGATCAGAAAGACATTTCGCAGAAATCTTCTTTCTCGTTTTTATCTGGGGATATTTCCTTTGGCTGTATACTCCTCCTAGCGATCCGAAATATTGGTTCTCAGATTCAACAATAACTGGACTAGAAAACAGCTCCATGAAATACAGCTGTAACTCAGTGAGTTGAATTCACACATCACAAAGCAGTTTCTCAGAAAGCTTCTTTCCACTTTTTATCTGAAAATATTTCCTTTGTCACCATAAGCTTCATTGGGCAATGAAATATCCCACTAAAGTGGGATAAAAACGAAAAAGAAGATTTCTGAGAAATGTCTTTCTGATCCCTGAGTTCATCTCACAGAGCTCCATCTTTCTGATCATGAAGCTGTTTGCTAACACTCTTCTCCTGGAATCTGCACAGTGACATTTGGGAGTGCATTGAGGGCTACAGTGAAAAAGGAAATATCCTCAGAAAAAAAATGAAAGGAAGCGTTCTGAGAAACTTCTATGTGACCTGTGAATTCATGTCACAGAGTTCCACCTTTCTATTCATGTAGCTGTTTGCTAACACTCTTCTCGTGGAATCTGCTCAGTGACATTTTCTAGCGCATTGATGGCTACAGTGACGAAGGAAATGTCTTCAGATAAATACTGAAAGGAAGCGTTCTGAGACACTGCATTGTGACCTGTGAATGCAACTCACAGAGTTACACTTTTCTCTTCATTGGTCAGTTTGCTAATACAGTTTTCTTGAAATCTGCAGGGAGATATTTCTTTGCCCAATGAAGCTTATGGTGACAAAGGAAATATCTTCAGATAAGAAGTAGAAAGAAACTTTCTGAGAAACTGCTTTGTGGTGTGTGATTCAACTCACTGAGTGACAGCTGTATTTCATGTAGCTGTTTGGTAGTCCAGTTTTTGTTGAATCTGAGAACCGATATTTCGGATCACGTCGGGGAGTATACAGCCAAAGGAAATATACCCAGATAAAAAGTAGTAAGAAAATTTCTGAGAAATGTCTTTATCAATTCTGAGTTCATCTCACAGAGTTCCACCTGTCTGTTCATGTAGCTGTTTGCTAACATTCTTCTCGTAGAATCTGCAAAGTGATATTTGGGAGCGCATTGAGGGCTACAGAGAAAAAAGAAATATCTTCAGATAAAAACTGAAAGGAAGCGTTCTGAGAAACTTTTATGTGACCTGTGCATTCACCTCACAGAGTTCCACCGTTCTGTTCATGTAGCTGTTTGCTAACACTCTTCTCCTGGAATCTGCAAAGTGACATTTGGGAGCGCATTGACGGCTACAGTGAAAAAGGAAATATCTTCAGATAAAAACTGAAAGGAAGTGTTCTGAAAAACTTCGATGTGACTTGTGCATTCATCTCACAGAGTTCCATCTTTCTATTCATGTAGCTGTTTGCTAACACTCTTCTCGTGGAATATGCTAATTGATACTTCGGAGCGTATTGTCAGCTACAGTGAAAAAGGAAATATTTTCAGATAAAAAGTGAAAGGAATCGTTCTGAGAAACTGCATTGTGACCTGTGAATGCAACTCATAGACTTACACTTTTCTGTTCATTGATCAGTTTGCTAACACAGTTTTCTTAAATCTGCAGTGGGATATTTCTTTGCCCAATGAAGCTTATGGTGACAAAGGAAATATCCTCAGATAAAAAGTAGAACGAAGCTTTCTGAGAAGCTGCTTTGTCATGTGTGAATTCAACTCACTGAATTACAATTGTATTTAATGAAGCTGTTAGCTAGTCCAGTTTTTGTGGAATCTGAGATCCGATATTTTGGATCACTTGGAGGAGTATACAGCCAAAGGAAATATCCCCAGATGAGAACAAGAAAGAAAATTTCTGAGAAATGTCTTTCTGATCTCTGAGTTCATCTCATAGAGTTCCACCTTTCTGTTCATGTAGCTGTTTGCAAAAACTCTTCTCGTGGAATCTGCAAAGTGATATTTCAGAGCGCATTGAGGGCTACAGCGAAAAAGGAAATATCTTCAGATAAAACTGAAAGGAAGCATTCTGAGAAACTTCTATGTGACCTGTGCATTCTCCTCACAGAGTTCCACCTTTCTGTTCATGTAGCTGTTTGCTAACTGTCTTCGCCTGGAATCTGTAAAGTGACTTTTGGGAGTGCATTGATGGCTACAGTGAAAAAGCAAATATCTTCAGATAAAAACTGAAAGGAGGCTTTCTGAGAAACTTCTATGTGACCTGTGACTTCACGTCACAGAGTTCCACCTCTGTTCATGTAGCTGTTTGCTAACACTCTTCTCGTGGAATCTGCTACGTGATATTTGGGAGCACACTGATGGCTAAAGTGAAAAAGGAAATGTCTTAAGATAAAAACTGAAAAGAAGCGTTCTGAGAAACTGCATTGTGACCTGTGAATGCAACTCACAAAGTTACACTTTTCTGTTCATTGATCAGTTTGCTAACACAGTTTTCTTGAAATCTTCAGTCGGATATTTCTTTGCCCGATGAAGCTTATGGTGACAAAGGAAATATCTTTAGATAAAAAGTAGAAAGAAGCTTTCTGAGAAACTGCTTTGTGATGTGTGAATTCAACTCACTGAGTTAAAGCTGTATTTCATGGAGCTGTTTGCTAGTCCAGTTTTTGTTGAATCTGAGAACCGATACTTCCGATTATGTGGAGAAGTATACAGCCATAGGAAATATCCTCCGACAAAAAAGAGAAAGAAGCTTTCTGAGAAACTTTTTTTGTGATCTGTAAATTCATCTCACAGAATTATAGCTTTCCTCTCAAGAAGCCGTTCGCTAAGACGGTTCTTGTGGAATTTGCAAAGTGATATTTGGAAGCCCATGGAGAGCTATGTTGAAAAAAAAATATCCTCAGATGAAAACAGAAAAGAAGATTTCTGAGAAATGTCTTTTTGATCTCTGATTTCATCTCACAGAGTTCCAACTTTCTGTTCAGGTAGCTATTTGCTAACACTCTTCTCATGGAATCTGCAAACTGATATTTGGGAGCTCATTGAGGGCTACAGAGAAAAAGGAAATATCTTCAGATAAAAACTGAAATGAAGCGTTCTGAGAAACTTCTATGTGACCTGTGCATTCACCTCACAGAGTTCCACCTTTGTGTTCATGTAGCTATTTGCTAACCCTCTTCTCGTGGAATCTGCGAAGTGACATTTGGGAGCGCATTGAGGGCTACAGTGAGAAAGGAAATATCTTCAGATAAAAACTGAAAGGAAGCGTTCTAAGAAACTTCTATTTGACCTGTGAATTCATGTCACAGAGTTCCACCTTTCTGTTCATGTAGCTGTTTGCTAACACTGTTCTCGTGGAATCTGCTACGTGATATTTGGGAGCACGTTGACGGCTACAGTGAGAAAGGAAATGTCTTCAGATAAAAACTGAAAAGAAACCTTCTGAGAAACTGCATTGTGACCTATGAATGCAACTCACAGAGTTACACTTTTCTGTTCATGGATCACTTTGCTAACACAGTTTACTTGAAATCTGCAGGGGGATATTTCTTTGCCCAATGAAGCTTACAGTGACAAAGGAAATATCTTCAGATAAAAAGTAGAAAGAAACTTTCTGAGAAACTGCTTTGTGGTGTGTGAATTCAACTCACTGAGTTACAGCTGTATTTCATGGAGCCGTTTGCTAGTCCAGGATTGTTGATTCTGAGAACCGATATTTCGGATCACGTGGAGAAGTATACAGCCAAAGGAAATATCCCCAGATAAAAACGGGAAAGAAGATTTCTGAGAAATGTCTTTCTTATCTCAGAGTTAATTTCACAGAGTTCCACCTTTCTGTTCGTGCAGCTGTTTGCTAACACTCTTCTCCTGGAATCTGCCAAGTGGTATTTGGGAGCACATTGAGGGCTACAGAGGAGAAGGAAATATCTTCAGATAAAAACTGAAAGGAAGCTTTCTGAGAAACTTCTATGTGATCTCTGCATTCATGTCACAGAGTTCCACATTTCTGTTCATGTAGCAGTTTGCTAACACTCTTCTCGTGGAATCTGCTAAGTGATATTTGGGAGAGCATTGATGGCTACAGTGAAAAAAGAAATGTCTTTCGATAAAAACTGAAAAGAAGTATTCTGAGAAACTGCATTCTGACGTGTGAATGCAACTCACAGAGATACACTTTTCTGTTCATTGATCAGTTTGCTAACACAGTTTTCTTGAAATCTGCAGGGGGATATTTCTTTGCCCAATGAAGATTATGGTGACAAAGGAAATATCTTCAGATAAAAAGTAGAAAGAAACTTTCTGAGAAACTGCTTTGTGATATGTGAATTCAATTCACAGAGTGACAGCTGTATTTCATGTAGCTGTTTGCTAGTCCAGTTTTTGTTGAATCTGAGAACCGATATTTCGGATCACGTCGAGGAGTATACAGCCAAAGGAAATATACCCAGATAAAAAGTAGTAAGAAAATTTCTAAGAAATGTCTTTATCATCTCTGAGTTCATCTCACAGAGTTCCACCTGTCTGTTCATGTAGCTGTTTGCTAACATTCTTCTCGTAGAATCTGCAAAGTGATATTTGAGAGCGCATTGAGGGCTACAGAGAAAAAGGAAATATCTTCAGATAAAAACTGAAAGGAAGCGTTCTGAGAAACTTTTATGTGACCAGTGCATTCACCTCACAGAGTTCCACCGTTCTGTTCATGTAGCTGTTTGCTAACACTCTTCTCCTGGAATCTGCAAAGTGACATTTGGGAGCACACTGAGGGCTACAGTGAAAAAGGAAATATCTTCAGATAAAAACTGAAAGGAAGCGTTCTGAAAAACTTCGATGTGACTTGTGCATTCATCGCACAGAGTTCCACCATTCTGTTCATGTAGCTGTTTGCAAAAACTCTTCTCGTGGAATCTGCAAAGTGATATTTCGGAGCGCATTGAGGGCTACAGTGAAAAAGGAAATATTTTCAGATAAAACTGAAAGGAAGCGTCCTGAGAAACTTCTGTGTGACCTGTGCATTCACCTCAGAGTTCCACCTTTCTGTTCATGTAGCTGTTTGCTATCAGTCTTCACCTGGAATCTGTAAAGTGACGTTTGGGAGTGCATTGATGGCTACAGTGAAAAAGGAAATATCTTCAGATAAAAACTGAAAGGAAGCATTCTGAGAAACTTCTGTGCATTCACCTCACAGAGTTCCACCGTTCTGTTCATGTAGCTGTTTGCTAACACTCTTCTCCTAGAATCTGCAAAGATACACTGGGGAGCACATTGAGGGCTACAGAGGAGAGGGAAATATCTTCAGATAAAAACTGAAAGGAAGCTTTCTGAGAAACTTCTATGTGACCTGTGACTTCACGTCACAGAGTTCCACCTTTCTGTTCATGTAGCTGTTTGCTAACACTCTTCTTGTGGAATCTGCTATGTGATATTTGGGAGCTCATTGATGGCTGAAGTGAAAAAGGAAATGTCTTAAGATAAAAACTGAAAAGAAGAGTTCTGAGAAACTGCATTGTGACCTCTGAATGCAACTCACAAAGTTACACTTTTCTGTTCATTGATCAGTTTGCTAACACAGTTTTTTTTAAATCTACAGTGGGATATTTCTTTGCACAATGAAGCTTATGGTGACAAAGGAAATATCTTCAGATAAAAAGTAGAAAGAAGCTTTCTGAGAAACTGCTTTGTGATGTGTGAATTCAACTCACTGAGTTACAGCTGTATTTCATGGAGCTGTTTTCTAGTCCATTTTTTGTTGAATCTGAGAAGCGATATTTTGGATGCCTTGGAGGGATACACAGACCAAGGACATATTCCCAGAAAAAGGAGGAAAGAAAATTTCTGAGAAATGTCTTTCTGATCTCTGAGTTCATCTCACAGAGTTCCACCTTTCTGTTCATGTACCTCTTTGCTCATACACTTCCTGTGGAATCTTCAAGTTGATACTTTGCAGCGCTTTGAGGGATACAGTGAAAAAGGAAATATCTTCAGAGAAAAATTGAAAGGAAGCGTTCTGTGAAACTTCTATGTGACCTGTGCATACACCTCTCAGTGTTCCACCTTTCTGTTCATGTAGCTGTTTGCTAACACCCTTTTCGTGGAATCTGCTAAGTGTTATTTGGGAGAGCATTGACGGCTACAGTGTCAAAGGAAATGTCTTGCGATAAAAACTGAAAAGAAGCGTTCTGAGAAACTGCATTGTGATCTGTGAATGCAACTCATACAGTTACACTTTTCTGTTTATTGATCACTTTGCTAACACAGTTTTCTTGAAATCTGCAGTGGGATATTTCTTTGCCCAGTGAAGCTTATGGTGACAAAGGAAATACCTTCAGAGAAAAAGTAGAAAGAAGGTTTATGAGAAACTGCTTTCTGATGTGTGAATTCAACACACTGAGTTGCAGCTGTATTTCATGGAGTTGTTTGCTAGTCTACTTTTTGTTGAATCTGAGAACCGATATTTCGGATTACTTGGAGGAGTAAAGAGGCAAAGGAAATATCCCCAGATAAAAACATGAAAGAAAATTTCTGAGAAATGTCTTTCTGATCTCTGAGTTCATCTCACAGAGTTCCACCTTTCTGTTCATGTAGCTGTTTGCTAACACTCTTCTCGTAGAATCTGCAAAGTGATATTTGGGAGCGCTTTGAGGGCTACAGAGAAAGAAGAAATATCTTCAGATAAAAACTGAAAGGAAGCCTTCTGAGAAATTTCTATGTGACCTGTGCATTCACCTCAGAGAGTTCCACCTTTCTGTTCATGTAGCTGTTTACTAACACTCTTCTCGTGGAATCTGCAAAGTGATATTTGGGAACGCTTAGAGGGCTACAGTGAAAAAGGAAATATCCTCAGATAAATAATGAAGGGAATCGTTCAGAGAAACTTCTATGTGACCTGTGCAGTTATCTCAAAGAGTTCCACCTTTCTGTTCATGTAGCTGTTTTCTAACAGTCTTCTTGTGGAATCTGCTAAGTGATATTTGGGAGCGCATTGACGGCTTCAGTGAAAAAGGAAATAACTTCAGATAAAAACTTAAAAGAAGGGTTCTTAGAAACTGCATTGTGACGGGTGAATGCAGCTCACAGAGTCACACTTTTCTGTTCATTGATCAGTTTGCTAACAGAGTTTTCTTGAAATCTGCAGGGGGATATTTCTTTGCCCAATGAAGCTTATGGTAACAAAGGAAATATCTTCAGATAAATAGTAGAAAGAAGCTTTCAGAGACACTGCTTTTTGATGTGTGAATTCAACTCACTGAGTTAGAGCTGTAATTCATGGAGCTGTTTGCTAGTCCTTTTTCGCTATATCTGAGAACAGATATTTCGGATCACTTGGATCAGTATATAGTCAAAGGAAATATCAATTTTCAAATTCCACAAGAACAGTCTTAGGGAACGGCTTCTTGAGAGGAAAGCTAAAAATCTTTGAGATGAATACACAGATAATAAAGAAGTTTCTCAGAAAGATTCTTTCTTTTTTCTGTCGGAGGATATATTGTTTTTCAACATAGCCTTCCATGGGCTTCCAAATATCACTTTGCAAATTCCACAAGAACAGTCGTAGCGAAAGGCTACTTGAAGGGAAACCTGTACCTCTGTGAGATGAATTCACAGTTCACAAAGAAGTTTCTCAGAAAGCTTCTTTCTCATTTTTATCAGAGGATATTTCCTTTTGCCCTATACACTTCAAGGGGATCCGAAATATCAGTTTTCAGATTCCACAGAAATAAGGCTAGCAAAGAGTTCCACAAAATACAGCTGTAACTTACTGAGTGGAAGTCACACAACACAAAGCACTTTCTCAGAAAGCTTCTTTCCAGTTTTTATCTGAGGATATTTTCTTTTTCACCATAGCCCTCTATGGGCTTCCAAATATCACTTTGCAAATTCCACAAGAAGAGTCCTAGCGAACGGTTTCTTGAGGGGAAAGATGCAACTCTGTGAGAAGAATTTACAGAACACAAAGCACTTTCTCAGAAAGCTTCTTTCCAGTTTTTATCTGAGGATATTTTCTTTTTCACCGGAGTCCTCTAAGGGCTCCCAAATATCACTTTGCAAATTCCACAAGAACAGTTTTAGAGAAAGGCTTCTTCAGGGGCAAGCTGTAACTCTGTGAGTTGAGTTCACAGGAAACAAAGCAGTTTCTCAGAAAGCTTCTTTCCAGTTTTTATATGAGGATATTTTCCTTTTCCCAATAGACCTCCATGGGCTTCCATATATCACTTTGCAAATTCCAGAAGAACAAGGTTCACGAAAGGCTTCTTGAGGGGAATGCTGAAACTCTGCGAGATGAATTCACAGATCACAAAGTAGTTTTTCAGAAAGATTCTTCCTCATTTCTATCAGAGGATATTTCCTTTTTTCCCTGTAGTCTTCCAAGGGATCCGAAATATCAGTTCTCAGATTTTACAGAAATAAGGCTAGGAAACAGCCCCACGAAATACAGCTGTAACTCAGTAAGTGGAAGTCACACATCCAAAGCAGTTTCTCAGAAAACTTCTTTCTAGTTTTTATCTGAGGATATTTCCTTTTTCCTCATAGCCCTCCATGGGCTGCCAAATATCACTTTGCAAATTCCACAGGAACAGTCGTAGCGAAAGGCTACTTGTAGGGAAACCTGTACCTCTGTGAGATGAATTCACAGTTCACAAAGAAGTTTCTCAGAAAGCTTCTTTCTCATTTCTATCGGAGGATATTACCTTCGGCCCTATAATCTTCGAAGGGATCCGAAATATCAGTTCTCAGATTTCACAAAAATAAGGCTAGCAAACAGCTCCAGGAAATACAGATGTAAATCAGTGAGTAGAAGTCAAACACCACAAAGGATTTTCTCAGAAAACTTCTTTCCAGCTTTATCTAAGGATATTTTCATTTCCACCACAGCCCTCTATGGGCTTCCAAATATCACTTTGCAAATTCCACAAGAACAGTCTTAGTGAACGGCTTCTTGAGTGGAAAGCTGTGAATCTGTGAGATGAATTCACAGAACCTAAAGCAGTTTCTCAGAAAGCTTCTTTTCAGTTTTTATCTGAGAATATTTTCTTTTTCACCAGAGCCCTCTATGGGCTCCCAAATATCACAATGTAAATTCCATAAGAACAGTTTTAGCGAACGGCTTCTTCAGGGGTAAGCTGTAACTCTGTGAGATGAATTCACAGAACACAAGGAAGTTTCTCAGAAAGCTTCTTTCTCATTTCTATCGTAGGATATTTCCTTCGGCCCTATAGTCTTCCAAGGAATGCGAAATATCAGTTCTCAGATTCCACAGAAATAAGGCTAGCAAACAGCTCCACGACATAGATCTGTAACTCAGTGAGTGGATGTCACACATCACAAAGCAGTTTCTCAGAATGCTTCTTTCCAGTTTTTATCTGAGGATATTTTCTTTTTCCCTTAGCCCTCCATGGGCTTCCAAATATCACTTTGCCAATTCCACAAGAACAGACTTAGCTAACGGCTTCTTGAGAGGAAAGCTGTAACTCTGTGAGATGAATTCACAGGTCACAAAACAGTTTCTCAGAAACCTTCTTTCTCATTTCTATCGGAGGATATTTCCTTTGGCCCTATACTCTTCCAAGGGATCCGAAATAACAGTTATCAGATTCCAGAGAAATAAGGCTATCAAACAGCTCCACGAAATACATCTGTAACTCATTGAGTGGAAGTCACACATCACAAAGCCGTTTCTCAGAAAGCTTCTTTCCAGTTTTTATCTGAGGATATTTTGTTTTTCCCCATCGCCCTCCATGGGATTCCAAATATCACCTTGCAAATTCAACAAGAACAGTCTTAGTGAAAGGATTCTTGAGACGAAAGCTGCAACTCACTGAGATGAATTCACAGATTACAAGGAAGTTTCTCAGAAAGCTTCTTTCTTATTTCTATCGGACGATATTTCCTTTGCCTCCATAGTGTTCCAAGGGATCCGAATTATCTCTCCTCTGTTTCCAGAGAAAGAAGGCTGGCAAGCAGCTCCACGAAATACAGTTGTAACTCAGTCAGTGGAAGTCACACATCACAAAGCAGTTTCTGAGAAAGCTTCTTTACAGTTTTTATCTGAGGATATTTTCTTTTTCATCGTAGCCCTCTATGGGCTATTAAATATCACTTTGCCAGTTGCACAAGAACAGTCTTTTCAAACGGCTTCTTCAGGGGAAAGCTGTAACTCTGTGTGATGAATTCACAGAACACAAATCAGTTTCTCAGAAAGCTTCTTTCCAGTTTTTTATCAGAGAATATTTTATTTTTCATGATAGCCCTCTATGGCTTCCAAATATCACTTTGCAAATTCCACAAGAACAGTCTTAGCAAAAGGTTTCTTGAGGGGAAAGCTGTAACTCTGTGAGATGAATTCACAGTTCACAAGGAAGTTTCTCAGAACGCTTCTTTCTCATTTTGATCGGAGGTTATTTCCTTTGGCCCTATACTCTTCCAAGGGATCTGAATTATCAGTTCTCAGATTCCATAGAAATAAGGTTAGCAAAAAGCTCCAAGAAATACAGCTGTAACTCAGTGAGTGGAAGTCACACATCACAAAGCAGTTTCTGAGAAAGCTTCTTTCCAGTTTTTCTCTGATGATATTTTCTTTTTCACCATAGCCCTCTATGGGCTTCCAAATTCAACTTTGCAAATTCCACAAGAACAGACGTAGTGAAAGGCTCCTTGAGGGGAAAGCTGTAACCCTGTGAGATGAATTCACAGAACACAAAGCAGTTTCTCAGAAAGCTTGTTTCCAGTTTTTATCTGAGGATATTTTCTTTTTTCCCATAGCCCTCCATGGGCTTCCAAATATTACTTTGCAAATTCCAGAAGAACAGTCTCAGTGAACGGCTTCTTGAGAGGAAAGCTGTAACTTTGTGAGATGAATTCACAGAACACAAAGCAGAATATCAGAAAGCTTCTTGCCTGTTTTTATCTGAGGATATTTTCCCTTTCCCCATAGCCCTCCATGGGCTTCCAAATATCACTTTGCAAATTCCACAAGAACAGTCTTAACGAAAGGTTTCTTGAGGGGAAAGCTTTAACTCTGTGAGATGAATTCACAGATCACAAAGACGTTTTTAGAAACCTTCTCTTTCATTTCTATAGGAGGATATTTGCTTTGGACCTATAGTCTTCCACGGGATCAGAAATATCAGTTCTCAAATACCTCAGAAATAATTCTAGCAAACAACTCCATGAAATACAGCTGTAACTGAGTCACTGGATGTCACACATCACAAAGCAGTTTCTCAGAAAGGTTCTTTCCAGTTATTATCTGAGGATATTTTCTTTTTCACCATACCCCTCTTTTTGCATCCATATATCACTTTTCAAATTCCACAAGAACAGTCTTAGTGAACGGCTTCATGAGAGGGAAGCTCTAACTCTGTAAGGTGAATTCACAGAACACAAAGCAGTTCCTCAGAAAGCTTCTTTCTCATTTCTATTGGAGCATATTTCCTTTGCCCTATAGTCTTCCAAGGGATCCCAAATATCAGTTCTAAGACTCCATAGAAATAAGACTAGCAAACCGCTCCATGAAATACAGCTATAACTCAGTGAGTGGAAGTCACACAACACAAAGCAGTATCTCAGAAAGCTTCTTCCCAGTTTGTATCTGAGGATATTTTCTTTTTCACCATAGCCCTCTATGGGCTTCCAAATATCACTTTGCAAATTCCACCAGAAAAGTCTTAGTGAACGGATTCTTGAGGAGAAAGCTGTAACTCTGTGAGATGAATTCAGAGAACACAAAGCAGTTTCGCAGAAAGCTTCTTTCCAGTTTTTATCTGAGGATATTTTCTTTTTCCCTTAGCCCTCCATGGGCTTCCAAATATCACTTTGCCAATTCCACAAGAACAGTCTTAGCGAACGGCTTCTTGATAGGAAAGCTGTAAGTTTGTGAGATGAATTCACAGGTCACAAAGAAGTTTCACAGAAAACGTCTTTCTCATTTCTATCGGAGGATATTTACTTTGGCCCTATAGTCTTCCAAAGGATCCAAAACATCAGTTCCATATTCCACAGAAATAAAGCTAGCAAAGAGCTCAACGAAATACAGCTGTAACTCAGTGAGTGGAAGTCACACTTCACAAAGCTGTTTCTCAGAATGGTTCTTTCCAGTTTTAATGAGGATATTTCCTTTTTCACCATAGCCCTCTAAGGGCTTCCAAATACCATTTTGCAAATTCCACAAGAACAGTCTTAGGGAAAGGCTTCTTGAGGGGAAAGCTGTAACTCCGTGAGATGAATTCACAGAACACAAAGCAGTTTCTCAGAAAGCTTCTTTCAGTTTTTATCTGAGGATATTTTCTCTTTACCCTTAGCCCTCCATGGGATTCCAAATATCATTATGCAAATTCCACAAGAACAGTCTTAGCGAAAGGCTTCTTGAGGCGAAAGCTAGAACTCTGTGAGATGAATTCACAGATCACAAGGAAGTTTCTCAGAACGCTTCTTTCTTTTTTCTATCGGAGGATATTTCCTTTGGCCCTATAGTCTTCCAAGGGATCCGAATTATCAGTTCTCAGATTCCACAGAAATAAGGCTAGCAAACAGCTCCAAGAAATACAGCTGTAACTCAGTGAGTGGAAGTCACACGTCACAAAGAAGTTTCTCAGAAAGCTTCTTTACAGTTTTCATCTGAGGATATTTTCTTTTTCACCATAGGCCTCTACGGGCTTCCAAATATCACTTTAAAAATACCACAAGAACAATCTTAGCGAACTTCTTCTTGAGGGAAAAGCTGTAACTCTGAGAGATGAATTCACAGCTTTCTTTCCAGTTTTAATCTGAGGATATTCTCTTTTTCCCCATAGCCCTCCATGGGCTGCCAAATATCATTTTGCAAATTCCACAGAAACAGTCTTAGCCAAAGGCTTCTTGAGGGGAAAGGTGTAACTCTGAGAGATGAATTCACAGGTCATAAAGAAGTTTCTCAGAAAGCTTCTTTCTCATTTCTATCGGAGGATATTTCCTTTGTCCCCATAGTCTTCCAAGGGACCCAAAATATCAGTTCTCAGATTCCACAGAAATAAGGCTAGCAAAGAGCTCCATGAAATACAACAGTAACTCATTGAGTGTAAATCACACATCACAAAGCAGTGTCTCAGAATGATTCTTTCCAGTTTTTCTCTGAGGATAGTTTCTTTTCCACCGTAGCCCTCCATGGGCTTCCAAATATCACTTTGCCAATTCCACAAGAACAGTCTTAGCGAACGGCTTCTTGATAGGAAAGCTGTAACTTTGTGAGATGAATTCACAGGTCACAAAGTAGTTTCACAGAAAGCGTCTTTCTCATTTCTATCGGAGGATATTTACTTTGGCCCTATAGTCTTCCAAAGTCTCCTTGAGGGTAAAGCTGTAACTCTGACATGAATTCACAAAACACAAAGCAGTTTCTCAGAAAGTTTCTTTCCAGTTTTTGTGAGGATATTTTCTTTTTCCCCATAGCCCTCCATGGGCTACCAAATATCACTTTGCAAATTCCAGAAGAACAGTCTTAGCAAACGGTTTCTTGAGAGGACAGCTGTAATTCTGTGAGATGAATTCACAGAACACAAAGCCGATTCTCAGAAAGCTTCTTTCCTGTTTTTATCTGAGGATGTTTTCTTTTTCCCCGTAGCCCTCCATGGGCTTCCAAATATGACTTTGCAAATTCCACAAGAACAGTCTTAGCGACAGGCTTCTTGAAGAGAAAGCTTTAACTCTGTGAAATGAATTCACAGATCACAAAGATGTTTTTCAGAAAGCTTCTTTCTCATTTCTATAGGAGGATATTTGCTTTGGTCCTGTAGTCTTCCAAGGGATCTGAAATATCAGTTCTCAAATTCCTCAGAAATAATTCTAGCTAACAACTCCATGAAATACTGCTGTAACTCAATGAGTGGAAGTCACACATCACAAAGCAGTTTCTCAGAATGCTTCTATCCAGTGTTTATCTCAGGATATTTTTTTTCCCCATAGCCCTCCATTGGCTTCCAAGTATCACTTTGCAAATTCCACAAGAACAGTCTTAGAGAAAGGCTTCTTGACGGGAAAGCTGTAACACTGTGAGATGAATTCACAGGTCACTAAGAAGTTTCTCAGAAAGCTTCTTTCTCATTTCTATCTGAGGATATTTCCTTTGGCCCTATATTCTTCAAGGATCCGAAATATCAGTTCTCACATTCCACAGAAATAAGTCTAACAAACAGCTCCACGAAATAGAGCTGTAACTCACGGAGTGGAAATCACATATAACAAAGCAATTTCTCAGAAAGCTTCTTTCCAGTTTTTCTCTGAGGATAGTTTCTTTTTCACCATAGCCCTCTATGGGCTTCCAAATATCACATTGCAAATTCCACGAGAACAGTCTTACCCCACAGCATCTTGAGGCGAAAGCTGTAACTCTGTGAGATGAATTCACAGAACACAAAGCAGTTTCTCAGAAAGCTTTTTGCAGTTTTTATCTGAGGATATTTTCTCTTTACCCTTAGCACTCCATGGGATTCCAAATATCATTATGCAAATTCCACAAGAACAGTCTTAGCGAAAGGCTTCTTGAGGCGAAAGCTAGAACTCTGTGAGATGAATTCACAGATCACAAGGAAGTTTCTCAGAACGCTTCTTTCTTTTTTCTATCGGAGGATATTTCCTTTGGCCCTGTAGTCTTCCAAGGGATCCGAATTATCAGTTCTCAGATTCCACAGAAATAAGGCTAGCAAACAGCTCCAAGAAATACAGCTGTAACTCAGTGAGTGGAAGTCACACGTCACAAAGAAGTTTCTCAGAAAGCTTCTTTACAGTTTTCATCTGAGGATACTTTCTTTTTCACCATAGGCCTCTACGGGCTTCCAAATATAACTTTGAAAATACCACAAGAACAGTCTTAGCGAACTTCTTCTTGAGGGGAAAGCTGTAACTCTGAGAGATGAATTCACAGCTTTCTTTCCAGTTTTTATCTGAGGATATTCTCTTTTTCCCCATAGCCCTCCATGGGCTGCCAAATATCATTTTGCAAATTCCACAGAAACAGTCTTAGCCAAAGGCTTCTTGAGGGGAAAGGTGTAACTCTGAGAGATGAATTCACAGGTCACAAAGAAGATTCTCAGAAAGCTTCTTTCTCATTTCTATCGGAGGATATTTCCTTTGGCCCTATAGTCTTCCAAGGGATCCAAAATATCAGTTCTCAGATTCCACAGAAATAAGGCTAGCAAACAGCTCCACGAAATACATCTGTAACTCAATGAGTGGAAGTCACAGATCACAAAGCAGTTATTCAGAAAGCTTCTTTCCAGTTTTTCTCTAAAGATATTTTCTTTTTCTCCATAGCCCTCTCTGGGCTTCCAAATATCACTTTGCAAATTTCACAAGAAAAGACTTAGCGAACTTCTTCTTGAGGGGAAAGCTGTAACTCTGTGAGATGAATTCACAGATCACAAAGAAGTTCCTCAGAAAGCTTCTCTCTCATTTTTATTGGAGGATATTTCCTTTGCCCTATAGTCTTCCAAGGGATTCGAAATATCAGTTCTAAGTCTCCACAGAAATAAGGCTAGCAAACAGATCCACGAAATACAGCTGTAACTCTGTGAGTGGAAGTCACACATCCCAAAGCAGTTTCTCAGAAAGCTTCTTTCTAGTTTTTATCTGAGGATATTTTCTTTTTCAAAATAGCCCTCTATGGACTTCCAAATATCACTTTGCAAATTCCACAAGAAAAGTCTTAGCGAACGGCTTCTTGACAGGAAAGCTGTAACTCTAGGAGATGAAATCACAGAACACAAAACAGTTTCTCAGAAAGCTTCTTTCCAGTTTTTATCTGAGGATACTTTCTTTTTCCCCATAGCCCTCCATGAGTTTCCAAATATCACTTTGTAAATTGCGCAAGAACAGTCTTAGCGAAAGGCTTCTTGAGGGGAAAGCTGTAACTCTGTGAGATGAATTCACAGATCACAAAGATGTTTTTCAGAAAGCTTCTTTCTCATTTCTATAGGAGGATATTTACTTTGGCCCTAGAGTCTTCCAAGGGATCCGAAATATCAGTTCTCAGATTACAGAGAAATGAAGCTAGCAAACATCCCAACGAAATACAGCTGTAACTCAGTGAGTGGAAGCCACACTTGACAAAGCTGTTTCTCAGAATGCTTCTTTCCAGTTTTTAGTGAGGATATTTCCTTTTTCACCATAGCCCTCTAAGGGCTTCCAAATACCATTTTGCAAATTCCACAAGAACAGTTTTAGCGAAAGGCTTCTTGAGGGGAACGCTGTAACTCCGTGAGATGTATTCACAGATCCCAAAGAAATTCCACAGAAAGCTTCTATCTCGTTTCTATTGGAGGACATTTCCTTTGCCCTATAGTCTTCCAAGGGATCCGAAATGTCAGTTCTAGGACTCCACAGAAATAAGGCTAGCAAACAGCTCCACGAAATACAGCAGTAACTCAGTGAGTGGACGTCACACTTCACAAAGCAGTTTCTCAGAAAGATTCTTTCCAGTTTTCATCTGAGGATATTTTCTTTTTCCCCATAGCCCTCCATGGGCTTCCAAATATCACTTTGGAAATTCCACCAGAACAGTCTTAGCGAAAGGCTTCTTGAAAGGAAAGCTGTAACTCTGTGAGATGAATTCACAGATCACAAGAAAGTTTCTCAGAAAGCTTCTTTCTCATTTCTATTGGAGGATATTTCCTTTGGCCCTATACACTTCCAAGGGAACCGAATTATCAGTTCTCAGTTTCCACAGAAATAAGGCTAACAAACAGGTCCACAAAACACAGCTGTAACTCAGTGAGTGGAAGTCACACATCACAAAGCAGTTTCTCAGAAAGCTTCTTTCCAGTTTTTCTCTGAGGATATTTTCTTTTTCACCATAGCCCTCTAAGGGCTTCGAAATATCACTTTCTAAATTCCACAAGAACACACTTAGCGAAAGTCTCCTTGAGGGTAAAGCTGTAACTCTGACATGAATTCACAAAACACAAAGCAGTTTCTCAGAAAGCTTCCTTCCAGTTTTTGTCTGAATATATTTTCTTTTTCCCCATAGCCCTCCATGGGCTTCCAAATATCACTTTGCAAATTCCATAAGAACAGTCTTAGCGAACGGCTTCTTGAGAGGAAAGCTGTAACTCTGTGAGGTGAATTCACAGAACACAAAGCAGATTCTCAGAAAGCTTCTTTCCTGTTTTTATCTGACGATATTTTCTTTTTCCCCGTAGCCCTCCATGGGCTTCCAAATATGACTTTGCAAATTCCACAAGAACAGTCTTAGCGACAGGCTTCTTGAAGAGAAAGCTTTAACTCTGTGAAATGAATTCACAGATCACAAAGATGTTTTTCAGAAAGCTTCTTTCTCATTTCTATAGGAGGATATTTGCTTTGGCCCTGTAGTCTTCCAAGGGATCTGAAATATCAGTTCTCAAATTCCTCAGAAATAATTCTAGCAAACAACTCCATGAAATACTGCTGTAACTCAATGAGTGGAAGTCACACATCACAAAGCAGTTTCTCAGAATGCTTCTATCCAGTGTTTATCTCAGGATATTTTTTTTCCCCATAGCCCTCCATTGGCTTCCAAGTATCACTTTGCAAATTCCACAAGAACAGTCTTAGAGAAAGGCTTCTTGACGGGAAAACTGTAACACTGTGAGATGAATTCACGGGTCACAAAGAAGTTTCTCAGAAAGCTTCTTTCTCATTTCTATTGGAGGATATTTCCTTTGGCCCTATAGTCTTCAAGGATCCGAAATATCAGTTCTCACATTCCACAGAAATAAGTCTAACAAACAGCTCCACGAAATAGAGCTGTAACTCAGGGAGTGGAAATCACATATAACAAAGCAATTTCTCAGAAAGCTTCTTTCCAGTTTTTCTCTGAGGATAGTTTCTTTTTCACCATAGCCCTCTAAGGGCTTCCAAATATCACTTTGGAAATTCCACAAGAACAGTCTTAGCCCACCGCTTCTTGGGGCTAAAGCTGTAACTCTGTGAGATGAATTCACAGAACACAAAGCAGTTTCTCAGAAAGCTTTTTGCAGTTTTTATCTGAGGATATTTTCTCTTTACCCTTAGCACTCCATGGGATTCCAAATATCATTATGCAAATTCCACAAGAACAGTCTTAGCGAAAGGCTTCTTGAGGCGAAAGCTAGAACTCTGTGAGATGAATTCACAGATCACAAGGAAGTTTCTCAGAACGCTTCTTTCTCTTTTCTCTCGGAGGATATTTCCTTTGGCCCTATAGTCTTCCAAGGGATCCGAATTATCAGTTCTCAGATTCCACAGAAATAAGGCTAGCAAACAGCTCCAAGAAATACAGCTGTAACTCAGTGAGTGGAAGTCACACGTCACAAAGCAGTTTCTCAGAAAGCTTCTTTCCAGTTTTCATCTGAGGATATTTTCTTTTTCACCATAGGCCTCTACGGGCTTCCAAATATCACTTTAAAAATACCACAAGAACAATCTTAGTGAACTTCTTCTTGAGGGAAAAGCTGTAACTCTGAGAGATGAATTCACAGCTTTCTTTCCAGTTTTTATCTGAGGATATTCTCTTTTTCCCCATAGCCCTCCATGGGCTGCCAAATATCATTTTGCAAATTCCACAGAAACAGTCTTAGCCAAAGGCTTCTTGAGGGGAAAGGTGTAACTCTGAGAGATGAATTCACAGGTCACAAAGAAGTTTCTCAGAAAGTTTCTTTCTCATTTCTATCGGAGGATATTTCCTTTGGCCCTATAGTCTTCCAAGGGATCCAAAATATCAGTTCTCAGATTCCACAGAAATGAGGCTAGCAAACAGCTCCACGAAATACATCTGTAACTCAGTGAGAGGAAGTCACAGATCACAAAGCAGTTATTCAGAAAGCTTCTTTCCAGTTTTTCTCTAAAGATATTTTCTTTTTCTCCATAGCCCTCTCTGGGCTTCCAAATATCACTTTGCAAATTCCACAAGAAAAGACTTAGCGAACTTCTTCTTGAGGGGAAAGCTGTAACTCTGTGAGATGAATTCACAGATCACAAAGAAGTTCCTCAGAAAGCTTCTTTCTCATTTTTATTGGAGGATATTTCCTTTGCCCTATAGTCTTCCAAGTGATTTGAAATATCAGTTCTAAGTCTCCACAGAAATAAGGCTAGCAAACAGATCCACGAAATACAGCTGTAACTCTGTGAGTGGAAGTCACACATCACAAAGCAGTTTCTCAGAAAGCTTCTTTCTAGTTTTTATCTGAGGATACTTTCTTTTAAAATAGCCTTCTATGGACTTCCAAATATCACTTTTCAAGTTCCACAAGAAAAGTCTTAGCGAATGGCTTCTTAACAGGAAAGCTGTAACTCTATGAGATGAAATCAAAGAACACAAAACAGTTTCTCAGAAAGCTTCTTTCCAATTTTTATCTGAGGATACTTTCCTTTTCCCCATAGCCCTCCATGGGATTCCAAATATCACTTTGTAAATTGCGCAAGAACAGTCTTAGCAAAAGGCTTCTTGAGGGGAAAGCTGTAACTCTGTGAGATAAATTCACAGATCACAAAGACGTTTTTCAGAAAGTTTCTTTCTCATTTCTATAGGAGAATATTTACTTTGACCCTATAGTCTTCCAAGGGATCCGAAATATCAGTTCTCAGATTACACGGAAATAAGGCTAGCAAACAGCTCCATGAAATACAGCTGTAACTCATTGAGTGTAAGTCACACATCACAAAGCAGTTTCTCAGAATGCTTCTTTCCAGTTTTTATCTGAGGATATTTTGGTTTTCCCCGTTGCCCTCCATGGGCTTCCAAATATCACCTTGCAAATTCTACAAGAACAGTCTTAGTGAAAGGATTCTTGAGACGAAAGCTGTAACTCTGTGAGTTGAATTCACAGATCACAAGGAAGTTTCTCAGAAAGCATCTTTCTTATTTCCATCGGACGATATTTCCTTTGCCTCCATAGTGTTTCAAGGGATCCGAAATATCTCTCCTCTGTTTCCAGAGAAAGAAGGCTGGCAAGCAGCTCCACGAAATACAGTTGTAACTCAGTCAGTGGAAGTCACACATCACAAAGCAGTTTCTGAGAAAGCTTCTTTACAGTTTTTATCAGAGGATATTTTCTTTTTCTTCGTAGCCATCTATGGGCTATTAAATATCACTTTGCCAGTTGCACAAGAACAGTCTTTTCAAACGTCTTCTTCAGGGGAAAGCTGTAACTCTGTGTGATGAATTCACAGAACACAAATCAGTTTCTCAGAAAGCTTCTTTCCAGTTTTTTATCAGAGAATATTTTGTTTTTCATGATAGCCCTCTATGGCTTCCAAATATCACTTTGCGAATTCGACAAGAACAGTCTTAGGGAAAGGTTTCTTGAGGGGAAAGCTGTAACTCTGTGAGATGAATTCACAGTTCACAAGGAAGTTTCTCAGAACGCTTCTTTCTCATTTTGATCGGAGGTTATTTCCTTTGGCCCTATACTCTTCCAAGGGATCCGAATTATCAGTTCTCAGATTCCATAGAAATAAGGTTAGCAAACAGCTCCAAGATATACAGCTTTAACTCAGTGAGTGGAAGTCACACTTCACAAAGCAGTTTCTCAGAAAGATTCTTTCCAGTTTTCTTCTGAGGATATTTTCTTTTTCCCCATAGCCCTCCATGGGCTAACAAATATCACTTTGGAAATTCCACCAGAACAGTATTAGCGAAAGGCTTCTTGTGGGGAAAGCTGTAACTCTGTGAGATGAATTCACAGATCACAAGGAAGTTTCTCAGAAAGTTTCTTTCTCATTTCTATCGGAGGATATATCCTTTGGCAATATACTCTTCCAAGGGATCCGAATTATGAGTTCTCAGATTCCACAGAAATAAGGCTAGCAAACAGCTCCAGAAATATAGCTATAACTCAGTGAGTGGAAGTCACACATCACAAAGCAGTTTCTCAGAAAGCTTCTTTCCAGTTTTCATCTGAGGATATTTTCTTTTTCACCATAGGCCTCTACGGGCTTCCAAATATCACTTTGAAAATACCACAAGAACAATCTTAGTGAACTTCTTCTTGAGGGGAAAGCTGTAACTCTGAGAGATGAATTCACAGCTTTCTTTCCAGTTTTTATCTGAGGATATCCTCTTTTTCCCCATAGCCCTCCATGGGCTGCCAAATATCATTTTGCAAATTCCACAGAAACAGTCTTAGCCAAAGGCTTCTTGAGGGGAAAGGTGTAACTCTGAGAGATGAATTCACAGGTCACAAAGAAGTTTCTCAGAAAGCTTCTTTCTCATTTCTATCGGAGGATATTTCCTTTGGCCCTATAGTCTTCAAGGATCCGAAATATCAGTTCTCACATTCCACAGAAAAAAGGCTAGCAAACAGCTCCACGAAATAGAGCTGTAACTCACGGAGTGGAAATCACATATCACAAAGCAATTTCTCAGAAAGCTTCTTTCCAGTTTTTCTCTGAGGATAGTTTCTTTTTCACCATAGCCCTCTATGGGCTTCCAAATATCACTTTGCAAATTCCACAAGAACAGTCTTAGCCCACAGCTTCTTGAGGCTAAAGCTGTAACTCTGTGAGATGAATTCACAGAACACAAAGCAGTTTCACAGAAAGCTTTTTGCAGTTTTTATCTGAGGATATTTTCCCTTTACCCTTAGCCCTCCATGGGATTCCAAATATCATTATGCAAATTCCACAAGAACAGTCTTAGCGAAAGGCTTCTTGAGGCAAAAGCTATAACTCTGTGAGATGAATTCACAGATCACAAGGAAGTTTCTCAGAACGCTTCTTTCTTTTTTCTATCGGAGGATATTTCCTTTGGCCCTGTAGTCTTCCAAGGGATCCGAATTATCAGTTCTCAGATTCCACAGAAATAAGGCTAGCAAACAGCTCCAAGAAATACAGCTGTAACTCAGTGAGTGGAAGTCACACATCACAAAGCAGTTTCTCAGAAAGCTTCTTTCCAGTTTTCATCTGAGGATATTTTCTTTTTCACCATTGGCCTCTACGGGCTTCCAAATATCACTTTGAAAATACCACAAGAACAATCTTAGTGAACTTCTTCTTGAGGGGAAAGCTGTAACTCTGAGAGATGAATTCACAGCTTTCTTTTCAGTTTTTATCTGAGGATATCCTCTTTTTCCCCATAGCCCTCCATGGGCTGCCAAATATCATTTTGCAAATTCCACAGAAACAGTCTTAGCCACAGGCTTCCCGAGGGGAAAGGAGTAACTCTGAGAGATGAATTCACAGCTTTCTTTTCAGTTTTTATCTGAGGATATCCTCTTTTTCCCCATAGCCCTCCATGGGCTGCCAAATATCATTTTGCAAATTCCACAGAAATAGTCTTAGCCAAAGGCTTCTTCAGGGGAAAGGTGTAACTCTGAGAGATGAATTCACAGGTCACAAAGAAGTTTCTCAGAAAGCTTCTTTCTCATTTCTATCGGAGGATATTTCCTTTGGCCCTATAGTCTTCCAAGGGATCCAAAATATCAGTTCTCAGATTCCACAGAAATAAGGCTAGCAAACAGCTCCACGAAATACATCTGTAACTCAGTGAGTGGAAGTCACAGATCACAAAGCAGTTACTCAGAAAGCTTCTTTTCAGTTTTTCTCTAAAGATATTTTCTTTTTCTCCATAGCCCTCTCTGGGCTTCCAAATATCACTTTGCAAATTCCACAAGAAAAGACTTAGCGAACTTCTTCTTGAGGGGAAAGCTGTAACTCTGTGAGATGAATTCACAGATCACAAAGAAGTTCCTCAGAAAGCTTCTTTCTCATTTTTATTGGAGGATATTTCCTTTGCCCTATAGTCTTCCAAGGGATTTGAAATATCAGTTCTAAGTCTCCACAGAAATAAGGCTAGCAAACAGATCCACGAAATACAGCTGTAACTCTGTGAGTGGAAGTCACACATCCCAAAGCAGTTTCTCAGAAAGCTTCTTTCTAGTTTTTATCTGAGGATATTTTCTTTTTCAAAATAGCCCTCTATGGACTTCCAAATATCACTTTGCAAATTCCACAAGAAAAGTCTTAGCGAACGGCTTCTTGACAGGAAAGCTGTAACTCTATGAGATGAAATCACAGAACACAAAACAGTTTCTCAGAAAGCTTCTTTCCAGTTTTTATCTGAGGATACTTTCTTTTTCCCCATAGCCCTCCATGGGATTCCAAATATCACTTTGTAAATTGCGCAAGAACAGTCTTAGCGAAAGGCTTCTTGAGGGGAAAGCTGTAACTCTGTGAGATAAATTCACAGATCACAAAGACGTTTTTCAGAAAGCTTCTTTCTCATTTCTATAGGAGGATATTTACTTTGGCCCTATAGTCTTCCAAGGGATCCAAAATATCAGTTCTCAGATTACACGGAAATAAGGCTAGCAAACAGCTCCACGAAATACAGCTGTAACTCATTGAGTGTAAGTCACACATCACAAAGCTGTTTCTCAGAATGCTTCTTTCCAGTTTATATCTGAGGATATTTTGTTTTTCCCCGTTGCCCTCCAAGGGCTTCCAAATATCACCTTGCAAATTCTACAAGAACAGTCTTAGTGAAAGGATTCTTGAGATGAAAGCTGTAACTCTGTGAGATGAATTCAAAGATCACAAGGAAGTTTCTCAGAAAGCTTCTTTCTTATCTCTATCGGACGATATTTCCTTTGCCTCCATAGTGTTCCAAGAGATCCGAATTATCTCTCCACTGTTTCCAGAGAAAGAAGGCTGGCAAGCAGCTCCACGAAATACAGTTGTAACTCAGTCAGTGGAAGTCACACATCACAAAGCAGTTTCTGAGAAAGCTTATTTGCAGTTTTTATCTGAGGATATTTTCTTTTTCATCGTAGCCCTCTATGGGCTATTAAATATCACTTTGCAAGTTGCACAAGAACAGTCTTTTCAAACGGCTTCTTCAGGGGAAAGCTGTAACTCTGTGTGATGAATTCACAGAACACAAATCAGTTTCTCAGAAAGCTTCTTTCCAGTTTTTTATCAGAGAATATTTTGTTTTTCATGATAGCCCTCTATGGCTTCCAAATATCACTTTGCAAATTCCACAAGAACAGTCTTAGTGAAAGGTTTCTTGAGGGGAAAGCTGTAACTCTGTGAGATGAATTCACAGTTCACAAGGAAGTTTCTCAGAACGCTTCTTTCTCATTTTGATCGGAGGTTATTTCCTTTGGCCCTATACTCTTCCAAGATATCTGAATTATCAGTTCTCAGATTCCATAGAAATAAGGCTAGCAAACAGCTCCAAGAAATACAGCTGTAACTCAGTGAGTGGAAGTCACACTTCACAAAGCAGTTTCTCAGAAAGATTCTTTCCAGTTTTCATCTGAGGATATTTTCTTTTTCCCCATAGCCCTCCATGGGCTACCAAATATCACTTTGGAAATTCCACCATAACAGTATTAGCGAAAGGCTTCTTGTGGGGAAAGCTGTAACTCTGTGAGATGAATTCACAGATCACAAGGAAGTTTCTCAGAAAGTTTCTTTCTCATTTCTATCGGAGGATATTTCCTTTGGCCCTATAGTCTTCCAAGGGATCGAATTATCAGTTCTCAGATTCCACAGAAATAAGGCTAGCAAACAGCTCCAGAAATATAGCTACAACTCAGTGAGTGGAAGTCACACGTCACAAAGAAGTTTCTCAGAAAGCTTCTTTCCAGTTTTCATCTGAGGATATTTTCTTTTACACCATAGGCCTCTACGGGCTTCCAAATATCACTTTGAAAATACCACAAGAACAATCTTAGTGAACTTCTTCTTGAGGGGAAAGCTGTAACTCTGAGAGTTGAATTCACAGCTTTCTTTCCAGTTTTTATCTGAGGATATCCTCTTTTTCCCCATAGCCCTCCATGGGCTGCCAAATATCATTTTGCAAATTCCACAGAAACAGTCTTAGCCAAAGGCTTCTTGAGGGGAAAGGTGTAACTCTGAGAGATGAATTTACAGGTCACAAAGAAGTTTCTCAGAAAGCTTCTTTCTCATTTCTATCGGAGGATATTTCCTTTGGCCCTATAGTCTTCCAAGGGATCCAAAATATCAGTTCTCAGATTCCACAGAAAAAAGGCTAGCAAACAGCTCCACGAAATACATCTGTAACTCAGTGAGTGGAAGTCACAGATCACAAAGCAGTTACTCAGAAAGCTTCTTTCCAGTTTTTCTCTAAAGATATTTTCTTTTTCTCCATAGCCCTCTCTGGGCCTCCAAATATCACTTTGCAAATTCCACAAGAAAAGACTTAGCGAACTTCTTCTTGAGGGGAAAGCTGTAACTCTGTGAGATGAATTCACAGATCACAAAGAAGTTCCTCAGAAAGCTTCTTTCTCATTTTTATTGGAGGATATTTCCTTTGCCCTATAGTCTTCCAAGGGATTCGAAATATCAGTTCTAAGTCTCCACAGACATAGCCCTAAATCGGCTTTCAAATATCACTTTGCAAATTCCACAAGAACAGTCTCAGCGAAAGGCTTCTTGAGGGGAAAGCTGTAACTCTGTGACATGAATTCATAGATCACAAAGAAGTTTCTCAGAAAGCTTCTTTCTCACTTTGATCAGAGGATATTTCCTTGACCCTATAGTCTTCAAAGGGATCCGAAATATCAGTTCTCACGTTCCACAAAAATAAGGCGATCAAACGGCTCCACGAAATACAGCTGTAAATCAGTGAGTGGAAGTCACACATCACAAAGCAGTTTCTCAGAAAGCTTCTTTCCAGTTTTCATCTGAGGATATTTTCTTTTTCACCATAGGCCTCTAAGGGCTTCCAAATATTCCTTTGCAAATTCCACAAGAACAGTCTTAGCTCTCGGCTTCTGGAGGGGAAAGCTGTAACTCTGTGAGATGAATTTCCAGAACACGGAGCAGTTTCTCAGAAAGCTTCTTTCCATTTTTCATCTGATGATATTTCCCTTTTCACCATAGCCTTCCTTGGGCTTCCAAATATCACTCTGGAAATTCCACAAGAACAGTCTTAGTTAAAGGCTTCTTGAGGGGAAAGCTGTAACTCTGTGAGATCAATTCACAGAACACAAAGAAGTTTCTCAGAAAGCTTCTTTCTCTTTTTGATCGGAGGATATTTCCTTTGGTCCTATAGTCTTCCAAGGAATCTGAAATATCAGTTCTCAGATTCCACAGAAAGAAGGCTGGCAAACAGCTCCACGAAATACAGAAGTAACACAGTGAGTGAAGTCCCACATCACAAAGCACTTTCTCAGAAAGCTTCTTTCCAATTTTCATCTGAGGATTCTTTCTTTTTCTTCATAGGCCTCTATTTTCTTCCAAATATCCCTTTTCAAATTCCACAAGAGCAGTCTTAGCGAACGGGTTATGGAGAGGAAGATGAAACCCTGTGAGATGAATTCACAGGACACAGAGCAGTTTCTCAGAAAGCTTACTTCCAGTATTTATCTGAGGATATTTCCCTTTTCACCATCTACATCCATGAGCTTCCAAATATCACTTTGCAAATTCCTCAAGAGCAGTCTTAGCGAATGGCTTCTTGAGGGGAAAGCTGTAACTCTGTGAGATGAATTCACAGATCACTAAGAAGTTTCTCAGAAAGCTTCTTTCTCATTTTGATCGGAGGATATTTCCTTTCGCCCTATAGTCTTCTACGAGATCCAAAATATCAGTTCTCACATTCCACCAAAATAAGGCTGGCAAACAGCTCCACGAAATACAGCTGTAACTCAGTGAGTGAAAGTCACACATCATAAAGCAGTTAATCAGAAATCTTCTTTCCAGTTTGCATCTGAGTATATTTTCTTTTTCACCATAGGCCTTTATGGGTTTCCAAATATCCCTTTGCTTATTCCAAAAGAAGAGCCTTAGCGAACGGCTTCTGCAGGGGTAAGCTGTAACTCTGTGAGATGAATTCACAGAACACAGAGCAGTTTCTCAGATAGCTTCCTTCCAGTTTTTATCTGAAGATATTTCCCTTTTCACCATCGATCTCCATGGGCTTCCAAATATCACTTTGCAAATTCCTCAAGAAAAGTCTTTGCGAAAGGCTTCTTAAGGAGAAAGCTGTAACTCTGTGAGATGAATTCACAGATCCCAAAGAAGTTTCTCAGAAAACTTTCTTCTCATTTTGATCGGAGGATATTTCCTTTGGCCCTATAGTCTTCTAAGAGATCCGAAATATCAGTTCTCGGACTCCACAGGATTAAGGCTAGCAAACTGTTCCACGAAATGCACCTGTAACTCAGTGAGTGGAAGTCACCCATCACAAAGCAGTTGCTCAGAAAGCTTCTTTCCAGTTTTCATCTGAGGATATTTTCTTTTTCACCGTAGACTTCTATGGGCTTCCAAGTATCCCTTTGCAAACTCCACAAGAACAGTCTTAGCGAACGGCTTCTGGACGGGAAAGCTGTAACTCTCTGAGATGAATTCACAAAACACAGAGCAGTTTCTCAGAAAGCTTTTTTCCAGTTTCTATCTGAGGAATTTTACCTTTTCACCATAGGCCTCCATGGTCTCCCAAATATCCCTTTGGAAATTCCACAAGAACAGTCTTAGCGAAACGCTTCTTCACGGGAAAGCTGTAAGCCTATGAGATGAAGTCACAGATCACAAAGAAGTTTCTCCGAAAGCTTCTTTCTCATTTTGATCGGAGGATATGTCCATTGGACCTATAGTCTTCTAAGAGATCCGAAATATCAGTTCTCAGATTCCACAGAAATAAAGCTAGCAAACATCTCAAGAAATACAGCTGTAACTCAGTGAGTGGAAGTCACCCATCACAAAGCAGTTGCTCAGAAAGCTTCTTTCCAGTTTTCATTTGAGGATATTTTCTTTTTCACCATAGGCATCTAAGGGCTTCCAAATATCCCTTTTCAAATTCCACAAGACCAGCCTTAGCGAACGGCTTCTTGAGGGGAAAGCTGTAACTCTGTGTGATGAATTCACAGAACACAGAGCAGTTACTCAGAAAGCTTCCTTCCAGTTTTTATCTGAGGATATTACCCTTTTCACCATCAACCTCCATGGGCTTTCAAATATCACTTTGCAAATTCCTCAAGAACAGCCTTAGCGAAAGGCTTCTTGAGGAGAAAGCTGTAACTCTGTGAGATGAATTCACAGATCACAAAGAAGTTTCTCAGAAAACATCTTTCTCATTTTGATGGGAGGATATTTCCTTTGGGCCTATAGACTTCCAAGGCATCCGAAATATCAGTTCTCACATTCCACAGAAATAAGGCTAGTAAACAGCTCCACGAAATACAGCTGTAACTCAGTGAGTGGAAGTCACACATCACAAAGCAGTTTCTCAGAAATCTTCCTTCCAGTTTTCATCTGAGGATATATTCTTTTTCACCATACTCCTTTATTTGTTTCCAAATATCCCTTTGCATATTCCACAAGAAGAGCCTTAGCGAGCGGCTAATGGAGGGTAAAGCTGTAACTCTGTGAGATGAATTCACAGAACACAGAGCAGTTTCTCAGAAAGCTTCCTTCCAGTTTTTATCTCAGGATATTTCTCTTTTCACCATAGCCCTCCATGGCCTTCAAATATCACTTTGCAAATTCCACAAGAACAGTCTTAGCGAAGTTCTTCTTGAGGGCAAAGCTGTAACTCTGTGAGATGAATTCACAAATCACAAAGAAGTCTCTCAGAAAGCTTCTTTCTCATTTTGATCGGTGGATATTTCCTTTGGACGTATAGTCCTCAAAGGGATCGCAAATTTCAGTTCTCAGATTCCACAGAAATAAGGCTTGAAAACAGCTCCAGGAAATACAGCTGTAACTCAGTGAGTGGAAGTCCCCCATCACAAAGCAGTTTCCAAGAAATGTTCGTTCCAGTTTTCATCTGAGGATATGTTCTTTTTCACCACCGGCCTCTATGGGCTTCCAAATATCCCTTTGCAAATTCCACAAGAACAGTCTTAGCGAACGGGTTCTGGAGGGCAAAGGTGTAACTATGTGAGATGAATTCACAGAACACAGAGCAGTTTCTCAGAAAGCTTCTTTCCAGTTTTTATCTTAGGATATTTCCCTTTTCACCGTAGCCCTCCATGGGCTTCCAAATATCACTTTGCAAATTACTCAAGAACAGTCTTAGTGAAAGGCTTCTTAAGGAGAAAGCTGTAACTCTGTGAGATGAATTCACAGATCACAAAAAAGTTTCTCAGAAAGTTTCCTTCTCATTTTGATGGGAGGATATTTCCTTTGGCCCTATAGTCTTCTAAGGGTTCTGAAATATCAGTTCTCAGATTCCACAGAAATAAGGCTAGCAAAAACACCACGAGATACAAGTGTAACTCAGTTAGTGGAAGTCACACATCACAAAGCAGTTTCTCAGAAAAGTTCTTTCCACTTTTCAACTGAGGATAATTTCTTTTTCAACATAGGCCTCTATGGGCTTCCAAATATCCCTTTGCAAATTTCAAAAGAACAGTCTTAGCGAACGGCTTCTGGAGGGTAAAGTTGCAACACTGTGAGATGAATTCCCAGAACACAGAGCAGTTTCTCAGAGAGCTTCTTTCAAGTTTTCATCTGAGGATATTACCCTTTTGACCATCAAACTTCATGGGCTTTGAAATATCACTTTGCAAATTCCGCTAGAACAGTCTTAGAGAAAGGCTTCTACAGGGGAAAGCTGTAAGTCTGTGAGATGAATTCACAGAACACAGAGCAGTTTCTCAGAAAGCTTCCTTTCAGTTTTTATCTGAGGATATTTCCGTTTTCACCATCGACCTCCATGGGCTTCCAAATATCACTTTCCAAATTCCTCAAGAACAGTCTTAGCAAAGTACTTCTTGAGGGGAAAGCTGTAACCCTATGAGATGAATGCACAGATCACAAAGAAGTTTCTCAGGAAGCTTCTTTCTCATTTTCATCGGAGGATATTTCCTTTGGACGTACAGTACTCAAAGGGATCCGAAATCTCAGTTCTCAGATTCCACACAAATAAGGCTAGCAAAGAGATCCACGAAATACATATGTCACTCTGTGAGTGGAAGTCACACATCACAAAGCAGTTTCTCAGAAAGCTTCTTTCCAGTTTTTCTCTGAGGATATTTTCTTTTTCACCATAGGCCTCTATGGGCTTCCAAATATCCCTTTGCAAATTCCACAACAACAGTCTTAGCAAACGGCTTCTGGAGGGGAAAGCTGTTACTCTGTGAGAGGCATTCACAGAACACAGAAGAGTTTCTCAGAAAGCTTCTTTGCAGTTTTTATCTGAGGATATTTCCCTTTTCAACATAGCCCTCCATGGGCTTCCAAATATCAATTTGCAATTTCCACAAGAACAGTCTTAGTGAAAGGCTTCTTGAGGGGAAAGCTGTAACTCTGTGAGATGAAATCACAGATCACAAAGAAGTTTCTCAGAAAGCTACTTTCTCATTTTGATCGGAGGATATTTCCTTTGGCCCTATAGTCTTCCAAGGAATCCGAAATATCAGTTCTCAGTTTCCACAGAAATAAGGCTAGCAAACAGCTCCACGAAATACACCTATAACCCAGTGAGTGGAAGTCACACATCACAAGGCAGTTGCTCAGAAAGGTTCCTTCCAGTTTTTATCTGAGGATATTACCCTTTTCACCATCGACCTCCATGGGCTTTCAAATATCACTTTGCAAATTCCTCAAGAACAGTCTTAGCGAAAGGCTTCTTGAGGAGAAAGCTGTAACTCTGTGTGATGAATTCACAGATCACAAAGAAGTTTCTCAGAAAACATCTTTCTCATTTTGATGGGAGGATATTTCCTTTGGGCCTATAGACTACCAAGGCATCCGAAATATCAGTTCTCACATTCCACAAAAATAAGGCTAGTAAACAGCTCCACGAAATACAGCTGTAACTCAGTGAGTGGAAGTCACACATCAGATAGCAGTTTCTCAGAAATCTTCCTTCCAGTTTTCATCTGAGAGCATTTTCTTTTGCACCAAAGGCCTCTATGGGCTTCCAAATATCCCTTTGGAAATTCCACAAGAACAGTCTTAGCGAGCGGCTTCTGGAGGGCATGGCTGTAACTCTGTGAGATGAATTCACAGAACACAGAGCAGTTTCTCAGAAAGCTTCCTTCCAGTTTTTATCTGAGGATATTTCTCTTTTCACCATCGACCTCCATGGCCTTCCAAATATCACTTTGGACATTGCACAAGGACAGTCTTAGCGAAAGGGTTCTTGAGGGCAAAGCTGTAACTCTGTGAGTTGAATTCACAGATGACAAAGAAGTTTCTCAGAAAGCTTCTTTCTCATTTTGATCGGAATATATATACTTTGGCACTATAGTCTTCTAGGAAACCCGAAATATCAGTTCTCAGATTCCACAGAAATAAGTCTAGCAAACAGCTACATGAAATACAGCTGTAACTCAGTATGTGGAAGTCACACATCACAAAGCAGTTTCCCAGAGTGCTTCTTTCCAGTTTTCATCTGAGGATAATTTCTTTTTCACAATAGGCCTCTATGGGCTTCCAAATATCCCTTTTCAAATTCCACAAGAACAGTCTTAGCGGACGGCTTCTGGAGAGCAAACCTGTATCTTTGTGAGATGAATTTACAGAACAAAGAGCAGTTACTCACAAAGCTTCCTTCCAGTTTCTATCTGAGGATATTTCCCTTTTCACCATAGCCCTCCAAGGGCTTCCAAATATCACTTCGCAAATTCCCCAAGAGCAGTCTTAGCGAAAGGTTTCTTGAGGGGAAAGCTGTAACTCTGTGAGATGAATTCACAGATCACAAAGAAGTTTTTCAGAAAGCTACTTTCTCATTTTGATCGGAGGATGTTTCCTTTGGCCCTATGGTCTTCCAAGGAATCCGATATATCTGTTCTCAGTTTCCACAGAAATAAGGCTAGCAAACAGGTCCACGAAATACACCTGTAACTCAGTGAGTGGAAGTCACACATCACAACGCAGTTGCTCAGAAAGCTTCCTTCCAATTTTTATCTGAGGATATTACCCTTTTCACCATCGACCCCCCTGGGCTTCCAAATATCACTTTGCAAATTCCTGAAGAACAGTCTTAGTGAATGGCTTCTTGAGGAGAAAGCTGTAACTCTGTGAGATGAATTCACAGATCACAAAGAAGTTTCTCAGAAAACTTCTTCCTCATTTTGATGGGAGGATATTTCCTTTGGCCCAATAGTCTTCTAAGAGATCCGAAATATCAGTTCTCAGATTCCACAGAAATAAGGCTAGCAAACAACTCCACGAAATACAGCTGTAACTCAGTGAGTGGAAGTCACACATCACAAAGCAATTTCTCAGAAAGCTTCTTTCCAGTTTTCATCTGAGAATATTTTCTTTTTCACCAAAGGCCTCTATGGGCTCCAAATATCCCTTTGGAAATTCCACAAGAACAGTCTTAGAGAAGGGCTTCTGGAGGGGATGGCTGTATTTCTGTGAGATGAATTCACAGAACACAGAGCAGTTTCTCAGAAAACTTCCTTTCAGTTTTCATCGGAGGATATTTCCCTTTTCACCATAGCCCTCCATTGTCTTTCAAATATCCCTTTGGAAATTGCACAAGAACAGTCTTAGCGAAAGGGTTCTTGAGGGGAAAGCTGTAACTCTGTGAGATGAATTCACAGATCACAAAGAAGTTTCTCAGAAAGCTTCTTTCTCATTTTTATCGGAGGATATATCCTTTGGCCCCATATTTTTCTAGGAGATCCGAAATATCAGTTCTCAGATTCCACAGAAATAAGTCTAGCAAACAGCTCCACGAAATACAGCTGTAACTCAGTGTGTGGAAGTCACACATCACAAAGCAGTTTCTCAGAGTGCTTCTTTCCAGTTTTCATCTGAGGATAATGTCTTTTTAACAATAAGCATCTATGGGCTTCCAAATATCCCTTTGCAAATTCCACAAGAACAGTCTTAGTGAACGGCTTCTGGAGAGCAAACCTGTATCTCTGTGAGATGAATTCACAGAACCCAGAGCAGTTACTCACAAAGCTTCCTTCCAGTTTTTATCTGAGGATATTTCCCTTTTCTCCATAGCCCTCTATGGGCTTCCAAATATCACTTTGCAAATTCCTCAAGAGCAGTCTTAGCGAAAGGCTTCTTGAGGGGAAAGAGTAACTCTTTGAGATGAATTCACAGATGACAAAGAAGTTTCTCAGAAAGCTACTTTCTCATTTTGATCGGAAGATATTTCCTTTGGCCCTATAGTCTTCCAAGGAATCCGAAATATCAGTTCTCAGATTCCACAGAAATAAGGCTAGCAAACAGCTCCATGAAATACACCTGTAACTCAGTGAATGGAAGTCACACATCACAAAGCAATTTCCCAAAAAGCTTCTTTGCAGTTTTCATCTGAGAATATTTTCTTTTTCATCAAAGGCCTCTATGGGCTTCCAAATATCCCTTTGGAAATTCCACAAGAACAGTCTTAGAGAACGGCTTCTGGAAGGGATGGCTGTATCTCTGTGAAATGAATTCACAGAACACAGAGCAATTTCTCATAAAGCTTCCTTTCAGTTTTGATCTGAGGATAATTTCTTTTTCACAATAGGCCTCTATGTGCTTCCAAATATCCCTTTGGAATTTCCACAAGAACAGTCTTAGAGAACGGATTCTGGAGGGCAGGGATGTATCTCTGTGAGATGAATTCGCAGAACACAGAGCAGTTTCTCAGAAAGCTTCCTTCCAGTTTTTATATGAGGATATTTCCCTTTTCACCATAGCCCTCCATGGTCTTCCAAATATCACTTTGGAAGTTCCACAAGAACAGTCTTAGCGAAAGGGTTCTTGAGGGGAAAGCTGTAACTCTGTGAGATGAATTCACAGATCACAAAGAAGTTTCTCAGAAAGCTTCTTTCTCATTTTGATAGGATGATATATCCTTTGGCCCTATAGTCTTCTAGGAGATCCGAAATATCAGTTCTCAGATTCGACAGAAATAAGTCTAGCAAACAGCTCCATGAAATACAGCTGTAACTCAGTGGTGGAAGTCACACATCACAAAGCAGTTTCTCAGAGTGCTTCTTTCCAGTTTTCATCTGAGGATAATTTCTTTTTCACCATAGGCCTCTATGGGCTTCCAAATATCCCTTTTCAAATTCAACAAGAACAGTCTTAGCGAAGGGCTCCTGAAAAGCAAACCTGTATCTCTGTGAGATGAATTCACAGAACTCAGAGTAGTTACTCACAAAGCTTCCTTCCAGTTTTTATCTGAGGATATTTCCCTTTTCACCATAGCCCTCCATGGGCTTCCAAATATCACTTTGCAAATTCCTCAAGAACAGTCTTAGCGAAAGGCTTCTTGAGGGGAAAGCTGTAAGTCTGTGAGATGAATTAACGGAACACTAAGCAGTTTCTCAGAAAGGTTCTTTCCAGTTTTCATCTGAGGATATTTCCTTTTTCACCATAGCCCTCCATGGGCTTCCAAATATCACTTCGCAAATTCCACAAGAACTGTCTTAGCGAAAGGCTTCTTGAGGGGAAAGCTGTAACTCTGTGACATGATTTCACAGAACACAAAGAAGTTTCTCAGAAAGCTTCTTTCTCCTTGTTATCGGAGGATATTTCCTTTGGCCCTATAGTCCTTAGGGATCGGAATTATCCGTTCTTAAATTCCACAGAAATAAGGCTAGCAAACAGGTTCAAGAAATACAGCTGTAACTCTGTGAGTGGAAGTCACACATCACAAAGCAGTTTCTCAGAAAGCTTCTTTCCAGTTTTTCTCTGAGGTTATTTTCTTTTTCATCAGCGCCCTCTATGGGCTTCTAAATATCACTTTGCAAATTCCGAAAGAACAGGCTTAGCGAATGGCTTCTTGAGGGGAAAGCTATAACTCTGTGGGACGAATTAACAGAACACTAAGCATTTTCTCAGAAAGCTTCTTTCCAGTTTTCATCTGAGGATATTTCCTTTTTCACCATAGCCCTCCATGGGCTTCCAAATATCACTTTGCAAATTCCACAAGAACAGTCTAAGCGAAAGGCTTCTTGAGGGGAAAGCTGGAACTCTGTGTGATGATTTCACAGAACACAAAGAAGTTTCTCAGAAAGCTTCCTTCTCTTTGCTATCGGAGGGTATTTCCTTTGGCCCTATAGTCTTCAAAGGGATCCGAAATATCCGTTCTCAGATTCCACAGAAATAAGGCTAGCAAACAGATCCACTAAATACAGCTGTAACTCTGTGAGTGGAAGTCACACATCACAAAGCAGTTTCTCAGAAAGCTTCTTTCCAGTTTTTCTCTAAGGATATTTTATTTTTCCCCATAGCCCTCTATGGGCTTCCAAATATCACTTTGCAAATTCCAGAAGAAAAGGATCAGTGAACGGCTTCTTGAGGGAAAAGCTGTAGCTCTGTGAGATGAATTAACAGAAGAGTAAGCAGTTACTCAGAAAGCTTCCTTCCAGTTTTCATCTGAGGATAATTCCCTTTCACCATAGCCCTCAATGGGCTACCAAATATCACTTTGCAAATTCCACAAGAACAGTCTCAGCGAAAGGTTTCTTGAGGTGAAAGCTGTAACTCTGCGAGATGATTTCACAGAACACAAATAAGTTTCTCCGAAAGCTTCTTTCTCTTTGTTATTGAGGATATTTCCTTTGGCCCTATAGTCTTCAAAGGGATCCGAAATATCCGTTCTCAGATTCCACAGAAATAAGGCTAGCAAGCAGATCCAAGTAATACAGCTCTAACTCTATGAGTGGATGTCACACATCACAAAGCAGTTTATCAGAAAGCTTCTTTCCAGTTTTTCTCTGAGGATATTTTCTTTTCACCAGCGCCATCTATGGTCTTCTAAATATCACTTTGCAAATTCCAAAAGAACAGGCTTAGGGAACGTCTTCTTGAGGGAAAAGCTATAACTCTGTGGGACGAATTAACAGAACACTAAGCATTTTCTCAAAAAGCTTCTTGCCAGTTTTCATCTGAGGATATTTCCTTTTTCACCATAGCCCTCCATGGGCTTCCAAATATCAGTTTGCATATTCCACAAGAACACTCTTAGCGAAAGGTTTGTTGAGTGGAAAGCTCTAACTCTGTGTGATGATTTCACAGAACATAAAGAAGTTTCTCAGAAAGCTTCTTTCTCGTTGTTATCGGAGGTGTTTCCTTTGGCCCTATATTCTTCCAAGGGATCCGAACTATCCCTTCTCAGATTCCACAGAGATAGGGCTGGGAAACAGATCCACGAAATACAGGTGTAACTCTGTGAGTGGAAGTCACACATCACAAAGCAGTTTCTCAGAAATCTTCTTTCAATTTTTTTCTATCATATTTTTTTTTTCACCAGCGCACTTTATGGGCTTCCAAATATCACATTGCAAATTCCTCAAGAAAAGGCTTAGCAAACGGCTTCTTGATTGGAAAACTATAAGTCTGTGGTACGAATTAACAGGACAGTAAGCAGTTTTTAAGAAAGCTTCTTTCCAATTTTCATCTGAGGATATTTCCTTTTTCACCATAGCCCTCCATGGGCTTCCAAATATCACTTTGCAAATTCCACAAGAACAGTCTTAGCGAAAGGCTTCTTGAGGGGAAAGCTGTAACTCTCTGAGATGATTTCAGAGAACACAGAGATGTTTTTCAGAAAGCTACTCTCTCTTTGTTATCAGAGGATATTTCCTTAGGCCCTATAGTCTTCAAAGGGATCTGAAATATCCGTTGTCAGATTCCACAGAAATAAGGCTAGCAAACAGATCCACGAAATACAGCTGTGACTCTGTGAGTGGAAGTCACACATCACGAAGCAGTTTCTCATAAAGCTTCTTTCCACTTTTTCTCTGAGGATATTTTCTTTTACCCCTTAGCCCTCTATAGGCTTCCAAATATCACTTTGCAAATTCCACCAGAACAGGCTTAGCGAACAGCTTCTTGACTGGAAAGCTATAAGTCTGTGGGACGAATTTACAGAAAACTAAGCAGTTTCTCAGAAAGCTTCTTTCCACTTTTCATCTGAGGATATTTCCTTTTTCACCATAGCCCTCCATGGGCTTCCAAATATCACTTTGCAAAATCAAGAAGAACAGTCTTAGTGAAAGGCTTCTTGAGGGGAAAGCTGTACCTCTGTGAGATGATTTCACAGAACACGAAGAAGTTTCTCAGAAAGCTTCTTTCTCTTTGTTATTGGAGGATATTTCCTTTGGCCCTGTATTCTTCAAAGGGATCCCAACTATACGTTCTCAGATTCCACAGAAATAGGGCTAAGAAACAGATCCACGAAATACATCTGTAACTCTGTGAGTGGAAGTCACACATCACAAAGTAGTTTCTCAGAAGCTTCTTTCCAGTTTTTCCCTGAGGATAGTTTCTTTTTCCCCTTAGTTTTCTATGGGCTTCCTAATATGACTTTGCAAATTCCACAACATCAGTCTTAGCGAAAGGCTTCTTGAGGGGAATGCTGTAACTCTGTGAGATGATTTCACAGAACACAAAGAAGTTTCTCAGAAAGCTTCTTTATCTTGGTTATCGGAGGATACTTCCTTGGCCCTATAGTCTTCCAAGGGATCCGAAATATCCGTTCTCAGAATCCACAGAAATAAGGGTAGCAAAGAGATCCACGAAATACAGCTGTAACTCTGTGAGTGGAAGACACACATCACAAAGCAGTTTCCCAGAAACCGTCTTTCCAATTTTTCTCTGACGATATTTTCTTTTTCCCCATAGCCCTCAATGGGCTTCCAAATATCTCTTTCAAATTCCACAAGAAGAGGCATAAAGAACGGCTTCTTAAGGGGAATGCTGTAAGTCTGTGAGATGAATTAATAGAATACTATGTAGTTTCTAAGAAAGCTTCTTTCCAGTTTTCATCTGAGGAAATTTCCTTTTTCACCATAGCCCTCCAGGGGCTTCCAAATATCACTTTGCAAATTCCACAAGAACAGTCTCAGCGAAAGGCTTCTTGAGGGGAAAGCTGTAACTCTGTGAGATGATTTCACAGAACACAGAAATCTTTGTCAGAAAGCTTCTTTCTCTTTGTTATCGGAGGATATTTCCTTTGGCCCTGTAGTCTTCCAAGCGATCCGAAATATCCGTTCCCAGATTCCACAGAAATAAGGCTAGAAAACAGATCCACGAAATACAGCTGTAACTCTGTGAGTGGAAGTCACACATCACAAAGCAGTTTCTCAGAAAGTTCTTTCCAGTTTTTCTCTGAGGATATTTTCTTTTTCCCCTTAGCCTTCTATGGGCTTCCTAATATGACTTTGCAAATTCCAAGAGAACAGGCTTAGCGAACGGCTTCTTGAGTTGAAAGATGTAACTCTGTGAGATGAATTTACAGAACACTAAGCAGTTTCTCAGAAAGCTTCTTTCCACTTTTCATCTGAGGATATTTCCTTTTTCTCCATAGCCCTCTATGGGCTCCCAAATATCACTTTGCAAATTCCACAAGAACTGCCTTAACAAAAGGCTTCTTGAGGTGAAAGCTGTAACTCTGTGAGATGATTTTACAGAACACAAAGAAGTTTCTCAGAAAGCTTCTTTCTCTTTGAAATTGCAGGATATTTCCTTTGGGCCTATAGTCTTCCAAGTGTTCGGAAATATCCGTTCTTAGATTCCACAGAAATAAGGCTAGCAAACAGATCCACGAAATACAGCTGTAACTCTGTGAGTGGAAGTCACACATCACCAAGCAGTTTCTCAGAAAGGTTCTTTCCAGTTTTTCTCTGAGGATATTTTCTTTTTCCCCTTAGCCTTCTATGGGCTTCCTAATACGACGTTGCAAATTCCACAATAACAGGCTTAGCGAACGGGTTCTTGAGATGAAAGCTGTAACTCTGTGAGATGAATTAACAGAACACTAAGCAGTTTCTCAGAAGGCTTTTTTCCAGTTTCCATCTGAGGATATTTCCGTTTTCACCATAGCCCTCCATGCGCTTCCAAATACCACTTTGCAAATTCCACAAGAACAGTCTTAGCGAAAGGCTTCTTGAGGGGAAAGCTGTAACTCTGTGAGATGATTTTACAGAACACAAAGAAGTTTCTCAGAAAGTTTCTTTCTCTTTGTTATCAGAGGTATTTTTTTTGGCCCTATAGTTTTCAAAGGGAACCAAAGTATCCGTTCTCAGATTCCACAGAAATAGGGTTAGGAAACAGATCCACGAAATACAGCTGTAACTCTGTGAGTGGAAGTCACACATCACAAAGCAGTTTCTCACAAAGCTTCTTTCCCGTTTTTTTCTAGGATATTTTCTTTTTCACCAGAGCCCCTATGGGCTTCCAAATATCACTTTTCAAATTCCGCAAGAACAGGCCTAGAGAACGGCTTCTTGAGTGGAAAGCTATAGGTCTGTGGGACGAATGTACAGAACACTAAGCAGTTTCTCAGAAAACTTCTTCCAGTTTTCATCTGAGGATATTTCCTTTTTCACCATAGCCCTCCCTGGGCTTTCAAATATAACTTTGCAAATTCCACAAGAACAGTCTTAGCGAAAGGCTTCATGAGGGGAAAGCTGTAAATCTGTGAGTTGATTTCACAGAACACAAAGAAGTTTCTCCGAAAGCTTCTTTCTCTTTGTTATCGGAGCATATTTCCTTTGGCCCTATAGTCTTCCAAGGGATCTGAAATATCCGTTCTCAGATTCCACAGAAATAAGGCTAGCAAAGAGATCCACGAAATACAGCAGTAACTCTGTGAGTGGAAGTCACACATCACAAACCAGTTTCTCAGAAAGCTTCTTTCCACTTTTTATCTGAGGATATTTTCTTTTTCAAAAGCGCCCTCTATGGGCTTCTAAATATCACTTTGCAAATTCCACAAGAACAGGCTTAGCGAACGGCTTCTTGAGGGGAAAGCTGTAACTCTGTGTGACGAAATAACAGAACACTAAGCACTTTCCCAGAAAGCTTCTTTCCAGTTTTCATCTGAGGATATTTCCTTTTTCACCCTTGCCCTCCATGGGCTTCCAAATATCACTTTGCATATTCCACACGAACAGTCTTAGCAAAAGGCTTCTTGAGGGGAATGCTGTAAATCTGTGAGATGATTTTACATAACACAAAGAAGTTTCTCAGAAAGCTTCTTTCTCTTTGTTATGGGAGGATATATTCTTTGGCCCTATAGTCTTCAAAGGGATCCGAAATATCCGTTCTCAAATACCACGGAAATAAGGCAAGCAAACAGATCCACAAAATCCAGCTGTAACTCTGTGAGTGGAAGTCACACATCACAAAGCACTTTCTCAGAAAGTTTCTTTGAAGTTTTACTCTGAGGATATTTTCTTTTTCCCCATAGCCCTCTATGGGCTTCCAATAATCACTTTGCAAATTCCACAAGAACAGGCTTAGCGAACGGCTTCTTGAGGGTAACGTTGTAACTCTGTGAGACGAATTAACAGAACACTAAGAATTTTCTCAGAAAGCTTCTTTCCAGTTTTCATCTGAGGATATTTCCTTTTTCACCATTGCCCTCCATGGGCTTCCAAATATCACTTTGCAAATTCCACAAGAACAGTCTTAGTGAAAAGCTTCTTGAGGGGAAAGCTGCAACTCTGTGAGATGATTTCACAGAACACAAAGCAGTTTCTCAGAAAGCTTCTTTCTCTTTGTTATCGGAGGATATTTCCTTTGGCCCTATAGTCTTCAAAGGGATCGGAAATATCCGTTCTTAGATTCCACATAAATAAGTCTAGTAAACAGAAACAGGAAATACAGCTGTATCTCTGTGAGTGGAAGTCACACATCACAAAGCAGTTTCTTAGAAAGCTTCTTTCCAGTTTTTCTCTAAGGATATATTCTTTTTCCCCATAGTCCTCATAGGGCTTCAAAATATCACTTTGCAAATTCCCCAAGAACAGGCTTAGCGAACGGCTTCTTGAGGGGAAAGCTATAATACTGTGGGACGAATTGAAAGAACACTCAGCAGTTTCTCAGAAAGATTCTTTCCATTTTTCATCGAGGATATTTCCTTTTTCACCATAGCCCTCCAGGGGCTTCCAAATATCACTTTGCAAATTCCACAAGAACAGTCTTAGCGAAAGGCATCTTGAGGGGAAAGCTGTAAGTCTGTGAGATGAATTAACAGAACACTAACCAGTATCTCATAAAGCTTCTTTCCAGTTTTCATCAGAGGATATTTCCTTTTTCAACATAGAACCCCATGGGCTTCCAAATATCACTTTGCAAATTCCAACAGAACAGTCTTAGTGAAAGGCTTCTTGAGGGGAAATCTGTAACTCTGTGGGATGATTTCAAAGAACACAGAGAGGTTTCTAAGAAAGATTCTTACTCTTTGTTATCGGAGGATATTTCCTTTGGCCCTATAGTCCTCAAAGGGATCGGAAATATCCTTTCTTATATTCCAAAGAAATAAGGCTAGCATACAGATCAACGAAATACAGCTGTAACTTTGTGAGTGGAAGTCACACATCACAAAGCAGTTTCTCAGAAAGCTTCTTTCCAGTTTTTCTCTGAGGATATTTTCTTTTTCCCCTTAGCCTTTTATGGGCTTCCTAATATGACTTTGCAAATTCCACAACAACAGACTTAGCGAACGGCTTCTTGAGGTGAAAGCTGTAACTCTGTGAGATGAATTCACAGAACACAAAGAAGTTTCTCAGAAAGTTTCTTTCTTTTTGTTATCAGAGGTATTTCCTTTGGCCCTGAAGTTTTCAAAGGGATCCAAACTATCCGTTCTCAGATTCCACAGAAATAGGGCTAGGAAACAGATCCACGAAATACAGCTGTAACTGTGTGAGTGTAAGTCACACATCACAAAGCAGTTACTCAGAAAGCTTCTTTCACGTTTTTTTCTAGGATATTTTCTTTTTCACCAGCGCCCCTAAAGGCTTCCAAATATCACTTTGCAAATTCCACAAGAACAGGCTTAGCGAACGGCTTCGTGAGTGGAAAGCTATAAGTTTGTGGGACGAATTAACAGAACACTAAGCAGTTTCTCAGAAAGCTTATTCCACTTTTCATCTGATGATAATTCCTTTTTCACCATAGCCCTCCCTGGGCTTTCAAATATAAGTTTCCAATTTCCAAATTAACAATCTTAGCGAAAGGCTTCTTGAGGGGAAAGCTGTAACTCTGTGAGTTGGTTTCACAGAACAGAAAGAAGTTTCTCAGAAAGTTTCTTTCTCTTTGTTATCGGAGGATATTTCCTTTGGCCCTATCTTCTTCCAAGGGATCCGAAATATCCGTTCTCAGATTCCACGGAAAAAAGTCTAGCAAAGAGATCCATGAAATACAGCTGTAACTCTGTGAGTGGAAGTCACACATCACAAAGCAGTTTCTCAGATAGCTTCTTTCCAATTTTCTCTGAGGATATTTTCTTTTTCCCCTTAGCTCTCTATGCTCTTCCAAATATCACTTTGCAAATTTCACAAGAACAGGCTTAGCGAACGGCTTCTTGAGGGGAAAGCTGTAAGTCTGTGAGATGAATTAACAGAACACTGAGTAGTTTCTCAGAAAACTTCTTTCCACCTTAATCTGAGGATATTTCCTTTTTCACCATAGCCATCCCTGGGCTACCAAATATCACTTTGCAAATTCTACAAGAACAGTCTTAGCGAAAGGCTTCTTGAGGGGAAAGCTGTAACACTGTGACATGATTTCACAGAACACAAAGAAGTTTCTCAGAAAGCTTCTTTCTCTTTGTTATCGGAGGTATTTCCTTGGCCCTATAGTCGTCAAAGTGTTCGAAAATATCCATTCTTAGATTGCACAGATTAAGACTAGCAAACAGAACCACGAAATACAGCTGTAACTCTGTGAGTGGAAGTCACACTTCACAAAGCAGTTTCTCAGAAAGCTTCTTTCCACTTTTTCTCTGAGGATATTTTCTTTTTCAAAAGCCCCCTCTATGGGCTTCTAAATATCACTTTGCAAATTCCACAAGAACAGGCTTAGCGAAGGGCTTCTTGAGGGGAAAGCTGTAACTCTGTGGGACGAAATAACAGAACACTAAGCACTTTCCCAGAAAGCTTCTTTCCAGTTTTCATCTGAGGATATTTCCTTTTTCACCATTGCCCTCCATTGGCTTCCAAATATCACTTTCCAAATTCCACAAAAACAGTCTTAGCGAAAGGCTTCTTGAGGGGAAAGCAGTAACTCTGTGAGGTGATTTCACAAAACACAAAGAACTTTGTCAGAAAGTTTCTTTCTCTTTGTTATCGGAGGATATTTCCTTTGACCCTATACTCTTCAAAGGGATCCGAAATATCGGCTCTCAGATTTCACAAAAATAAGGCTAGCAAGGAGATCCACGAAACACAGATGTAACTCTGTGAGTGGAAGTCACACATCACAAAGCAGTTTCTCAGAAACCTTCTTTCCAGTTTTTCTCTGAGGATATTTTCTTTTTCCTTTAGCCCTCTAGGGCCTTCCAAATATCATTTTGAAAATTCCACAAGAACAGGTCTAGCGAACGGCTTCTTGAGGGGAAAGCTGTAAGTTTGTGAGATGAATTAACAGAACACTAAGCAGTATCTCAGAAAGCTCCTTTCCAGTTTTCATCTGAGGATATTTCCTTTTTCACCATAGCCCTCCATGGGCTTCCAAATATCACTTCGGAAATTCCACAAGAACAGTCTTTGTGAAAGGCTTCTTGAGGGGAAGCTGTAACTCTGTGAGATGATTTCACAGAACACAAAGAAGTTTCTCAGAAAGCTTTTTTCTCTATGTTATCGGAGGATATTTCCTTTGGCCCTATAGTCTTCAAAGGGATCCGAAATATCCGTTCTCAGATTCCTCAGAAATAACGCTAGCAAACAGATCCACGAAATGCAGCTATAACTCTGTGAGTGGAAGTCACACATCACAAAGCAGTTTCTCAGAAAGCTTCTTTCCAGTTTTTCTCTGAGGATATTTTCGTTTTCACCAGCTCCCTCTATAGGCTTCTAAATATCACTTTGCAAATTCCGAAAGAACAGGCTTAGCGAACGGCTTCTTGAGGGGAAAGCTATAACTCTGTGGGACGAATTAACCGAACACTAAGCATTTTCCCAGAAAGATTCTTTCCAGTTTTCATCTGAGGATATTTCCTTTTTCACCATAGCCCTCCATGGGCTTCCAAATATCACTTTGGAAATTCCACAAGAAGAGTCTTAGTGAAAGGCTACTTGACGGGAAAGCTGTAACTCTGTGAGATGATTTCACAGAACACAAAAAAATTTCTCAGAAAGCTTCTTCCTCTTCGTCATCCGAGGATATTTCCTTTGGCCCTATAGTCCTCAAAGGGATCAGAAATATCCGTTCTTAGGTTCCACAGAAATAAGGCTAGCAAACAGACCCACGAAATACAGCTGTAACTCTGTGAGTGGAAGTCACACATCACAAAGCAGTTTCTCAGAAAGCTTGATTCCAGTTTTTCTCAGAGGATAGTTTCTTTTTCCCCATAGCCCTCTATGGGCTTCTAAATATCACTTTGCAAATTCCGAAAGAAAAGGCTTAGTGAACGGCTTCTTGAGGGGAAAGCTATAACTCTGTGGGACGAATTGAAAGAACACTCAGCAGTTTCTCAGAAAGATTCTTTCCATTTTTCATCTGAGGATATTTCCTTTTTCAACATAGCCCTCTATGGGCTTCCAAATATCACTTTGCCAATTCCACAAGAACAGGATTAGCGAACGGCTTCTTGAGGGGAAAGATGTAACTCTGTGAGATGATTTCTCAGAACACAGAGAAGTTTCTCAGAAAGCTTCTTTCTCTTTGTTATGGGAAGATATTTCCTTTGGACCTATAGTCTTCAAAGGGATCCGAAATATCCAATCTCAGATTCCACAGATATAACGCTAGCAAACAGATGCACGAAATACAACTGTAACTCAGTAAGTGGAAGTCAAACATCACAAAGCAGTTTATCAGAGAGCTTCTTTCCAGTTTTTCTCTGAGGATATTTTCTCTTTCCCCATAGCCCTCTATGGGCTTCCAAATATCACTTTGCAAATTCCACAAGAACTGTCTTAGCGAAAGGCTTCTTGAGGGGAAAGCTGTAACTCTGTGAGATGATTTCACAGAACACAGAGATGTTTCTCAGAAAGTTTCTTTCTCTTTGTTATCGGAGGATATTTCCTTTGGCCCTATAGTCTTCCAAGGGATCCGAAATATCTCTTCTCAGATTCCACAGAAATAAGGCTAGCAAAAGATCCACGAAATACAGCTGTAACTCTGTTAGTGGAAGTCACACATCACAAAGCAGTTTCTCAGAAAGCTTCTTTCCAGGTTTTCTCTGAGGATATTTTCATTTTCCCCTTAACCTTCTATGGGCTTCCTAATATGACTTTGCAAATTCCACAAGGACAGGCTTAGCGAACGGCTTCTTGAGTTGAAAGCTGTAAGTCTGTGAGATGAATTAACGGAACACTAAGCAGTTTCTCAGAAAGGTTCTTTCCAGTTTTCATCTGAGGATATTTCCTTTTTCACCATAGCCCTCCATGGGCTTCCAAATATCACTTCGCAAATTCCACAAGAACTGTCTTAGCGAAAGGCTTCTTGAGGGGAAAGCTGTAACTCTGTGAGATGATTTCACAGAACACAAAGAAGTTTCTCAGAAAGCTTCTTTCTCCTTGTTATCGGAGGATATTTCCTTTGGCCCTATAGTCCTTAGGGATCGGAATTATCCGTTCTTAAATTCCACAGAAATAAGGCTAGCAAACAGGTTCAAGAAATACAGCTGTAACTCTGTGAGTGGAAGTCACACATCACAAAGCAGTTTCTCAGAAAGCTTCTTTCCAGTTTTTCTCTGAGGTTATTTTCTTTTTCATCAGCGCCCTCTATGGGCTTCTAAATATCACTTTGCAAATTCCGAAAGAACAGGCTTAGCGAATGGCTTCTTGAGGGGAAAGCTATAACTCTGTGGGACGAATTAACAGAACACTGAGCATTTTCTCAGAAAGCTTCTTTCCAGTTTTCATCTGAGGATATTTCCTTTTTCAACATAGCCCTCTATGGGCTTCCAAATATCACTTCGCCAATTCCACAAGAACTGTCTTAGCGAAAGGCTTCTTGAGGGGAAAGCTGTAACTCTGTGAGATGATTTCACAGAACACAAAGAAGTTTCTCAGAAAGCTTCTTTCTCATTTTGATCGGAGGATATTTCGTTTGGCCCTATAGTCTTCAAAGGTATCCGAAATATCCGTTCTCAGATTCCACAGAAATAAGTCTCGCAAACAGATCCACGAAACGCAGCTGTAACTCTGTAATTGGAAGTCACACATCACAAAGCATTTACTCAAAAAGCTTCTTTCCAGGTTTTTTTCTGAGGATAATTTCTTTTTCCCCATTTCCCTCAATGGGGATCCAAATATCACTTTGCAAATTTCACATGAACAGGCTTAGCGAACGGCTTCTTGAGGGGAAAGCTGTAACTCTGTGAGATGAATTAGGAGAACAGTAACCTGTTTCTCAGAAAGCTTCTTTCCAGTTTTCATCTGAGGATATTTCCTTTTTCACCAGAGCCCTCCTTTGGCTTCCAAATATCACTTTTCAAATTCCACAAGAACAGTCTTAGCGAGAGGCTTCTTGAGGGAATGCTGTAACTCTGTGAGATGATTTTACAGAACTCAAAGAAGTTTCTCAGAAAGCTTCTTTCTCATTTTGATCGAAGGGTATTTCCTTTGGCCCAATAGTCTTCAAACGGATCCGAAATATCCGTTTTCAGATTCAACAGAAATAAGGCTAGCAAACAGATCCACGAAATACAGCTGTAACTCTGTGAGTGCAAGTCACCCATCAAAAAGCAGTTTCTCAGAAAGCTTCTTTCCAGTTTTTCTCTGAGGATATTTTCTTTTTCCCCATAGCCCTCTATGGGCTTCCAAATATCACTTTGCAAATTCCACAAGAACAGGCTTAGCGAACGGCTTCTTGAGGGGAAAGCTGAAACTGTGTGAGATGAATTTGCAGAACACTAATCAGTTTCCCAGAAAGCTTGCTTCCAGTTTTCATCTGAGGATTTTCCCTTTTTCACAACAGCCCACCATGGGCTTCCAAATGTCACTTTGCAAATTCCAAAAGAACAGTCATAGCGAAAGGCTTCTTGAGGGGAAAGTGGTAACTCAGTGAGATGATTTCACAGAACACCAAGAAGTTTCTCAGAAAGCTTCTTTCTCATTTTGATCAGAGGATATTTCCTTTGGCCTTATAGTCTTCAAAGGGATCCGAAATATCCGTTCTCAGATTCCACAGAAATAATTCTAGCAAACAGATCCACGAAATACAGCTGTAACTCTGTGAGTGGAAGTCACACATCACAAAGCAGTTTCTCAAAAAGCTTTTTTCCAGGTTTTCTGTGAGGATATTTTCTTTTTCCCCATAGCCCTCTATGGGGATCCAAATATCACTTTGCAAATTCCACAAGAACAGGCTTAGCGAACGGCTTCTTGAGGTGAAAGCTGTAACTCTGTGAGATGAATTGGGAGAACACTAAGCTGTTTCTGAGAAAGCTTTTTTTCCAGTTTTCATCTGAGGATATTTCCTTTTTCACCCTAGACCTCCATGGGCTTCCAAATATCACTTTGCAAATTCCACAAGAGGAGTCTTAGCGAAAGGCTTCTTGAGGGGAAAGTTGTAACTCTGTGAGATGATTTCACAGAACACAAGGAAGTTTCTCAGAGCTTCTTTCTCTTTGTTATCGGAGGATATTTCCTTTGGCCCAATAGTCTTCAAAGGGATCCGAAATATCCGTTCTCAGATTCCACAGAAATAAGGCTAGCAAACAGATCCACGAAATACAGCTGTAACTCTGTGAGTGGAAGTCACACATCACAAAGCAGTTTCTCATAAAGCTTCTTTCCAATTTTCATCTGAGGATATTTCCTTTCTCAACATAGCCCTACATGGGCTTCCAAATATCACTTTGCAAATTCCACAAGAACAGTATTAGCGAAAGGCTTCTTGAGGGGAAAGCTGTAACTCTGTTAGATTTTTTCACAGAACACAAAGAAGTCTCTCAGAAAGCTTCTTTCTCATTTTTATCGGAGTATATTTCCTTTGGCCCTATAGTCTTCAAAGGGATCCGAAATATCCGTTCTCAGATCCACAGAAATAAGTCTAGCAAAGAGATCCACGAAATACAGCTGTAACTCTGTGAGTGGAAGTCACACATCACAAAGCAGTTTCTCAAAAAGCTTCTTTCCAGGTTTTCTGTGAGGATATTTTCTTTTTCCCCATAGCCCTCTATGGGGATCCAAATATCACTTTGCAGTTTCCACAGGAACAGTCTTAGCGAAAGGCTTCTTGAGGGGTAAGCTGTAACTCTGTGAGATGATTTCACAGAACACAAAGTAGTTTCTCAGAAACCCTCTTTCTGTTTGTTATCGGAGGATATTTCCTTTGGTCCTATAGTCTTCAAAGGGATCCGAAATATCAATTCTCAGATTCCACAGAAATAAGGCTAGCAAACAGATCCACGAAATACAGCTGTAACTCTGTGAGTGGAAGTCACACATCACAAAGCAGTTTCTCAGAATCCTTCTTTCCAGTTTTTCTCTTAGGATATTTTCTTTTTCCTCATAGCCCTGTATGGGCTTCCAAATATCACGTTGCAAATTCCACAAGAACAGGGTTAACGAACGGGTTTTTGAGGTGAAAGCTGTATCTCTGTGAGATGAATTAACAGAACACTAAGCAGTTTCTCAGAAAGCTTCTTTCCAGTTTTCATCTGAGGATATTTTCTTTTTCACCCCAGCCCTCCATGGGCTTCCAAATATCACTTGGCAAATTCCACAACAACAGTCACAGCGAAAGGCTTCATTACGGGAAAGCTGTATCTCTGTGAGATGATTTCACAGAATACAAAGAAGTTTCTCAGAAAGCTTCTTGCTCATTTTGATCGGAGGATATTTCCTTTGGCCCTTTAGTCTTCAAAGGGATCCGAAATATCCGTTCTCAGATTCCACAGAAATAACGCTAGCAAACAGATCCACGAAATACAGCTGTAACACTGTGGGTGGAAGTCCCACATCACAAAGCAGTTTCTCAGAAAACTTCTTTCAAGTTTTTTTCTAGGATATTTTCTTTTTCACCAGCGCCCTCTATGGGCTTCCAAATATCACTTTGCAAATTCCCCAAGAACAGACTTAGCGAACGGCTTCTTGAGGGGAAAGCTGTAACTCTGTGAGTGGATGTCACACATCACAAAGCAGTTTCTCAGAAAGCTTCCTTCCAGTTTTTCTCTCAGGATATTTTGTTTTTCAACAGCGCCCTCTATGGGTTTCTAAATATCACTTTGCAAATTCCAAAAGAACGGGCTTAGCGAACGGCTTCTTGAGGGGAAAGCTATAACTCTGTGGGACGAATTAACAGAACACTAAGCATTTTCTCAGAAAGCTTCTTTCCAGTTTTCATCTGAGAATATTTCCTTTTTCACCATAGCCCTCCATGGGCTTCCAAATATCACTTTGAAAATTCCACAAGAACAGTCTTAGCGAAAGGCTTCTTGAGGGGAAAGCTGTAACTCTGTGAGATGATTTCGCAGAACATAAAGAAGTTTCTCAGAAACCTTCTTTCTCCTTGTTATCGGAGGATATTTAATTTGGCCCTATAGTCTTCCAAGGGATCCGAAATATCCGTTCTCAGATTCCACAGAAATAAGGGTAGCAAACAGATCCACGAAATAGAGCTGCAACTCTGTGAGTGGAAATCACACATCACAGAGCAGTTTCTCTGAAAGCTTCTTTCAAGTTTTTTTCTAGGATATTTTCTTTATCACCAGTGCCCTCTATGGGCTTCCAAATATCAATTTGCAAATTCCACAAGAACAGGCTTAGCGAACGGCTTCTTGAGTGGAAAGCTCTAAGTCTGTGGGACGAATTCACAGAAAACTAAGCCGTTTCTCAGAAAGCTTCTTTCCAGTTTTCATATGAGGATATTTCCTTTTTCACCATAGCCCTCCATGGGCTTCCAAATATCACTTTGCAAATTCCACAAGAACAGTCTTAGCGAAAGGGTTCTCGAGGGGAAAGCTGTAACTCTGTGAGATGATTGCACAGAACACAGAGATATTTCTCAGAAAGCTTCTTTCTCTTTGCTTTCTTAGGATATTTCCTTTGGCTCTATAGTCTTCAAAGTGATCCAAAGTATCCGTTTTCATATTCCACAGAAATAAGGCTGGCAAACAGATCCAAGAAATATAGCTGTAACTCTGTGAGTGGAAGTCACACATCACAAAGTAGTTTCTCACAAACCTTGTTTCCAGCTTTTCTCTGAGGATATTTTCTTTTTCATCAGCGCCCTCTATGGGTTTCTCAATATCACTTTGCAAATTCCGAAAGAACAGGCTTAGTGAACGGCTTATTGAGGGGAAAGCTGTATGTCTGTGAGATAAATTAACAGAAATCTAAGCGGTATCTCAGAAAGCTTCATTCCAGTTTTCATGTAAGGATATTTGCTTTTTCACCCTAGTCTTTGATGGGCTTCCAAATTTCAATTTGGAAATTCCACAAGAACAGTCTTAGCCAAAGGCTTCTTGAGGGGAAAGCTATAACTCTGTGAGATGATTTCACAGAACACAAAGAAGTTTCTCAGAAATCTTCTTTCTCTTTGTTATCGGATGATATTTCCTTTGGCCCTATAGTCCTCAAAGTGATCGGAAATATCCGTTCTTATATTCCAAAGAAATGAGGTTAGCAAACAGATCCACGAAATAAAGCTGTAACTCTGTGATTGGAAGTCACACATCACAAAGCAGTTTCTCACAAACCGTGTTTCCGGCTTTTCTCTTAGGATATTTTCTTTTACACCACCGCCCTCTATGGGCTTCTCAATATCACTTTGCAAATTCCGAAAGAACAGGCTTAGCGAATGGCTTCTTGATTGGAAAGCTATAACTCTATGGGACGAATTAACTGAGCACTAAGCATTTTCTCAGAAAGCTTCTTTCCAGTTTTCATCTGAGGATATTTCCTTTTTCACCATAGCCCTCCATGGGCTTCCAAATATCACTTTGCAAATTCCACAAGAACAGTCTTAGCCAAAGGTTTCTTCAGGGGAAAGCTGTAACTCTGTGAGATGATTTCACAGAACACAAAGAAGTTTCTCAGAAAGCTTCTTTCTCTTTGTTATCAGAGGTATTTCCTTTTGCCCTATAATCTTCAAAGTTATCTGAAATATCCGTTCTCAGATTCCACAGAAATAAGGCTAGCAAACAGATCCACGAAATACAGCTGTACCTCTGGGAGTGGAAGTCACACATCACAAAGCAGTTTCTCAGAAAGCTTCCTTCCAGTTTTTCTCTCAGGATATTTTGTTTTTCCCCATAGCCCTCTATGGGCTTCCAAATATCACTTTGCAAATTCCACAAGAACAGGCTTAGCGAACGGCTTCTTGAGGGGATAGCTGTAACTCTGTGAGATGAATTAACAGAACACTAAGCAGTTTCTCAGAAAGCTTCTTTCCAGTTTTCATCTGAGGATATTTCCTTTTTCACCGTAGCCCGCCATGGGCTTCCAAATATCACTTTGGAAATTCCTCAATTACAGACATAGCGAAAGGCTTCTTGAGGGGAAAGCTGTAACTCTGTGAGATGATTTCACAGAACACAAAGAAGTTTCTCAGAAAGCTTCTTTCTCTTTGTTATCGGAAGATATTTCCTTTGGCCCTACTGTCTTCAAAGGGATCAGAAATATCCGTTCTCAAATTCCTCAGAAATAACGCTAGCAAACAGATCCACGAAATACAGCTGTAACTCTGTGAGTGGAAGTCACACATCACAAAGCAGTTTCTCAGAAAGCTTCTTTCCAGTTTTTCTCTCAGAATATTTTGTTTTTCAACAGCGCCCTCTTTGGGCTTCTAAATATCACTTTACAAATTCCAAAAGAACAGGCTTAGCGAATGGCTTCTTGAGTGGAAAGCTCTAAGTCTGTGGGACGAATTCACAGAAATCTAAGCAGTTTCTCAGAAAGCTTCTTTCCAGTTTTCATCTGAGTATATTTCCTTTTTCACCATAGCCCTCCATGGGCTTCCAAATATCACTTTACAAATTCCACAAGAACAGTCTTAGCGAAAGGCTTCTCGAGGGGAAAGCTGTAACTCTGTGAGATGATTGCACAGAACACAGAGATATTTCTCAGAAAGCTTCTTTCTCTTTGCTTTCTTAGGATATTTCCTTTGGCCCTATAGTCTTCAAATTGATCCAAAATATCCGTTCTCAGATTCCACAGAAATAAGACTGGCAAACAGATCCACGAAATAGAGCTGTAACTCTGTGAATGGAAGTCACACATCACAAAGCAGTTTCTCACAAACTTCTTTACAGTTTTTCTCTGAGGATATTTTCTTTTTCCCCTTAGCTCTCTATGGGCTTCCAAATATCACTTTGCAAATTCCACAAGAACAGGCTTAGTGAACGGCTTCTTGAGAGGAAAGCTGTAAGTCTTTGAGATGAATTAACAGAAAACTAAGCGGAATCGCAGAAAGCTTCTTTCCAGTTTTCATCTAAGGATATCTGCTTTTTCACCATAGTCATACATGGGCTTCAAAATTTCACTTTGGAAATTCCACAAGAACAGTCTTAGTCAAAGGCTTCTTGAGGGGAAAGCTGTAACTCTGTGAGATGATTTCACAGAACACAAAGAAGTTTCTCAGAAAACTTCTTTCTCTTTGTTATCGGATGATATTTCCTTTGGCCCTATAGTCCTCAAAGTGATCGGAAATATCCGTTCTTAGATTCCACAGAAATAAGGTTAGCAAACAGATCCACGAAATACAGCTGTAACTCTGTGAGTGGAAGTCACACATCACAAATCAGTTTCTCACAACCCTTGTTTCCAGCTTTTCTCTGAGGATTTTTTCTTTTTCCCCATAGCCCTCTATGGGCTTCTAAATATCACTTTGCAAATTCCAAAAGAACAGGCTTAGCGGACGGCTTGTTGAGGGGAAATCTAAAACTCTGTGGGACGAATTAACAGAAAACTAAGCATGTTCTCAGAAACCTTCTTTCCACTTTTCATCTGAGGATATTTCCTTTTTCACCATAGCCCTCCAAGGGCTTCCAAATATCACTTTGCAAATTCCACAAGAACAGTCTTAGCGAAAGGCTTCTTGAGGAGAAATTGTAAGTCTGTGAGATGAATTAACAGAACACTAAGCAGTTTCTCAGAAAGCTTCTTTCCAGTTTTCATCTGAGGATATTTCCCTTTCACCAAAACCCTCCATGGGCTTCCAAATATCACTTTGCAAATTCCAGAAGAACAGTCTTAGCGAAAGGCTTCTTGAATGGAAATCTGTAACTCTGTGAGATGATTTCACATAACAAAAAGAAGTTTCACAGAAAGCTTCTTTCTCTTTGTTATCGGAGGATATTTCCTTTGGCCCTATAGTCTTCAAAGGGATCCGAAATAACCGTTCTCAGATTCCACAGAAATAAGCTAGCAAACAGATCGACGAAATACAGCTGTAACTCTGTGAGTGGAAGTCACACATTACAAAGCAGTTTCTCAGAAAGCTTCCTTCCAGTTTTTCTCTGAGGATATTTTCTTTTTCCCCATAGCCCTCTATGGGCTTCCAAATATCACTTTGCAAATTCCACAAGAACAGGCTTAGCGAACGGTTTCTTGAGGGGATAGCTGTAACTCTGTGAGATGAATTAACAGAACACAAAGCAGTTTCTCAGAAAGCTTCTTTCCAGTTTTCATCAGAGGATATTTCCTTTTTCACCATAGCCCTCCATGGGCTTCCATATATCACTTTGGAAATTCCTGAAGAACAGACATTGCGAAAGGCTTCTTGAGGGGAAAGCTGTAACTCTGTGAGATGATTTCACAGAACACAAAGAAGTTTTTCAGAAAGCTTCCTTCTCTTTGTTATCGGAAGATATTTCCTTTGGCCCTACAGACTTCAAAGGGATCAGAAATATCCGTTCTCAGATTCCACAGAAATAACGCCAGCAAACAGATCCACGAAATACAGCTGTAACTCTGTGAGTGGAAGTCACACATCACAAAGCAGTTTCTCAGAAAGCTTCTTTCCGGTTTTTCTCTCAGGATATTTTGTTTTTCAACAGCGCCCTCTTTGGGCTTCTAAATATCACTTTACAAATTCCAAAAGAACAGGCTTAGCGAATGGCTTCTTGAGTGGAAAGCTCTAAGTCTGTGGGACGAATTCACGGAAATCTAAGCAGTTTCTCAGAAAGCTTCTTTCCAGTTTTCATCTGAGTATATTTTCTTTTTCACCATAGCCCACCATGGGCTTCCAAATATCACTTTGCAAATTCCACAGGAACAGTCTTAGCGAAAGGCTTCTTGTGGGGAAAGCTGTAACTCTGTGAGTTGATTTCACAGAACACAAAGAAGTTTCTCAGAAAGCTTCTTTCTCTTTGTTTTCGGAGGATATTTCCTTTGGCCCTATAGTCTTCAAAGGGAGCCGAAATATCCGTTCTCAGAATCCCCAGAAATAAGGCTAGCAAACAGATTCACGAAATGCACCTGTAACTCTGTGAGTGGAAGTCTCACATCAGAAAGCAGTTTCTCAGAAAGATTCTTTCCAGTTTTTCTCTGAGGATATTTTCTTTTTCCGCAAAGCCCTCTATGGGCTTCCAAATATCACTTCGAAAATTCCACAAGAACAGGCTTAGCGAACGGCTTCTTGAGAGGGAAGCTGTAACTCTGTGAGATGAATTAGCAGAACACTAAGCAGCTTCTCAGAAAGCTTCTTTCCAGTTTTCATCTGAGGATATTTCCTTTTTCAACATAGCCCTCAATGGGCTTCCAAATACTACTTTTCAAATTCCAAAAGAACAGTCTTAGCGAAAGGCTTCTGGAGAAGAAAGCTGTAACTCTGTGAGATGATTTCACAGTACACAAAGAAGTTTCTCAGAAAGCTTCTTTCTCTTTCTTATCTTAGGATATTTCCTTTGGCCCTATATTATTCAAAGGGATCTCAAATGTCGGTTCTCAGATTCCACAGAAATAAGGCAAACAAACAGATCCACCAAATACAGCTGTAACTCTGTGAGTGGAAATTACACATCACAAAGCAATTTCTCAGAAATCTTGTATACAGTTTTTCTCAGAGGACATATTCTTTTTCCACCTAGCCCTCTATGGGCTTCCAAATATCACTTTGCAAATTCCACAAGAACAGGCTTAGCGAAAGGCTTCTTGAGGGGAAAGCTGCAACTCTGTGAGATGAATTAACAGAACACTAAGCAGTTTCTCTGAAAGCTTCTTTCCAGTTTTCATCTGCGGATATTTCCTTTTTCTCCACAATCCTCCACGGGCTTCCAAATATCACTTTGAAAATTCCACAAGAACAGTCTTAACAAAAGACTTCTTTAGGGGAAAGCTGTAACTCTGTGAGATGATTTCACAGAACACAAAGCAGTTTCTCAGAAAGCTTCCTTCTCATTTTGATCGGAGGATATTTCATTTGGCCCTATAATCTTCAAAGGGATCCCAAATATCCGTTCTCAGATTCCAAAGAAATAAGGCTAGCAAACAGATCCACGAAATACACCTGTAACTCTGTGAGTGGAAGTCTCACATCACAAAGCAGTTTCTCGGAAAGCTTCTTTCCAGTTTTTCTCTGAGGATATATTCTTTTTCCCCATAGCCCTCTAAGGGCCTCCAAATATCACTTTGCGAATTCCACAAGAACAGGCTTAGCGAAAGGCTTCTTGAGGGGAAAGCTGTAACTCTGTGAGATGATTTCACAGAACACAAAGAAGTTTCTCAGAAAGATTCTTTCTCTTTGTTATCGGAGGATATTTCCTTTGGCCCTATAGTCTTCAAAGGGATCCGAAATATCCTTTCTCAGATTCCACAGAAATAAGGCTAGCAAACAGATCCAGTAAATACAGCTGTAACTCTTTGAGTGGAAGTTACACATCACAAAGCAGTTTCTCAGAAAGCTACTTTCCAGTTTTTCTCCGAGAATATTTTCTTTTTCCCCATAGCCCTCTATGGGCTTTAAAATATCACTTTGCAAATTCCACAAGAACAGGCTTAGCGAACAGCTTCTTGATGGGAAAGCTATAACACTGTGGGACGAATTAACAGAACACTAAGCAGTTTCTCAGAAAGCTTCTTTCCAGTTTTCATCTCAGGATAATTCCCTTTTCACCATAGCCCTCCATGGGGTTCCAAATATCACTTTGCAAATTCCACAAGAACAGTCTTAGGGAAAGGGTTCTTGAAGGGAAAGCTGGAACTCTGTGAGATGATTTCCCAGAGCACAAAGGAGTTTCTCAGAAAGTTTCTTTCTGATTGTTATCGGAGGTAATTCCTTTGGCCTTCTGATCCTCAAGAGGATAGGAAATATCCGTTCTTAGATTCCACAGAAATAAGGCTAGCAAACAGATCGACGAAATACAGCCGTAACTCTGTGAGTGGAAGTCACACATGACAAAGCAGTTTCTGAGAAAGCTTCTTTCCAGTTTTTCTCTGAGGATATTTTCTTTTTCACCAGCGCCATCTATGGGCTTCTAAATATCACTTTTCAAATTCGAAAAGAACAGGTTTAGAGAACGGCTTCTTGAGGGGAAAACTATAACTCTGTGAGACGAATTAACAGAACACTAAGCATTTTCTCAGAAACCTTCTTTCCAGTTTTCATGTGAGGAAATTTCCTTTTTCATCATAGGCCTCCTTGGGCTTCCAAATATCACTTTGCAAATTCCACAAGAACAGTCTTAGCGATAGGCTCCTTGAGGGGAAAGCTGTAACTCTGTGAGATGATTTCACAGAACACAGAGATGTTTCTCAGAAAGCTTCTTTCTCTTTGTTATCTGAGGATATTTCCTTTGGCCCTATAGTCTTCCAAGGGATCCGAACTATCCGTTCTTAGATCCCACAGAAATAACGCTAGCAAACAGATCTAGGAAATACAGCTGTAACTCTGTGAGTGGAAGTCACACATCACAAAGCAGTTTCTCAGAAAGCTTCTTTCCAGTTTTTCTCTGAGGATATTTTCTTTTTCCCCATAGCCCTCTATGGGCTTCCAAATATCACTTTGCAAATTCCACAAGAACAGGCTTAGCGAACGGCTTCTTGAGGGGAAAGCTGAAACTCTGTGAGATGAATTAGTGGAACACTAAGCAGTTTCGCAAAAGCTTCTTTCCGGTTTTCATCTGAGGATTTTCCCTTTTTCACCATAGCCCTCTATGGGCTTCCAAATATCACTTCGCAAATTCAAAAAGGACAGTCCTAACGAAAGGCTTCTTGAGGGGCAAGCTGTAACTCTGTGAGATGATTTCACAAAACACAAAGAAGTTTCTAAGAAAGCTTCTTTCTCATTTTATTCGGAGGATATTTCCGTTGACCCTATACTCTTCAAAGGGATCCGAAATATCCGTTCAAGTTTCCACAGAAATAAGGCTAGCAAAGAGATCCGCGAAATACAGCTGTAACTCAGTGAGTGGAAGTCACACATCACAAAGCAGTTTCTCAGAAAGCTTCTTTCCATTTTTTTTTCTGAGGATATTTTCTTTTTTCCCTTAGCCTTCTATGTGCTTCCAAATATCTCTTTGCAAATTACACTAGAACAGGCTTAGCGAAGGGCTTGTTGAGGGGAAAGCTGAGTCACTGTGAGATGAATTAGCAGAACACTAAGCAGTTTCTCAGAATGCTTCTTTCCAGTTTTCATCTGAGGATATTCCCTTTTTCACTGTAGCCCTCCATGGGCTTCCAAATATCACTTTGAAAATTCCACAAGAACAGTCTTAGCGAAAGGCTTCTTGAGAGGAAAGCTGTAACTCTGTGAGGTGATATCGCAGAGCACGAAGAAGTTTCTCAGAAAGCTTCTTTCTCTTTGTTATCAGAGGATATTTAATTTGGCCCTATAGTCTTCCAAGGGATCCGAAATATCCGTTCTCAGATTCCACAGAAATAAGGCTAGCAAACAGATCCACGAAATAGAGCTGTAACTCTGTGAGTGGAAGTCACACATCGCAGAGCAGTTTCTCTGAGAGCTTCTTTCAAGTTTTTTTCTAGGATATTTTCTTTATCACCAGTGCCCTCTATGGGCTTCCAAATATCACTTTGCAAATTGCACAAGAACAGGCTTAGCGAACGGCTTCTTGAGTGGAAATCTCTATGTCTGTGGGACGAATTCACAGACAACTAAGCAGTTTCTCAGAAAGCTTCTTTCCAGTTTTCATCTGAGGATATTTCCTTTTTCACCATAGCCCTCCATGGGCTTCCAAATATCACTTTGCAAATTCCACAAGAACAGTATTAGTGAAAGGCTTCTCGAGGGGAAAGCTGTAACTCCTTGAGATGATTTCACAGAACACAGAGATATTTCTCAGAAAGCTTCTTTTTCTTTGCTTTCTTATGATACTTCTTTTGGCCCTATAGTCTTCAAAGGGATCCAAAATATCCGTTCTCAGATTCCACAGAAATAAGGCTGGGAAACAGATCCACGAAATAGAGCTGTAACTCTGTGAGTGGAAGTCACAGATCACAGAGCAGTTTCTCACAAACTTCTTTCCATTTTTCTCTGAGGATATTTTCTTTTTCCCCTTAGCCCTCTATGGGCTTCCAAATATCACTTTGCAAATTCCACAAGAACAGGCTTAGCGAAAGGCTTCTTGAGGGGAAAGCTGTCACTCTGTGAGATGATTTCGCAGAACACAAAGAAGTTTCTCAGAAAGCTTCGTTCTTTTGTTATCAGAGGATATTTAATTTGGCCCTATACTCTTCCAAGATTTCCGAAATATCTGTTGTCAGATTCCACAGAAATAAGGCTAGCAAACAGAGCCACGAAATACAGCTGTTACTGAGAGTGGAAGTCACATATCACAAAGCAGTTTCTCAGAAAGCTTCTTTCCAGTTTTTCTCTGAGGATATTTTTTTTTTCCCCATAGCCCTCTATGGGCTTCCAAATATCACTTTGTAAATTCCACAAGAACAGGTTGATCGAAAGGCTTCTTGAGGGGAAAGCTGTAACTCTGAGAGAAGAATTAGCGGAACACTAAGCAGTTTCTCAGAAACCTTCTTTCCAGTTTTCATGTGAAGATATTTCCCTTTTCACGATAGCCCTCCATGGGGTTCCAAATATCACTTTAGAAATTCCACAAGAACCGTCTTAGCGAAAGGCTTCTTGAGGGGAAAGCTGTAACTCTGTGAGATGATTTCACAGAACACACAGAAGTTTCTCAGAAAGCTTCTTTGTCATTTTGATCGGAGTATATTTCCTTTGGCCCTGTAGTCTTCAAAGGGATCCGAAATATCAGTTTTCATATTCCACAGAAATAAGGCTGGCAAAAAGATCCATGAAATACAACTGTAACTCTGTGCCTGCAAGTCACCCATCACAAAGCAGTTTCTTAGAAAGCTTCTTTCCAGTTTTTCTCTCAGATATTTTCTTTTTCCCTATAGCCCTCTATGGGCTTCCAAATTTCACTTTGCAAATTCACAAGAACAGGCTTAGCGAACGGTTTCTTGAGGGGAAAGCTGAAACTCTGTGAGATGAATTAACAGAACACTAAACAGTTTCTCAGAAAGCTTCTTTTCAGTTTTCATCAGAGGATATTTCCTTTTTCACCATAGCCCTCAATGGGCTTCCAAATATCACTTTGCAAATTCCAGAAGAACAGTCTTAGCGAAAGGATTCTTGAGGGGAAAGCTGTAACTCTGTGAGATGATTTCACAGAACACAAAGAAGTTTGTCAGTTAGCTTCTTTCTCTTTGTTATCGGAGGATATTTAGTTTGTCCCTATAGACTTCAAAGGGATCTGAAATATCAGTTCTCAGATTCCACAGAAATAAGGCTAGCAAACAGATCCACGAAATACAGCTGTAACTCTGTGTGTGGAAGTCACACATCACAAAGCAGTTTCTCAGAAAGCTTCTTTCCAGTTTTTCCCTGAGGATATTTTCTTTTTCCCCATAGCCCTCTATGGGTTTCCAAATATCACTTTGAAAATTCCACAAGAACAGGCTTAGCGAACGGCTTCTTGAGGGGAAAGATGAAACTCTGTGATATGATTTCACAGAACAGAAAGAAGTTTCTCAGAATGCTTTTTTCTCTTTTTGATTGGAGGATAATTCCTTTGCCCCTATAGTCTTCAAAGAGATCCGAAATATCCGTTCAAGATTCCACAGAAATAAGGCCAGCAAACAGACCCACGAAATACACCTGTAACTCTGTGAGTGGAAGTCACACATCACAAAGCAGTTTCTCAGAAAGCTTCTTTCCAGTTTTTCTCTGAGGATATTTTCATTTTCCCCATAGCCTTCTAAGGGCTTCCAAATATCACTTTGCAAATTCCACAAGAACAGGATTAGCGAACGGCTTCTTGATGGGAAAGATGAAACTCTGTGAAATAAATTAGCAGAACACTAAGCAGCTTCTCTGAAAGCCTCTTTCCAGTTCCCATGTGAGGATATTTCCTTTTTCACCATAGCCCTCAATGGGCTTCCAAATATCACTTTGCAAATTCCCCAAGTACAGTCTTAGCGAAAGTCTTCTTGAGAGGAAAGCTGTAACTCTGTGAGATGATTTCACAGAACACAAAGAAGTTTCTCAGAAAGCTTCTTTCTCTTTGTTATCGGAGGATTTTTCCTTTGGCCCTATAGTCTTCAAAGGGATCCGAAATATCCGTTCTCAGATTCCACAGAAATAAAGCTAGCAAACAGATCCACGACATACAGCTGTAACTCTGTGAGTGGAAGTCTACACATCACAAAGCAGTTTCTCAGAAAGCTTCTTTCCAGTTTTTCTCTGAGGATATTTTCTTTTCCCCTAGACCTCTATGGGCTTCCAAATATCACTTGCAAATTCCACAAGAACAGGCTAAGCGAACGGCTTCATGAGGGAAACCTGCAACTCTGTGAGATGAATTAACAGAACACTAAGCAGTTTCTCAGAAAGCTTGTTTCCAGTTTTCTTCTGAGGATATTTCCTTTCACCGTAGCCCTCCATGGGCTTCCAAATATCACTTTGCAAATTCCACAAGAACAGTCTTAGCGAAGGGCTACTTGAGGAGAAAGCTGTAACTCTCTGAGATGATTTCACATAACACGAAGAAGTTTCTCAGAAATCTTCTTTATCGTTTTGGTCGGAGGATATTTCCTTTGGCCCTATAGTCTTCAGAGGAATCCGAAATATCCGTTCTCAGATTCCTGAAAAATAAGGCTAGAAAACAGATCCACGAAATACAGCTGTAACTCTGTGAGTGGAAGTCAGACATCACAAAGCAGTTTCTCAGAAAGCTTCTTTCCAGTTTTTCTCCGATTATATTTTATTTTTCACCATCGCCCTCTAGGGGCTTGCAAATATCACATTTCAAATTCCACAAAAACAGGCTTAGCGAACGGCATCTTGAGGGGAAACCTGTAACTCTGTGAGATGATTTCACAGAACACAAAGAAGTTTCTCAGAAACCTTCTTTCCAGTTTTCACCTGAGGATATTTCCTTTTTCACCATAGCACTCCAAGGGCTTCCAAATATCCCTTTGCAAATTCCACAAGAACAGTCTTAGCGAAAGTCTTCTTGAGGGGAAAGCTGTAACCCTGTGAGATGATTTCACAGAACACAAAGAAGTTTCTCAGATAGCTTCTTTCCCATTTTGATCGGAGGATATTTCCTTTGGCCCTATAGTCTTCAAAGAGGTCCGAAATATCCGTTCTCCGATTCCCCAAAAATAAGGCTAGCAAACCCATCCACGACATACAGCTGTAACTCTGTGAGTGGAAGTCACACATCACAGAGCAGTTTTTCAGAAAGCTTCTTTCCAGTTTTTCTCTCCGGAGATTTTGTTTTTCAACAGCACCCACTTTGGGCTTCTAAATATCACTTTACAAATTCCCCAAGAACAGGCTTAGCGAAAGGTTTCTTGAGGGGAAAGCTGTAATTCTGTGACATGAATTAGCAGAACACTAAGCTGTTTCTGAGAAAGATTCTTTCCAGTTTTCATCGGAGGCTATTTCCTTTTTCACCATAGCCCTCCATGGGCTTCCAAATATCACATTGCAAATTCCACAGGAACAGTCTTAGCGAAAGGCTTCTTGAGGGGTAAGCTGTAACTCTGTGTGATGATTTCAGAGAACACAAAGAAGTTTCTCAGAAAGCTTCTTTCTATTTGTTATCGGAGGTCATTTCCTTTCGCCCTATAGTCTTCAAAGGGATCCGAAATATCCGTTCTCAGATTCCACAGAAATAAGGCTAGCAAAGAGATCCACGAAATACAGCTGTAACTCTGTGAGTGGAATTCACACATCACAAAGCAGTTTCTCAGAAATGTTCTTTCCAGTTTTTCTCTAAGGATATTTTCTTTTTCTCCATAGCCCTCTATGGGCTTCCAAATATCACTTTACAAATTCCACCAGAACAGGCTTAGCGAATGGCTTCTTGAGGGGAAAGCTGTACCTCTGTGAGATGAATTAACAGACCACTAAGCAGTTTCTCAGAAAGCTTCTTTCCAGTTTTCATCTGAGGATATTTCCCTTTTCACCACAGCTCTCCATGGGCTTCCAAATATCACCCTGCAAGTTCCACAAGAACAGTCTCAGCGAAAGGATTCTTGAGGGGAAAGCTGTAACTCTGTGAGATGACTTCACAGAACACAAAGAAGTTTCTCAGAAAGCTTCTTTCTCTTTGTTATCGGAGGATGTTTCCTTTGGCCCTTTCGTCTTCAAAGGGATCCGAAATATCCGTTCTCAGATTCCACAGAAATAAGGCTAGCCAACAGATCCACGAAATTCAGCTGTAACTCTGTGAGTGGAAGTCACACATCACAAAGCAGTTTTTCAGAAAGCTTCCTTCCAGTTTTTTTTGAGGATATTTTCTTTTTCCCCATAGCCCTCTATGGACATCCAAATATCACTTTGCAAATTCCACCAGAACAGGCTTAGCGAAAGCCTTCTTGAGGTGAAAGCTGTATCTCTGTAAGATGAATTAACAGAACACCAAGTAGTTTCTGAGAAAGCTTCTTTCCATTTTTCATCTGAAGATATTTCCTTTTCACCCTAGCCCTCCATGGGCTTCCATATATCACTTTTCAAATTCCACAAGAACAGACTTAGCGAAAGGCTTCCTGAGGAAAAAGCTGTAACTCTGTGAGATGATTTCAGGGATCACAAAGAAGTATCTCAGATAGCTTCTTTCTCTTTGTTAACGGAGGATATTTCCTTCGGCCCTATAGTCTTCAAAGGGATCCGAAATATCCGTTCTTAGATTCCACAGAAATAAGGCTAGCAAACAGATCCATGAAATACAGCTGTAACTCTGTGAGTGGAAGTCACACATCACAAAGCAGTTTCTCAGAAAGCTTCTTTCTCATTTTGATCGGAGGATATTTCCTTTGGCCGTATAGTCTTCAAAGGGATCCGAAATATCCGTTCTCAGATTCCACAGAAATAAGGCTAGTAAACAGATCCACGAAATACAGCTGTAACTCTGTGAGTGGAAGTCATATATCAAAAAGCAGTTTCTCATAAAGCTTCTTTCCAGTTATCTGAGGCCATTTCCTTTTTCAACATAGCCCTACATGGGCTTCCAAATATCACTTTGCAAATTCCACAAAAACAGTCTTAGCGAAAGGCTTCTTGAGGGGAAAGCTGTAACTCTGTGAGATGATTTGAGGGAACACAAAGAAGTTTCTGAGATAGCTTCTTTCTCTTTGTTAATGGAGGATATTTCCTTTGGCCCTATAGTCCTCAAAGGGATCCGAAATATCCGTTCTCAGATTCCACAGAAATAAGGCTGGGAGACAGATCCACGAAATACAGCTGTAACTCTGTGAATGGAAGTCACACATCACAAAGCAGTTTCTCAGAAGGCTTCTTTCCAGATTTTCTCTGAGGATATATCCTTTTTTCCAATGGACCTCCATGGGCTGCCAAATATCACTTTGCAAATTCCACAAGAACGGTCTTAGCGAAAGTCTTCTTGAGGGGAAAGCTGTAACTCTGTGATATGATTTCACAGAAGACAAAGAAGTTTGTCAGAAAGCTTCTTTCCCTTTGTTATCGCAGGATATTTCCTTTGGCCCTATAGTCTTCAAAGGGATCCGAAATATCCGCTCTCAGATTCCACAGAAATAAGGCTAGCAAACAGATCCAAGAAATACAGCTGTAACTCTGTGAGTGAAAGTCAAACATCACAAAGCAGTTTCTCAGAAAGCTTCTTTCCAGTTTTTCTCTGAGGATATTTTCCTTTTACCCATAGCCCTCTATGGGCTTCCAAATGTCACTTTGCAAATTCCACAAGAACAGGCTTAGCGAAACGCTTCTTGAGTGGAAAGCTTTACCTCTGTAAGATGATTTCACAGAACACAAAGAAGTTTCTCAGAATGCTTCTTTCTCATTTGGATCGGAGGATATTTCCTTTGGCCCTATAGTCTTCAAAGGGATCCGAAATATCCGTTCTCAGATTCCAAAGAAATAAGGCTAGCAAACAGATCCACGAAATACAGCTATAACTCTGTAAGTGGAAGTCACACATCACAAAGCGGTTACTCAGAAAACTTCTTTCCATTTTTTCTCTGAGGATATTTTCTTTTTCACCGTAGCCCTCTATGGGCTTCCAAATATCACCATGCAGATTCCACAAGAACACACTTAGCGAACGGCTTCTTGAGGTGAAAGCTGAAACTCTGTAATATTAATTAGCAGAACACTAAGCAGTTTCTCAGAGAGCTTTTTTCCAGTTTTCCTCTGAGGATATTTCCTTTTTCACCAAAGCCCTCCATGGGCTTCCAAATATCACTTTGCAAATTCCACAAGAACAGTCTTAGCGAAAGGCTTCTTGAGGGGAAAGCTGTAACTCTGTGAGATGATTTCACAGAACACAAATAAGTTTCTCAGAAAGCTTCTTTCTCATTTTGATGGGAGGATATTTCCTTTGGATCTATAGTCTTCAAATGGATCCGAAATATCCGTTCTCAGATTCCACAGAAATAAGGCTAGCAAACAGATCCCCGAAATACAGCTGTAACTCTTTGATTGGACGTCACACATCATAAAGCAGTTTCTCAGAAAGCTTCTTTCCAGTTTTTTTCTAGGGATATTTTCTTTTTCCCCATAGCCCTCTACGGGCTTCCAAATATCACTTTGCAAATTCCACAAGAACAGGCTTAGCAAACGGCTTCTTGAGGATAAAGCTGAAACTCTGTGAGATGAATTAGCAGAAGACTAACCAGTTTCTCAGAAAGATTCTTTCCAGTTTTCATCTGAGCATATTTCCTTTTTCATCATAGCCCTCCATGGGCTTCCAAATATCACATTGCAAATTCCACAAGAACAGTCTTAGCGAAAGGCTTCTTGAGGATAAAGCTGTAACTCTATGAGATGATTTCACAGAACACAAAGAAGTTTCTCAGAAAGCTTCTTTCTCATTTTGATCGGAGGATATTTCCTTTGGCCCTATAGTCTTCGAAGGAATCCGAAATATCCGTTCTCAGATTCCACAGAAGTAAGGCTAGGAAACAGATCCAAGAAATACAGCTGTAACTCTGTGAGTGGAAGTCACACATAACAAAGCAGTTTCTCAGAAAGGTTCTTTCCATTTTTTCTCTTAGGATATTTTCTTTTTCACCATAGCCGTCTACGAGCTTCCAAATATCACTTTCCAAATTCCACAAGAAAAGTCTTAGTGAACGGTTCTTGCGGGGAAAGCTGTAACCCTGTGAGATGAATTACAGAACACTAAGTAGTTTCTCGGAAAGCTTCTTTCCAGTTTTCATCTCAGGATATTTCCTTTTTCACCATAGCCCTCCATGAGCTTCCAAATATCACTTTGCAAATTCCACAAGAACAGGTTTAGCGAACGGCTTCTTGAGGTGAAAGCTGTAACTCTTCGAGCTGAATTAACAGAACACGAAGTTTTTTCTCAGAAAGCTTCTTTAGAGTTTTCATCGGAGGATATTTCCTTTTTCACCATAGCCCTCCATGGGCTTCCAAATAACACTTTGCAAATTCCCCAAGAACAGTCTTAGCGAAAGGCTTCTGGAGGGAAAGCTGTAACTCTGTGAGATGATTTCACAGAACACCAAGAAGTTTCTCAGGAAGCTTCTTTCTCTTTGTTATCGGAGGACATTTCCTTTGACCCTGTAGTCTTCGAAGGGATCTGAAATATCCGTTCTCAGATTCAACAGAAATAAGGCTAGCAAACAGATCCACGAAACACAGCTGTAAGTCTGTGAATGGAAGTCACACATCGCAAAGCAGTTACTCAGAAAACTTCTTTCAACTTTTTTTCTAGGATATTTTCTTTTTCACCAGCATCCTCTAAGGGCTTCCAAATATCACTTTGCAAATTACACAGGAACAGGCTTAGCGAATGGCTTCTTGATTGGAAAGGTATAAGTCAGTGGGACGAATTAACAGAACACTAAGCAGTTTCTCAAAAAGCTTCTTTCCAGTTTTCATCTGAGGATATTTCCTTTTTCACCGTAGCCCTCCATGGGCTTCCAAATATCACATTGCAAATTCCACAAGAACAGTCTTAGCGAAAGGCTTCTTCAGGGGAAAGCTGTAACTCTGTGAGTTGATTTCACAGAACACAAAGAAGTTTCTGAGAAAGCTTCTTTCTCTTTGTTATCGGAGGATATTATCTTTAGCCCCTATAGTCTTCCAAGGGATCCGAAATATCCGTTCTCAGATTCCACAGAAATAAGGCTAGCTAACAGATCCATGAAATACAGCTGTTACTCTGTGAGTGGAAGTCACACATCACAAAGCAGTTTTTCAGAAAGCTTCTTTCCAGTTTTTCTCTGAGTTTATTTTCTTTTCCCCCTTAGCCCTCTATGGGCTTCCAAATATCACTTTGCCAATTCTACAAGAATAGGCTTAGCGAAAGGCTTCTTGAGGGGAAAGCTGTAAGTCTGTGAGATGAATTAACAGAACACTAACCAGTTTCTCAGAAAGCTGTTTTCCAGTTTTCATCTGAGGACATTTCCTTTCTCACCGTAGCCCTCCATGGGCTTCCAAATATCACTTTGCAAATTCCACAAGAACAGTCTTAGCCAAAGGCTTCTTCAGGGGAAAGCTGAATCTCTGTGAGATGATTTCCCAGAACACAAAGAAGTTTCTCAGAAAGCTTCTTTCTCTTTGTTTTTGGAGGATATTTCCTTTGGCCCTATAGTCTTCAAAGGAATCGGAAATATCCGTTTTTAGATTCCAAAGAAATAAGGCTAGAAAACAGATCCACGAAATACAGCTGTAACTCTGTGAGTGGAAGTCACACATCACAAAGCAGTTTCTCAGAAAGCTTCTTTCAAGTTTTTTTCTAGGATATTTTCTTTTTCACCATCGCCCTCCATGGGCTTCCAAATATCACTTTGCAAAGTCCACAACAACAGGCCTAGCTAACGGCTTCTTGAGGGGCAAGCTGTTACTCTTTGAGAAGAATTAACAGAACACTAAGCAGTATCTCAGAAAGCTTCTTTCCAGTTTTCATCTGAGGATATTTCCTTTTTCACCGTAGCCCTCCAAGGGCTTCCAAATATCACTTTGCAAATTCAACAAGAACAGTCTCAGCGAAAGGCTTCTTGAGGGGAAAGCTGTAACTCTGTGAGATGAGTTCACAGAACTCAATGAAGTTTCTCAGAAAGCTTCTTTCTCTTTGTTATCGGAGGATAATTCCTTTGGCCCTATAGTCCTCCAAGGGATCCGAAATATCCAATCTCAGATTCCACAGAAATAAGGCTAGCAAACAGATACATGAATAACAGCTGTAACTCTGTGAATCGAAGTCACACATCACAAAGGGGTTTCTCAGAAAGCTTCTTTCAATTTTTTTTCTAGGATATTTCCTTTTTCACCAGCGCCCTGTATGGGCTTCCAAATATCACTTTGCAAATTCCACAAGAACAGTCTTAGCAAACGGCTTCTTGAGTGGAAAGCTATAAGTCTGTGGGAGGAATTAACAGAACACTAAACAGTTTCTCAGAAAGCTTCTTTCCACTTTTCATCTGACGATATTTGCTTTTTCACTATAGCCCTCCATGGGCTTCCAAATATCACTTGGCAAATTCCACAAAACAATCATAGCGAAAGGCTTCTTGAGGGGAAATCTGTAACTCTGTGAGATGATTTCACAGAACACAAAGAAGTTTCTCAGAAAGTTTCTTTCTCTTTGTTACGGGGGATACTTCCTTTGATCCTATAATCTTCCAAGGGATCGGAAATATCCGTTCTCAGATTCAACAGACATAAGGCTAGCAAGCAGATCCACGAAATACAGCTATAACTCTGTGAGTGGAAGTCACACATCACAAAGCAGTTTCTCATAAAGCTTCTTTCCAGTTTTTCTCTCAGGATATTTTCTTTTTTCCCTTACCCTTCCATGGGCTTCCAAATATGACTTTGCAAATTCCACAAAAACAGGCTTAGTGAACGGCTTCTTGAGGGGAAAGCTGTAAGTCTGTGAGATGAATAAATAAAACACTGAATAGGTTCTCAGAAAGCTTCTTTCCAGTTTTCATCTGAGGATATTTCCTTTTTCACCACAGCCTTCCATGGGCTTCCAAATATCACTTTGCAAATTCCACAAGAACAGGCTTAGCGAAAGGCTTCTTGAGGGGAAAGCTGTAACTCTGAGATAATTTCACAGAACACCAAGAAGTCTGTCAGAAAGCTTCTTTCTCTTTGTTTTCAGAGGTATTTCCTTTGGCCCTATAGTCCTCAAAGGCATCCGAACTATCCGTTGTAAGATTCCACAGAAAGAGGGCCAGGAAACAGATCCATGAAATAGAGCTGTAACTCTGTGAGTGGAAGTCACACATCACAAAACAGTTTCTCAGAAAGCTTCTTTCAAGTTTTTTTCTAGGATATTTTCTTTTTCACCAGCGCCCTCTATTGGCCTCAAAATATTACTTTGCAAATTCCACAAGAAGAGGCTTAGCGAACGGCTTCTTGAGGGGAAAGCTGTAAGTCTGTGAGATGAATTAACAGAACACTAAGCAGTATCTCAGAATGCTTCTTTCCATTTTTCATATGAGGATATTTCCTTTTTCACCATAGCCCTCCATGGGCTTCCAAATATCACTTTGCAAATTCCACAAGAACTGTCTTAGTGAAAGGCTTCTTGAGGGTAATATGTAACTCTGTGAGATGATTTCACAGAACACAAAGAAGTTTCTCAGAAAGCTTCTTTTTCTTTGTTATCGGAGGATATTTCCTTTGGCCCTGTACTCTTCAAAGGTATCCGAAATATCCGTTCTCAGTATCCACAGAAATAAGGTTAGCAAACAGATCCACCTAATAGAGCTGTAACTCTGTGATTGGAGGTCACATATCACAAAGCAGTTTCTCAGAAAGCTTCTTTCCAGTTTTTCTCTAAAGATATTTTCTTTATCCCCTATCCCTCTATGGGATTCCAAATATCACTTTGCAAATTCCACAAGAACAGGCTTAGCGAACGGCTTCATGAGGGGAAAGTTGTAACCCTGTGAGATGAATTAACAGTACACTAAGCAGTTACTCAGAAAGCTTCTTTCCAGTTTCTCTCTGAGGATATTTTCTTTTTCATCAGCGCCCTCTACGGGCTTCTAAATATCAATTTGCAAATTCCACAAGAACAGGCTTAGCGAACGGCTTCTTGAATGGAACGCTATAACTCTGTTGGACGAATTAAGAGAACACTAAGCATTTTCCCAGAAAGCTTCTTTCCAGTTTTCATGTGAGGATATTTCCTTTTTCACCATAGCCCTCCATGGGCTTCCAAATATCACTTTGCAAATTCCACAAGAACAGTCTTAGCGAAAGGCTTCTTGAGGTGAAAGCTGTAACTCTGTGAGATGATTTCACAGAACACAAAGAAGTTTCTCAGAAAGCTTCTTTCTCTTTGTTATCGGAGGTATTTCCTTTGGCCCTATAGTTTTCAAAGGGATCCGAGCTATCCGTTCTCAGATTCCTCAGAAATAGGGCTAGGAAACAGATCCACGAAATACAGCTGTAACTCTGTGAGTGGAAGTCACACATCACAAAGCAGTTTCTCAGAAAGCTTCTTTCAAGTTTTTTTCTAGGATATTTTCTTTTTCACCAGCGTACTCTATAGGCTTCCCAATATCACTTTGGAAATTCCACAAGAACAGGCTTAGCGAACGGCATCTTGAGTGGAAAGCTATAAGTCTGTGGGACGAATTAACAAAACACTATGCAGTTTCTCAGAAAGCTTCTTTCCAGTCTTCATTTGAGGATATTTCCTTCTTCACCATAGCCCTCCATGGGTTTCCAAATATCACTTTGCAAATTCCACAAGAACAGTCTTAGCGAAAGGCTTCTTGAGGGGAAAGCTGTAACTCTGTGAGTTGTTTTAACAGAACACAAAGAAGATTCTCAGAAAGCTTCTTTCTCTTTGTTATCGGAGGATATTTCCTTTGGCCCTATACTCTTGAAAGGGATCCGAAATATCCATTCTCAGATATCACAGAAATAAGACTAGCAAACAAATCCACGAAATACAGCTGTAACTCTGTGAGTGGAAGTCACACATCACAAAACAGTTTCTCAGAAAGCTTCTTTCAAGTTTTTTTCTAGGATATTTTGTTTTCCACCAGCGCCCTCTAAGGGCCTCCAAATATTACTTTGCAAATTCCACAAGAAGAGGCTTAGCGAACGGCTTCTTGAGGGGAAAACTGTAACTCTGTGAGATAAATTAACAGAACACTAAGCAGTATCTCAGAATGCTTCTTCCATTTTTCATCTGAGGATATTTCCTTTTTCACCATAGCCCTCCTTGGGCTTCCAAATATCACTTTGCAAATTCCACAAGAACAGTCTTAGTGAAAGGCTTCTTGAGGGTAAGATGTAACTCTGTGAGATGATATCACAGAACACAAAGAAGTTTCTCAGAAAGCTTCTTTCTCTTTCTTATCGGAGTATATTTCCTTTGGCCGTATAATCTTCTAGGGGATCCGAAATATCTGTTCTCAGATTCCACAGAAATAAGGCTAGCAAAGAGATCCACGAAATACAGATGTAACCCTGGGAGTGGAAGTAACACATCACAAAGCAGTTTCTCAGAAAGCTTCTTTCCAGTTTTTCTCTGAGGATATTTTCTTTTTCACCATAGCCCTCTATGGGCTTCCCAATATCACTTTGCGAATTCCACCAGAACAGGCATAGCGAGCGGCTTCTTGAGGGGAAAGCTGTAACTCGGTGAGATGAATTCACAGAACACTAAGCAGTTTCTCAGAAAGCTTCTTTCCAGATTTCGTCTGAGGATATTTCCTTTTTCTCCATAGCCCTCTATGGGCTTCCAAATATCACTTTGCAAATTACACAAGAACTGTCTTAGTGAAAGGCTTCTTGAGGGGAAAGCTGTAACTCTGTGAGATGATTTCACAGAACACAAAGAAGTTTCTCAGAAAGCTTCTTTCTCTTTCTTATCGGAGGATATTTCCTTTGGCCATATAGTCTTCAAAGGGATCCGAAATATCTGTTCTCAGATGCCACAGAAATAAGGCTAGCAAAGAGATCCACGAAATACAGATGTAACCCTGGGAGTGGAAGTAACACATCACAAAGCAGTTTCTCATAAAGCTTCTTTCCAGTTTTTCTCTGAGGATATTTTCTTTTTCACCATAGCCCTCTATGGGCTTCCCAATATCACTTTGGGAATTCCACCAGAACAGGCATAGCGAGCGGCTTCTTGAGGGGAAAGCTGTAACTCGGTGAGATGAATTCACAGAACACTAAGCAGTTTCTCAGAAAGCTTCTTTCTCTTTCATATCGGAGGATATTTCCTTTGGCCCTATAGTCTTCAAAGGGATCCGAAATATCCGTTCTCAGATTCCACAGAAATAAGGCTAGCTAACAGATCCACGAAATGCAGCTGTAACTCTGTGAGTGGAAGTCACACATCACAAAGCAGTTTCTCAGAATGCTTCTTTCAAGGTTTTTTCTAGGATATATATTTTTTCAACAGCGCCATCCAAGGGCTTTCTAATATCACTTTGCAAATTCCACAAGAACAGGCTTAGCGAACGGCTTCTTGAGTGGAAAGCTATAAGTCTGTGGGACGAATTAACAGAACACTAAGCAGTTTCTCCGAAAGCTTCTTTCCACTTTTCATCTGAGGATATTTCCTTTTTTATCATAGCCCTCCATCGGCTTCCAAATATCAGTTTGGAAATTCCACAAGAACAGTCTTAGCGAAAGGCTTCTTAAATGGAAATCTGTAACTCTGTGAGATGATTTCACAGAACACAAAGAAGTTTCTCAGAAGCTTCTTTCTCTTTGTTAACGGGGGATATTTCCTTTGGCCGTATAGTCTTCCAAGGGATCCGAAATCTCCGTTCTCAGAATTCACAGAAGTAAGGCTAGCAAACAGATCCACGAAACACAGCTTTAACTCTGTCAGTGGAAGTTACACATCACAAAGCAGTTTCTCAGAAAGCTTCTTTCAAGTTTTTCTCTGAGGATATTTTCTTTTTCCCCTTAGCCTTCTATGGGCTTCCTAATATGACTTTGGAAATTCCACAAGAATAGGCTTAGCGAACGGCTCTTGAGGGGAAAGCTGTAACTCTGTGAGATGAATTAACAGAACACTGAGTAGGTTCTCAGAAAGCTTCTTTCCAGTTTCCATCTGAGGATATTTCCTTTTGCACCAAAGCCGTCAATGGGCTTCCAAATATCACTTTGCCAATTCCACAAGAACTGTCTTAGCGAAAGGCTTCTTGAGGGGAAAGCTGTAACTCTGTGTGATGATTTCACAGAACACCAAGAAGTTTCTCAGAAAGCTTCTTTCTCTTTGTTATCGGAGGATATTTCCTTTGGCCCTAGGGTCTTCCAAGGGATCCGAATATCCGTTCTCAGATTCCACAGAAATAAGGCTAGCAAACAGCTACACGAAATACAGCTGTATCTCTGTGAGTGGAAGTCACACATCACAAAGCAGTTTCTCAGAAAGCTTCTTTCCAGTTTTTCTCTGAGGATATTTTCTTTTTCCCCTTAGCCTTCTATGGGCTTCCTAATATGACTTTGCAAATTCCACAAAAACAGGCTTAGCGAACGGATTCTTGGGGGAAAGCAGTAAGTCTGTGAGATGAATTACGAGAACACTGTGTAGTTTCCTAGAAAGCTTCTTTCCAGTTTTCATATGAGGATATTTCCCTTTTCATCATAGCCCTCCATGGGCTTCCAAATATCACTTTGGAAATTCCACAAGAACAGCCTTAGCGAAAGGCTTCTTGAAAGGAAAGCAGTAACCCTGTGAGATTATTTCACAGAACACAGAGAACTTTCTCAGAAAGCTTTTTCTCTTTGTTATCGGAGGTATTTCCTTTGGCCCTATAGTCTTCAAAGGGATACGAACTATCCGTTCTCAGATTCCACAGAAAAAGAGGGAGGAAACAGATTCACGAAATACACCTGTAACTCTGTGAGTGGAAGTCACACATCACAACGCGGTTTCTCAGAAAGCTTCTTACCAGTTTTCATCTGAGGATATTTCCTTTTTCACCGTAGCCCTCCAACGGCTTCCAAATATCACTTTGCAAATTCAACAAGAACAGTCTCAGTGAAAGGCTTCTTGAGGGGAAAGCTGTAACTCTGTGCGATGACTTCACAGAACACAATGAAGTTTCTCAGAAACCTTCTTTCTCTTTGTTATCGGAGGATAATTCCTTTGGCCCTATAGTCTTCCAAGGGATCCGAAATATCCGTTCTCAGATTCCACAGAAATAAGGCTAGCAAACAGATCCATGAATAACAGCTGTAACTCTTTGAATCGAAGTCACACATCACAAAGCGGTTTCTCAGAAAGCTTCTTTCAATTTTTTTCTAGGATATTTTCTTTTTCACCAGCGCCCTGTATGGGCTTTCAAATATCACTTTGCAAATTCCACAAGAACAGGCTTAGCAAACGGCTTCTTGAGTTGAAAGCTATAAGTCTGTGGGAGGAATTAACAGAACACTAAACAGTTTCTCAGAAAGCTTCTTTCCACTTTTCATCTGAGGATATTTGCTTTTTCACCATAGCCCTCCATGGGCTTCCAAATATCACTTTGCAAATTCCACAAAAAATTCTTAGCGAAAGGCTTCTTGAGGGGAAATCTGTAACTCTGTGAGATGATTTCACAGAACACAAAGAAGTTTCTCAGAAAGCTTCTTTCTCTTTGTTACGGGGGATACTTCCTTTGATCCTATAGACTTCCAAGGGAACGGAAATAGACGTTCTCAGATACAACAGACATAAGGCTTGCAAACAGATCCACGAAATACAGCTACAACTCTGTGAGTGGAAGTCACACATCACAAAGCAGTTTCTCATAAAGCTTCTTTCCAGTTTTTCTCTCAGGATATTTTCTTTTTCCCCTTAGCCTTCCATGGGCTTCCAAATATGACTTTGCAAATTCCACAAAAACAGGCTTAGTGAACGGCTTCTTTAGGGGAAAGCTGTAAGTCTGTGAGGTGAATAAATAGAACACTGAGTAGGTCTCCAGAAAGCTTCTTTCCAGTTTTCATCTGAGGATATTTCCTTTTTCACCATAGCCCTCCATGGGCTTCCAAATATCACTTTTCAAATTCCACAAGAACAATCTTAGCGAAAGGATTCTTGAGGGGAAAGCTCTAACTCTGTGAGATGATTTCACAGAACACAAAGAAGTTTCTCAGAAAGCTTCTTTCTCTTTGTTATCGGAGGATATTTCCTTTGGCCGTATAAGCTTCAAAGGCATCCGAAATATGTGCTCTCAGGTTCCACAGAAATAAGGCTAGCAAAGAGATCCAGGAAATACAGATATAACCCTGTGAGTGGAAGTCACACATCACAAAGCAGTTTCTCAGAAAGCTTCTTTCCAGTTTTTCTCTGATAGATATTTTCTTTTTCACCATAGCCCTCTATGGGCTTCCCAATATCACTTTGCGAATTCCACAAGAACAGGCTAAGCGAGCGACTTCTTGAGGGGAAAGCTGTAACTCTGTGAGATGAATTCACAGAACACTAAGCAGTTTGTCAGAAAGCTTCTTTCTAGATTTCATCTGAGGATATTTCCTTTTTCAACATAGCCCTCTAAGAGCTTCCAAATATCACTTTGCAAATTCCACATGAACTGTCTTAGTGAAAGGCTTCTTGAAGGGAAAGCTTTAAGTCTGTGAGATGATTTCCAGATCACATAGAAGTTTCTCAGAAAGATTCTTTCTCTTTGTTATCGGAGGATATTTCCTTTTGCCCTATAGTCTTCAAAGGGATCCGAAATATCTGTTCTCAGATTCCACAGACATAAGGCTAGCAAAGAGATCCACGAAATACAGATGTATCTCTGTGAGTGGAAGTCACACATCACAAAGCACTTTCTCAGAAAGCTTCTTTCCATTTTTTCTCTGAGGATATTTTCTTTTTCGCTATAGCCCTCTATGGGCTTCCCAATATCACTTTGCGAATTCCACAAGAACAGGCTTAGCGAGCGTCTCCTTGAGGAGAAAGCTGTAATCTGTGAGATGAATTCACAGAACACTAAGCAGTTTGTCAGAAAGATTCTTTCCAGATTTCATCTGAGGATATTTCCTTTTTCACCATTGCCCTCTATGGGCTTCCCAATATCACTTTGCAAATTCCAGAAGAACTGTCTTCGCGAAAGGCTTCTTGACGAGAAAGCTGTAACTCTGCGAGACGATTTCACAGAACCCAAAGAGGTTTCTCAGAAAGCTTCTTTCTCTTTGTTATCGGAGGATATTTCCTTTGGCCCTATAGTCTTCAAAGGGATCGGAAATATCTGTTCTCAGATTCGACAGAAATAAGGCTAGGAAAGAGATCCACGAAATACAGATGTATCTCTGTGAGTGGAAGTCACACATCACAAAGCAGTTTCTCAGAAAGTTTCTTTCCAGTTTTCTCTGAGGATATTTTCTATTTCAACATACCCCTCTATGGGCTTCCCCATATCACTTTGCGAATTCCAAAAGAATAGGCTTAGGGAGCGGCTTCTTGAGGGGAAAACTGTAACTCTCTGAGTTGAATTAGAAGAACACTAAGCGGTTTCTCAGAAAGCTTCCGTCGAGTTTTCATCTGAGGATATTTCCTTTTTTACCATAGACGTCTAAGGCCATCGAAATATCACTTTCCAAATTCCACAAGAACTGTCTCAGCGAAAGGCTTCTTGAGGAGAAAGCTGTAACTCTGGAGATGATTTCGTGGAACAAAAAGAAGTTTCTCAGAAAGCTTCCTTCTCTTTGTTATCGGAGGATATTTCCTTTGGCCCTATAGTCTTCAAAGGGATCCAAAATATCTGTTCTCAGATTCCTCAGAAATAAGGCCAGCAAAGAGATCCATGAAATACAGATGTAACTCTGTGAGTGGAAGTCGCACATCACAATGCAGTTTCTCAGAAAGCTTCTTTCCAGTTTTTCTCTGAGGATATTTTCTTTTTCACGATAGCCCTCTATGGGCTTCCCAATATCACTTTGCGAATTCCACAAGAACAGGCTTAGCCAGCGGCTTCTTGAGGGGAAACTTGTAACTCTGTGAGATGAATTAACAGAACACTAAGCAGTTTCTCAGAAAGCTTCTTTCGAATTTTCATCTGAGGATATTTCCTTTCTCACCATAGCCCTCTATGGGCTTCCAAATATCACTTTGCAAATTCCACAAGAACTGTCTTAGCGAAAGGCTTCTTGAGGGGAAATCTGTAACTCTGTGAGATGATTTCACAGAACACAAAGAAGTTTCTCAGAAACTTCTTTCTCTTTGTTATCGGAGGATATTTCCTTTGGCCCTATAGACTTCAAAGGGATCGGAAATGTCTGTTCTCAGATTCCACAGAAATAAGGCTAGCAAAGAGATCCACGAAATACAGATGTAACTCTGTGAGTGGAAGTCACACATCACAAAGCAGTGTCTCAGCATGCTTCTTTCCAGTTTTTCTCGAGGATATTTTCTTTTTCAACATAGCCCTCTAAGGGCTTCCCAATATCACTTTGCGAATGCCAGAAGAACAGGCTTAGCGAGCGGCTTCTTGAGGGGAAAGCTGTAACTCTGTTAGATGAATTCAAAGAACACTAAGCGGTTTATCAGAAAGCTTCTTTCGAGTTGTCATCTGAGGATATTTCCTTTTTCACCCTAGCCGTCTATGGGCATAGGAATATCACTTGGCAAATTCCACAAGAACTGTCTTAGCGAAAGGCATCTTGAGGGGAAAGCTGTAACTCTGTGAGATGAATTAACAGAACATTTAGCATTTTCTCAGAAAGCTTCTTTCCAGATTTCATCTGATGATATTTAGTTTTTCACCATACCCCCTATGGGCTTCCAAATATCACTTTGCAAATTCCACAAGAAGTGTCTTACAGATAGCCTTCTTTAGGGGAAAACTGTACCTCTGTGAGATGATTTCACAGAACACAAAGTAGTTTCTCAGAAAGCTACTTTCTCTTTGTTATCAGAGGATATTTCCTTTGGCCCTATACTCTTCAAAGGGATCCTGAATATCTGTTCTCAGATTCCACAGAAATAAGGCTAGCAAAGAGATCCAGGAAATACAGATGTAACTCTGTGATTGGAAGTCACGCATCACAAAGCAGTTAATCAGAAAGTTTCTTTCCAGTTTTTCTCAAAGGAAATTTTCTTTTTCACCATAGCCCTCTATGGGCTTCCCAATATCACTTTGCGAATTCCACACGAACCGGCTTAGCGAGCGGCTTCTTGAGGGGAAAGCTGTAACTCTGTGAGATGAATTCACAGAACACTAAGCAGTTTCTCAGAAATCTTCTTTCCAGATTTCATCTGAGGATATTTCCTTTTTCACCAAATCCCTCCGTGGGCTTCCAAATATCACTTTGCAAATTCCACAAGAACTGTCTTAGCGAAAGGCTTCTTGAGGGGAAAGCTGTAACTCTGTGAGATGATTTCACAGAACACCAAGAAGTTTCTCAGAAAGCTTCTTTCTCTTTGTTATCGGAGGATATTTCCTTTGGCCCTGTAGTCTTCAAAGGGATCCGAAATATCTGCTCTCAGTTTCCACAGAAATAAGGCTAGCAAAGAGATCCACGAAATACAGATGTAACTCTGTGAGTGGAAGTCACACATCACAAAGCAGTTTCTCAGAATGCTTCTTTCCATTTTTTCTCTGAGGATATTTTCTTTTTCACCCTAGCCCTCTATGGGCTTTACAATATCACTTTGCGAATTCCACAGGAACAGGATTAGCGAGCGGCTTCTTGAGGGTAAAGCTGTAATTCTGTGAGATGAATTCACAGAACACTAAGCAGTTTCTCAGAAAGCTTCTTTCCAGATTTCATCTGAGGATATTGCCTTGTTCACCATAGCCGTCTATGGGCTTCCAAATATCACTTTGCAAATTCCAGAAGAACAATCTAAGTGAAAGGCTTCTTGAGGTGAAAGCTGTAACTCTGTGAGATGTTTTAACATAACTCCAATAAGTTTCTCAGAAAGCTTCTTTCTCTTTGTTATCGGAGGATATTTCCTTCGGCGCTATAGTCTTGAAAGGGATCCGAAATATCTGTTCTCAGATTCCACAGAAATAAGGCTAGCAAAGAGATCCACGAAATACAGATGTTACTCTGTGAGTGGAAGTCACACATCACAAAGCAGTTCCTCAGAAAGCTTCTTTCCAGTTTTACTCTGAGGATATTTTCTTTTTCACCATAGACCTCTAGGAGCTTCCCAATACAACTTTCCGAATTCCACAAGAACAGGTTTAGCGAGCGGCTTCTTGAGGGGAAAGCTGTAACTCTGTGAGATGAATTAACAGAACATTTAGCATTTTCTCAGAAAGCTTCTTTCCAGATTTCATCTGAGGATATTTAGTTTTTCACCATACCCCCTATGGGCTTCCAAATATCACTTTGCAAATTCCACAAGAAGTGTCTTACAGATAGCCTTTTTAGGGGAAAATTGTACCTCTGTGAGATGATTTCACAGAACACAAAGTAGTTTCTCAGAAAGCTTCTTTCTCTTTGTTATCAGAGGATATTTCCTTTGGCCCTATACTCTTCAAAGGGATCCTGAATATCTGTTCTCAGATTCCACAGAAATAAGGCTAGCAAAGAGATCCAGGAAATTCAGATGTAACTCTGTGATTGGAAGTCACGCATCACAAAGCAGTTAATCAGAAAGCTTCTTTCCAGTTTTTCCCAAAGGATATTTTCTTTTTCACCATAGCCCTCTATGGGCTTCCCAATATCACTTTGCGAATTCCACATGAACCGGCTTAGCGAGCGACTTCTTGAGGGGAAAGCTGTAACTCTGTGAGATGAATTCACAGAACACTAAGCAGTTTCTCAGAAATTTTCTTTCCAGATTTCATCTGAGGATATTTCCTTTTTCACCAAATCCCTCCGTGGGCTTCCAAATATCACTTTGCAAATTCCACAAGAACTGTCTTAGAGAAAGGCTTCTTTAGGGGAAAGCTGTAACTTTGTGAGATGATTTCACAGAACACAAAGAAGTTTCTCAGAAAGCTTCTTTCTGTTAGGTATCGGAGCATATTTCCTTTGGACCTATAGTTTTCAAAGGGATCCGAAATATCTGTTCTCAGTTTCCAGAGAAATAAGGCTAGCAAAGAGATCCACGAAATACAGATGTAACTGTGTGAGTGGAAGTCACACATCACAAAGCGGTTTCTCGGAAAGCTTCTTTCCTGTTTTTCTCTGAGGATATTTTCTTTTTTACCATAGCCCTCTGTTGGGTTCCCAATATGGCTTTGAGAATTCCGCAAGAACAGGCTTAGCGAGCGGCTTCTTGAGGAGAGAGCTGTAACTCTGTGAGATGAAATAACAGAAAACTAAGGAGTTTCTCACAAAGCTTCTTTCCAGATTTCAACTGAGGATATTTCCTTTTTCACCAAAGCCTTCTTTGGGCTTCCAAATATCACTTTGCAAATTCCACAAGAACTGTTTTAGCGAAAGGCTTCTTGAGGGGAAAACTGTAACTCTGTGAGATGATTTCACAGAACACCAAGAAGTTTCTCAGAAAGCTTCTTTCAGATTTCATTTGAGGATATTTCCATTTTCACCATAGCCCTCTATGGGCTTCCAAATATCACTTTGCAAATTCCACTAGAACTGTCTTAGCGAAAGGATTCTTGAGGGGAAAGCTGTAACCCTGTGAGATGATTTCACAGAACACAAAGAAGTTTCTCAGAAAGCTTCTTTCTCTTTGTTATCGGAGGATATTTCCTTTGGCCCTATAGTCTTCAAAGGGATCAGAAATATCTGTTTTCAGATTCCACAGAATAAGGCTTGCAAAAGATCCACGAAATACAGACGTAACTCTGTGAGTGGAAGTCACACATCACAAAGCAGTTTCTCAGAAATGTTCTTTCTAGATTTTCTCGGAGGATATTTTCTTTTTCACCATAGACCTCCATGGGCTTCCGAATATGACTTTGCGAATTCCACAAGAACAGACTTAGCGAGCAGCTTCTTGAGGGGAAAGCTGTAACTCTCTGAGATGAATTCACAGAACACTAACCAGTTTCTCAGAAAGCTTCTTTCCAGATTTCATCTGAGGATATTTCCTTTTACACCACAGCCCGATATGGGCTTCCAAATATCACTTTGCAAATTCCCCAAGAACTGTCTTAGCGAAAGGCTTCTTGAGGGGAAAGCTGTAACTCTGTGAGATGTTTTCACAGAACACCAAGAAGTTTCTCAGAAAGCTTCTTTCTCTTTGTTATTGGAGGATATTTCCTTTGGCCCTATAGGCTTCAAAGGGATCCGAAATATCTGTTCTCAGATTCCACAGAAATAAGGCTATCAAAGAGATCCACGAAATACAGATGTAACACTGTGAGTGGAAGTCACACATCACCAAGCAGTTTCTCAGAAAGCTTCTTTCCAGTGTTTCTCTGAGGATATTTTCTTTTTCACCATAGCCCTCTATGGCCTTCCCAATATCACTTTGCAAATTCCACAAAACAGGCTTAGCGAGCGGCTTCTTGAGTGGAAAGCTGTAATTCTGTGAGATGAATTAACAAAACACTAAGCTGTTTCTCAGAAAGCTTCTTTGCAGATTTCATCTGAGGATATTTCCTTTCTCACCATAGCCCTCTAAGGGCTTCCAAATATCACTTTGCAAGTTCCACAAGAACTGTCTTGGCGAAAGGCTTCTTGAGGGGAAAGCTGTAACTCTGTGAGATGATTTCACAGAACACCAAGAAGTTTCTGAGAAAGCTTCTTTCTCTTTGTTATCGGAGGATATTTCCTTTGGCCCTATAGTCTTGAAAGGGATCCGAAATATCTGTTTTCAGATTCCACAGAAATAAGGCTACCAAAGAGATCCACGAAAAACAAATGTAACTCTGTGAGTGGAAGTCACACATCACAAAGCAGTTACTAAGAAAGCTTCTTTCCACTTTTTCTAAGAGGTTATTTTCTTTTTCACCATAGCCCTCAAGGGTCTTCCCAATATCACTTTGCGAATTGCACAAGAAGAGACTAAGCTAGCAGCTTCTTCAGGGGAAAGCTGTAACTCTGTGAGATGAATTCACAGAACACTAAGCAGTTTCTCAGAAACTTCTTTCCAGTTTTTCTCTGAGGATATTTCCTTTTTCACCATAGCCCTCTATGTGCTTCCCAATATCACTTTGTGAATTCCACAAGAACAGGCTTAGCGAGCGGCCTGTTGAGGGAAAAGCTGTAATCTGTGAGATGAATTAACAGAACACTACGCATTTTCTCTGAAAGCTTCTTTCCAGATTTCCTCTGAGTATATTTCCTTTTTACCGTAGCCTTCTATGGGCTTCCAAATATCACTTTGCAAATTCCACAAGAACTGTCTTAGCGAAAGGCTTCTTGAGGGTAAAGCTGTAACTCTTTTTGATGATTTCATAAAACACAAAGAAGTTTCTCGAAAGCTTCTTTCTGTTTGTTATCGGAGGATATTTCCTTTGGCCCTATAGTCTTCAAAGGGATCCGAAATATCTGTTCTCAGATTCCACAGAAATAAGGCTAGCAAAGAGATCCACGAAATATAGATGTAACTCTGTGAGTGGAAGTCAGACATCACAATGCAATTTCTCAAAAATGTTCTTTGCAGGTTTTCTCGGAGGATATTTTCTTTTTCACCATCGACATCTAGGGGCTTCCCAATATCACGTTGCGAATTCCACAACAACAGACTTAGCGAGCGGCTTCTTGAGGGGAAAGCTGTAACTCTGTGAGATGAATTCACAGAACAATAAGCAGTTTCTCAGAAAGCTTCTTTCCAGATTCCATCTGAGGATATTTCGTTTTTCACCATAGCCCACTATGGGCTTCCAAATATCACTTTGCAAATTCCCCAAGAACTGTCTTAGCGAAAGGCTTCTTGAGGGGAAAGCTGTAACTCTGTGAGATGATTTCAGAGAACACAAAGAAGTTTCTCAGAAAGCTTCTTTGTCTTTGTTATCGGAGGATATTTCCTTTGGCCCTATAGTCTTCAAAGGGGTCCGAAATATCTGTTCTCAGATTCCACAGAAATAAGGCTAGCAAAGAGATTCACGAAATATAGATGTAACTCTGTGAGTGGAAGTCATACATCACAATGCAGTTTCTCAGAAATGTTCTTTGCAGATTTTCTCTGAGGAAAATTTGTTTTTCACCATAGCCCTCTATGGGTTTCCCAATATCACTTTGCGAATTCCACAAGAACAGGCTTAGCGAGCGGCTTCTTGAGCGGAAAACTGTAATTCTGTGAGATGAATTAACATAACACTAAGCAGTTTCTCAGAAAGCTTCTTTACAGATTTCATCTGAGGATATTTCCTTTCTCACCATAGCCCTCTAAGGGCTTCCAAATATCACTTTGCAAGTTCCACAAGAACTGTCTTGGCGAAAGCCTTCTTGAGGGGAAAGCTGTAACCCTGTGAGATGATTTCACAGAACACCAAGAAGTTTCCCAGAAAGCTTCTTTTTTTTTCTTATCGGAGGATATTTCCTTTGGCCCTATAGTCTTGAAAGGGATCCGCAATATCTGTTTTCAGATTCCACAGAAATAAGGCTACCAAAGAGATCCACGAAATACAGATGTAACTCTCTGAGTGGAAGTCTCACATCACAAAGCAGTTTCTCAGAAAGCTTCTTTCCAGTTTTTCTCTGAGGATATTTTCTTTTCCACCATAGCCCTCTATGTGCTTCCCAATATCACTTTGCGAATTCCACAAGTACAAGCTTAGCGAGCGGCTTATTGAGGGAAAAGCTGTATCTCTGTAAGATGAATTAACAGAAAACTAAGCAGTTTCTCAGAAAGCTTCTTTCCAGATTTCCTCTGAGGATATTTCCTTTTTCACCGTAGCCCTCTATGGGCTTCAAATATCACTTTGTAAATTCCCCAAGAACTGTCTTAGCGAAAGGCTTCTTGAGGGGAAAGCTGTAACTCTGTGAGATGATTTCACAGAACACCAAGAAGTTTCTTAGAAAGCTTCTTTCTCTTTGTTATTGGAGGATATTTCCTTTGACCCTATAGTCTTCAAAGGGATCCTAAATATCTGTTCTCAGATTCCACAGAAATAAGGCTATCAAAGAGATCCACGAAATACAGATGTAACTCTGTGAGTGGAAGTCACACATCACCAAGAAGTTTCTCAGAAAGCTTCTTTCAGGTTTTCCTCTGAGGATATTTTCTTTTTCACCATATCCCTCTATGGGCTTCCCAATATCACTTTGCGAATTCCACAAGAACACGCTTAGCGAGCGGCTTCTTGAGCGGAAAGTTGTAATTCTGTGAGATGAATTAACAAAACACTAAGCTGTTTCTCAGAAAGCTTCTTTGCAGATTTCATTGGGGATATTTCCTTTCTCACCATAGCCCTCTAAGGGCTTCCAAATATCACTTTGCAAGTTCCACAAGAACTGTCTTGGCGAAAGGCTTCTTGAGGGGAAAGCTGTAACTCTGTGAGATGATTTCACAGAACACAAAGAAGTTTCTCAGAAAGCTTCTTTCTCTTTGTTATGGGAGGATATTTCCTTTGGCCCTATAGTCTTCAAAGGGATCTGAAATATCTGTTTTCAGATTCCACAGAAATAAGGCTTGCAAAAGATCCACGAAATACAAACGTAACTCTGTGAGTGGAAGTCACACATCACCAAGCAGTTTCTCAGAAATGTTCTTTCTAGATTTTCTCGGAGGATATTTTCTTTTTCACCATAGACCTCCATGGGCTTCCCAATATGACATTGCGAATTCCACAAGAACAGACTTAGCGAGCAGCTTCTTGAGGGGAAAGCTGTAACTCTGTGAGATGAATTCACAGAACACTAAGCAGTTTCTCAGAAAGCTTCTTTCCAGATTTCATATGAGGATATTTCCTTTTTCACCTGAGCCCTCTATGGGCTTCCAAATATCACTTTTCCAATTCCACAAGAACTGTCTTAGCGAAAGGCTTCTTGAGGGGAAATCTGTAACTCTGTGAGATGATTTCACAGAACACCAAGAAGTTTCTCAGAAAGCTTCTTTCTCTTTGTTATTGGAGGACATTTCATTTGACCCTATAGTCTTCAAAGGGATCCGAAATATCTGCTCTCAGATTCCACAGAAATAAGGCTACCAAAGTGATCCACAAAATACAGATGTAACTCTGTGAGTGGAAGTCACACATCACCAAGCAGTTTCCAGAAAGCCTCTTTCCAGTTTTTCTCTGAGGATATTTTCTTTTTCACCATAGCCCTCTATGGGCTTACCAATATCACTTTGCGAATTCCACAAGAACAGGCTTAGCGAGCGTCTTCTTGAGCGGAAAGCTGTAATTCTGTGAGATGAATTAACAAAACACTAAGCTGTTTCTCAGAAAGCTTCTTTGCAGATTTCATCTGAGGATATTTCCTTTCTCACCATAGCCCTCTAAGGGCATCCAAATATCACTTTGCAAGTTCCACAAGAACTGTCTTGGCGAAAGGCTTCTTGAGAGGAAAGCTGTAACTCTGTGAGATGATTTCACAGAACACCAAGAAGTTTCTCAGAAAGGTTCTTTCTCTTTGTTATCGGAGGATATTTCCTTTGGCCCTATAGTCTTGAAAGGGATCCGAAATATCTGTTTTCAGATTCCACAGGAATAAGGCTACCAAAGAGATCCACGAAATACAGTTGTAACTCTCTGAGTGGAAGTCTCACATCACAAAGCAGTTTCTCAGAAAGCTTCTTTCCAGTTTTTCTCTGAGGATACTTTCTTTTCCACCATAGCTCTCTAGGTGCTCCCCAATATCACCTTGCGAATTCCACAAGTACAAGCTTAGCGAGCGGCTTCTTGAGGGAAAAGCTGTAACTCTGTAAGATGAATTAACAGAAAACTAAGCAGTTTCTCAGAAAGCTTCTTTCCAGATTTCCTCTGAGGATATTTCCTTTTTCACCGTAGCCTTCTATGGGCTTCCAAATATCACTTTGCAAATTCCACAAGAACTGTCTTAGCAAAAGGCTTTTTGAGGGGAAAGCTGTAACTCGGTGAGATGATTTCACAGAACACAAAGAAGTTTCTCAGAAAGCTTCTTTCTCTTTGTTATCGGAGGATATTTCCTTTGGCCCTATAGTCTTCAAAGGGATCCGAAATATCTGTTCTCAGATTCCACAGAAATAAGCCTAGCAAAAGATCCACGAAATACAGACGTAACTCTGTGAGTGGAAGTAACACATCACAAAGCAGTTTCTCAGAAATGTTCTTTCTAGATTTTCTCAGAGTATATTTTCCTTTTCACCATACACCTCCATGGGCTTCCCAATATGACTTTGCGAATTCCACAAGAAGAGACTAAGCGAGCAGCTTATTCAGGGGAAAGCTGTAACTCTGTGAGATGAATTCACAGAAAACTAAGCAGTTTCTCAGAAAGCTTCTTTCCAGATTTCCTCTGAGGATATTTGCTTTTTCACCGTAGCCTTCTATGGGCTTCGAAATATCACTTTGCAAATTCCACAAGAACTGTCTTAGCGAAAGGCTTCTTGAGGGGAAAGCTGTAACTCTTTTTGATGATTTCATAAAACAAATGAAGTTTCTCAGAAAGCTTCTTTCTCTTTGTTATCGGAGGATATTTCCTTTGGCCCTATAGTCTTCAAAGGGATCCGAAATATCTGTTCTCAGATTCCACAGAAATAAAGCTTGCAAAAGATCCACGAAATACAGGCGTAACTCTGTGAGTGGAAGTTATACATCACAAAGCAGTTTCTCAGAAAGCTCCTTTCCAGTTTTTCTCTGAGGATATTTTCTTTTTCACCATAGCCCTCAAGGGTCTTCCCAATATCACTTTGCGAATTCCACAAGAACAGGCTTAGCGAGCGCCTCCTTGAGGGGAAAGCTGTAACTCTTTCAGATCATTAACAGAACACTAAGCAGTATCTCAGAAAGCTTCTTTCCAGATATCATCTCAGGATATTTCCTTTCTCACCATAGCCCTCTATGGGCTTCCAAATATCACTTTGCAAATTCCACAAGAACTGTCTTAGCGAAAGGCTTCTTGAGGGGAAAGCTGTGACTCTGTGAGATGATTTCACAGAACACCAAGAAGTTTCTCAGAAAGCGACTTTCCCTTTGTTATCGGAGGATATTCCCTTTGGCCCTATAGTCTTCAAAGGGATCCGAAATATCTCTTCACAGATTCCACAGAAATAAGGCTAGCAAAGAGATCCACGAAAAACAGATGTAACTCACTGAATGGAAGTCTCACATCACAAAGCAGTTACTCAGAAAGCTTCTTTCCAGTTTTTCTCTGAGGATATTTTCTTTTTCACCATAGCCCTCTATGGACTTCCCAATAACACTTTGCCAATTGAAGAAGAACAGGCTTAGCGAGCGGCATCTTGAGGGGAAAGCTGTAACTCTTTCAGGTGATTAACAGAACAAAAAGCAGTTTCTCAGGAAGCTTCTTTAAAGATTTCATCTGAGGATATTTCCTTTCTCACCTTATCCCTCTATGGGCTTCCAAATATCACTTTGCAAATTCCACAAGAACTGTCTTAGCGAAAGGCTTCTTGAGGGGAAAGCTGTGACTCTGTGAGATGATTTCACAGAACACCAAGAAGTTTCTCAGAAAGCTTCTTTCTCTTTGTTATCGGAGGATATTTCCTTTGGCACTATAGTCTTCAATGGGATCCCAAATATCTGTTCTCGGATTCCACAGAAATAAGGCTAGCAAGGAGATCCACGAAATACAGATGTAACTCTGTGAGTGGAAGTCACACATCACAAAGCAGTTTCTCAGAAAACTTCTTTCCAGTTTTTCTCTGAGGATATTTTCTTTTCCACCATAAAACTCTATGGGCTTCCCAATATCAGTTTCCGAATTCCACAAGAACAGGCTTAGCGAGCGGCTTCTTGAGGGGAAAGCTGTATCTCTGTGAGATGAATTAACAGAACACTAAGCAGTTTCTCAGAAAGCTTCTTTCCAGATTTCGTCTGACGATATTTCCTTTCTCACCATAGCCCTCTAAGGGCGTACAAATATCACTTTGCAAATTCCATAAGAATTGTTTTAGTGAAAGTCTTCTTGCGGGGAAAACTGTAACTCTGTGAGATGATTTCACAGAAGACCAAGAAGTTTGTCAGAAAGCTTCTTTCTCTTTGTTATGTTAGGATATTTCCTTTGGCCCTATAGTCTTCAAAGCGATCCAAAATATCTGTTCTCAGATTCCACAGAAATAAGGCTAGCAAAGAGATCCACGAAATACAGATGTAACTCTGTGAGTGTAAGTCACACATCACAAAGCAGTTTTTCAGAAACCTTCATTCCCGTTTTTCTCTGAGGATATTCTCTTATCCCCCATAGCCCTCTGTGGGCTTCCCAATATTACTTGCGATCCACAAGAACAGGCTTAGAGAGCGGCTTCTTGAGGGGAAAGCTGTAACTCTGTGAAATAAATTAACAGAACACTAAGCAGTTTCTCAGAAAGCTTCTTTCCAGATTTCTTCTGAGGATATTTCCTTTTTCACCGTAGCCGTCTATTGGCTTCCAAATATCACTTTGCAAATTCCACAAGAACTGTCTGAGAGAAAGGCTTCTTGAGGGGAAAGCTGTAACTCGGAGAGATGATTTCACAGAACACAAAGAAGTTTCTCAGAAAGCTTCTTTCTCTTTGTTATCGGAGGATATTTCCTTTGGCCCTATAGTCTTCAAAGGGGTCCGAAATATCTGTTCTCAGATTCCACAGAAATAAGGCTAGAAAAGAGATTCACGAAATATAGATGTAACTCTGTGAGTGGAAGTCATACATCACAATGCAGTTTCTCAGAAATGTTGTTTGCAGATTTTCTCTGAGGATATTTTCTTTTCCTCCATAGCCCTCTATGTGCTTCCCAATATCACTTTGCGAATTCCACAAGTAGAAGCTTAGCGAGCGGCTTCTTTAGCAAAAGCTGTATCTCTGTAGGATGAATTAACAGAAAACTAAGCAGTTTCTCAGAAAGCTTCTTTCCAGATTTCCTCTGAGGATATTTCCTTTTTCACCGTAGCCTTCTATGGGCTTCCAAATATCACTTTGCAAATTCCACAAGAACTGTCTTAGCGAAAGTCTTCTTGAGGGTAAAGCTCTAACTCGGTGACATGATTTCACAGAACACAAAGAAGTTTCGCAGAAAGCTTCTTTCTCTTTGTTATCGGAGGATATTTCCTTTGCCCCTATAGTCTTAAAAGGGATTCGAAATATCTGTTCTCAGATTCCACAGAAATAAGGCTAGCAAAGAGATCCACGAAAAACAAATGTAACTCTGTGAGTGGAAGTCACACATCACAAAGCAGTTACCCAGAAAGCTTCTTTCCACTTTTTCTAAGAGGATATTTTCTTTTTCCCCATAGCCTTCAAGGGTCTTTCCAATATCACTTTGCGAATTCCACAAGAACAGGCTTAGTGAGCGGGTTGTTGAGGGGAAAGCTGTAACTCTGTGAGATGAATTAACAGAACAATAAGCAGTTTCTCAGAAAACTTCTTTCCAGTTTTCTTCTGAGGATATTTCCTTTTTCACCGTAGCCTTCTATGGGCTTCCAAATATCACTTGGCAAATTCCACAAGAACTGTCTGAGCGAAAGGCTTCTTGAGGGGAAAGCTGTAACTCGGAGAGATGATTTCACAGAACACAAAGAAGTTTCTCAGAAAGCTTCTTTCTCTTTCTTATCGGAGGATATTTCCTTTGGCCCTATAGTCTTCAAAGGGATCCGAAATATCTGTTTTCAGATTCCACAGAAATAAGGCTTGCAAAAGATCCACGAAATACAAATGTAACTCTGTGAGTGGAAATCACACATCACAAAGCAGTTTCTCAGAAATGTTCTTTCTCTATTTTTTCGGAGGATATTTTCTTTTTCACCATAGACCTCCATGGGCTTCCCAATATGACTTTGCGAATTCCACAAGAACAGACTTAGCGAGCAGCTTCTTGAGGGGAAAGCTGTAACTCTGTGAGATGAATTCACAGAACACTAAGCTGTTTCTCAGAAAGCTTCTTTCCAGATTTCATCTGAGGATATTTGCTTTTTCACCGTAGCCTTCTATGGGCTTCCAAATACCACTTTGCAAATTCCACAAGAACTGTCTTAGCGAAAGGCTTCTTGAGGGTAAAGCTGTAACTCTTTTTGATGATTTCATAAAACAAAAAGAAGTTTCTCAGAAAGCTTCTTTCTCTTTGTTATCGGAGGATATTTGCTTTGGCCCTATAGTCTTCCAAGGGATCCGAAATATCTGTTCTCAGATTCCACAGAAATAAGGCTTGCAAAAGATCCACGAAATACAGGCGTAACTCTGTGAGTGGAAGTTACACACCACAAAGCAGTTTCTCAGAAAGCTCCTTTCCAGTTTTTCTCTGAGGATATTTTCTTTTTCACCATAGCCCTCTATGGCTTCCCAATATCACTTTGCGAATTCCACAAGAACAGACTTAGCGAGCAGCTTCTTGAGGGGAAAGCTGTAACTCTGTGAGATGAATTCACAGAACACTAAGCAGTTTCTCAGATAGCTTCTTTCCAGATTTCATCTGAGGAAATTTCCTTTTTCACCACAGCCCTCTATGGGCTTCCAAATATCACTTTGCAAATTCCCCAAGTACTGTCTTAGCGAAAGGCTTCTTGAGGCGAAAGCTGTAACTCTGTGAGATGATTTCACAGAACACCAATAAGTTTCTGAGAAAGCTTCTTTCTCTTTGTTATTGGAGGATATTTCCTTTGACCCTATAGTCTTCTAAGGGATCCTAAATATCTGTTCTCAGATTCCACAGAAATAAGGCTATCAAAGAGATCCACGAAATACAGATGTAACTCTGTGAGTGGAAGTCACACATCACCAAGCAGTTTCTCAGAAAGCTTCTTTCAGGTTTTCCTCTGAGGATATTTTCTTTTTCACCATATCCCTCTATGTGCTTCCCAATATCACTTTGCGAATTCCACAAGAACAGGCTTAGCGAGCGGCTTCTTGAGCGGAAAGTTGTAATTCTGTGAGATGAATTAACAAAACACTAAGCTGTTTCTCAGAAAGCTTCTTTGCAGATTTCATTGGGGATATTTCCTTTCTCACCATAGCCCTCTAAGGGCTTCCAAATATCACTTTGCAAGTTCCACAAGAACTGTCTTGGCGAAAGGCTTCTTGAGGGGAAAGCTGTAACTCTGTGAGATGATTTCACAGAACACCAAGAAGTTTCTCAGAAAGCTTCTTTCTCTTTGTTATCGGAGGATATTTCCTTTGGCCCTATAGTGTTAAAAGGGATCCGTAATATCTGTTTTCAGATTCCACAGAAATAAGGCTACCAAAGAGATCCACGAAATACAGATGTAACTCTCTGAGTGGAAGTCTCACATCACAAAGCAGTTTCTCAGAAAGCTTCTTTCCAGTTTTTCTCTGAGGATATTTTCTTTTCCACCATAGCCCTCTATGTGCTTCCCAATATCAATTTGCGAATTCCACTACAACAGGCTTAGCGGGCGGCTTCTTGAGGGAAAAGCTGTAACTCTGTAAGATGAATTAACAGAACACTAAGCAGTTTCTCAGAAAGCTTTGTTCCAGATTTCATCTGAGGATATTTCGTTTTTCAAAATAGTCCTCTGAGGGCTTCCAAATATCACTTTGAAAATTCCACAAGAACAGTCTTAGCGAAAGGCTTCTAGAGAGGAAAGCTGTAACTCTTTTTGATAATATCATAGAACACAAAGAAGTTTCTCAGAAAGCTTCTTTCTCTTTGTTATCGGAGGATATTTCCTTTGGCCCTATAGTCTTCAAAGGGGTCCGAAATATCTGTTCTCAGATTCCACAGAAATAAGGCTAGCAAAGAGATCCACAAAATGTAGATGTAACTCTGAGAGTGGAAGTCATACATCACAATGCAGTTTCTCATAAATGTTCTTTGCAGATTTTCGCGGAGGATATTTTCTTTTTCACCATGGACATCTATGGGCTTCCCAATATCACTTTGCGAATTCCACAACAACAGACTTAGCGAGCGACTTCTTGAGGGGAAAGCTGTAACTCTTTGAGATGAATTCACAGAACACTAAGCAGTTTCTCAGAAAGCTTCTTTCCAGATTTCATCTGAGGATATTTCCTTTTTCACCAGAGCCCTCTATGGGCTTCCAAATATCACTTTGCAAATTCCACAAGAACTGTATTAGCGAAAGGCTTCTTGAGGGGAAAGCTGTAACTCTGTGAGATGACTTCACAGACACAAAGAAGTTTCTCAGAAAGTTTCTTTCTCTTTGTTATCAGAGGATATTTCCTTTGGCCCTATAGTCTTCAAAGGGATCCGAAATATCTGTTCTCAGATTCCACAGAAATAAGGCTAGAAAAGAGATCCACGAAATACAAAAGTAAATCTGTGAGTGGAAGTCACATATCACAAAGCGGTTTCTCAGAAAGCTTCTTTCCAGTTTTTCTCGGAGGATATTTTCTTTTTCACCATAGCCCTCAAGGGTCTTCCCAATATCACTTTGCGAATTCCACAAGAACAGGCTTAGTGAGCGGCTTGTTAAGGGGAAAGCTGTAACTCTGTGAGATGAATTAACAGAACACTAAGCAGTTTCTCAGAAAACTTCTTTCCAGATTTCTTCTGAGGATATTTCCTTTTTCACCGTACCTTCTATGGGCTTCCAAATATCACTTTGCAAATTCCACAAGAGCTGTCTTAGCGAAAGGCTTCTTGAGGGGAAAGCTGTAACTCGGAGAGCTGATTTCACAGAACACAAAGAAGTTTCTCAGAAAGCTTCTTTCTCTTTGTTATGGGAGGATATTTCCTTTGGCCCTATAGTCTTCAAAGGGATCTGAAATATCTGTTTTCAGATTCCACAGAAATAAGGCTTGCAAAAGATCCACGAAATACAAACGTAACTCTGTGAGTGGAAGTCACACATCACCAAGCAGTTTCTCAGAAATGTTCTTTCTAGATTTTCTCGGAGGATATTTTCTTTTTCACCATAGACCTCCATGGGCTTCCCAATATGACATTGCGAATTCCACAAGAACAGACTTAGCGAGCAGCTTCTTGAGGGGAAAGCTGTAACTCTGTGAGGTGAATTCACAGAACACTAAGCAGTTTCTCAGAAAGCTTCTTTCCAGATTTCATCTGAGGATATTTCCTTTTTCACCACAGCCCTCTATGGGCTTCCAAATATCACTTTGCAAATTCCCCAAGAACTGTCTTAGCGAAAGTCTTCTTGAGGGGAAATCTGTAACTCTGTGAGATGATTTCACAGAACACCAAGAAGTTTCTCAGAAAGCTTATTTCTCTTTGTTATTGGAGGATATTTCCTTTGACCCTATTGTCTTCAAAGGGATCCGAAATATCTGTTCTCAGATTCCACAGAAATAAGGCTACCAAAGTGATCTACAAAATACAGATGTAACTCTGTGAGTGGAAGTCACACATCACCAAGCAGTTTCCAGAAAGCTTCCTTCCAGTTTTTCTCTGAGGATATTTTCTTTTTCACCATAGCCCTCTATCGGCTTCCCAATATCACTTTGCGAATTCCACAAGAACAGGCTTAGCGAGCGGCTTCTTGAGCGGAAAGTTGTAATTCTGTGAGATGAATTAACAAAACACTAAGCTGTTTCTCAGAAAGCTTCTTTGCAGATTTCATCTGAGGATATTTCCTTTCTCACCATAGCCCTCTAAGGGCATCCAAATATCACTTTGCAAGTTCCACAAGAACTCTCTTGGCGAAAGGCTTCTTGAGAGGAAAGCTGTAACACTGTGAGATGATTTCACAGAACACCAAGAAGTTTCTCAGAAAGGTCCTTTCTCTTTGTTATCGGAGGATATTTCCTTTGGCCCTATAGTCTTGAAAGGGATCCGAAATATCTGTTTTCAGATTCCACAGAAATAAGGCTACCAAAGAGATCCACGAAATACAGATGTAACTCTCTGAGTGGAAGTCTCACATCACAAAGCAGTTTCTCAGAAAGCTTCTTTCCTGTTTTTCTCTGAGGATATTTTCTTTTCCACCATAGCCCTCTAAGTGCTTCCCAATATCACTTTGCGAATTCCACAAGTAGAAGCTTAGCGAGCGGCTTCTTGAGCGAAAAGCTGTAACTCTGTAAGATGAATTAACAGAAAACTAAGCAGTTTCTTAGAAAGCTTCTTTCCAGATTTCCTCTGAGGATATTTCCTTTTTCACCGTAACCTTCTATGGGCTTCCAAATATCACTTTGCAAATTCCACAAGAACTGTCTTAGCGAAAGTCTTTTTGAGGGGAAAGCTGTAACTCGGTGAGATGATTTCACAGAACACAAAGAAGTTTCTCAGAAAGCTTCTTTCTCTTTGTTATCGGAGGATATTTCCTTTGGCCCTATAGTCTTCAAAGGGATCCGAAATATCTGTTCTCAGATTCCACAGAAATAAGGCTAGCAAAAGATCCACGAAATACAGACGTAACTCTGTGAGTGGAAGTAACACATCACAAAGCAGTTTCTCAGAAATGTTCTTTCTAGATTTTCTCAGAGGATATTTTCTTTTTCACCATACACCTCCATGGGCTTCCCAATATGACTTTGCGAATTCCACAAGAAGAGACTAAGCGAGCAGCTTCTTCAGGGGAAAGCTGTAACTCTGTGAGATGAATTCACAGAACACTAAGCAGTTTCTCAGAAACTTCTTTCCAGTTTTTCTCTGAGGATATTTCCTTTTTCACCATAGCCCTCTATGTGCTTCCCAATATCACTTTGTGAATTCCACAAGAACAGGCTTAGCGAACGGCCTGTTGAGGGAAAAGCTGTAATCTGTGAGATGAATTAACAGAACACTAAGCAGTTTCTCAGAAAGATTCTTTCAAGATTTCCTCTGAGGATATTTGCTTTTTCACCGTAGCCTTCTATGGGCTTCCAAATATCACTTTGCAAATTCCCCAAGAACTGTCTTAGCGAAAGGCTTCTTGAGGGTAAAGCTGTAACTCTTTTTGATGATTTCATAAAACACAAAGAAGTTTCTCAAAGCTTCTTTCTCTTTGTTATCGGAGGATATTTCCTTTGGCCCTATAGTCTTCAAAGGGATCCGAAATATCTGTTCTCAGATTCCACAGAAATAAGGCTAGCAAAGAGATCCACGAAATATAGATGTAAGTCTGTGAGTGGAAGTCAGACATCACAATGCAATTTCTCAAAAATGTTCTTTGCAGGTTTTCACGGAGGATATTTTCTTTTTCACCATTGACATCTAGGGGCTTCCCAATATCACTTTGCGAATTCCACAACAACAGACTTAGCGAGCGGCTTCTTGAGGGGAAAGCTGTAACTCTGTGAGATGAATTCACAGAACAATAAGCAGTTTCTCAGAAATTTCTTTCCAGATTCCATCTGAGGATATTTCGTTTTTCACCATAGCCCACTATGGGCTTCCAAATATCACTTTGCAAATTCCAGAAGAACTGTCTTAGCGAAAGACTTCTTGAGGGGAAAGCGGTCACTCTGTGAGATGATTTCACAGAACACAAAGAAGTTTCTCAGAAAGCTTCTTTCTCTTTGTTATCGGAGGATATTTCCTTTGGCCCTATAGTCTTCAAAGGGGTCCGAAATATCTGTTCTCAGATTCCACAGAAATAAGGCTAGCAAAGAGATTCACGAAATATAGATGTAACTCTGTGAGTGGAAGTCATACATCACAATGCAGTTTCTCAGAAATGTTCTTTGCAGATTTTCTCTGAGGATATTTTGTTTTTCACCATAGCCCTCTATGGGCTTACCAATATCACTTTGCGAATTCCACAAGAACAGGCTTAGCGAGCGGATTCTTGAGCGGAAAGCTGTAATTCTGTGAGATGAATTAACAGAACACTAAGCATTTCTCAGAAAGCTTCTTTACAGATATCATCTGAGGATATTTCCTTTCTCACCATAGCACCCTAAGGGCTTCCAAATATCACTTTGCAAGTTCCACAAGAACTGTCTTGGCGAAAGCCTTCTAGAGGGGAAAGCTGTCACTCTGTGAGATGATTTCACAGAACACCAAGAAGTTTCCCAGAAAGCTTCTTTTTTTTTCTTATCGGAGGATATTTCCTTTGGCCCTATAGTCTTGATAGGGATCCGAAATATCTGTTTTCAGATTCCACAGAAATAAGGCTACGAAAGAGATCCACGAAATACAGATGTAACTCTCTGAGTGGAAGTCTCACATCACAAAGCAGTTTCTCAGAAAGCTTCTTTCCAGTTTTTCTGTGAGGATATTTTCTTTTCCACCATAGCCCTCTATGTGCTTCCCAATATCACTTTGCGAATTCCACAAGAACAGGCTTAGCGATCGGCTTCTTGAGGGAAAAGCAGTAACTGTGTAAGATGAATTAACAGAACACTAAGCAGTTTCTCAGAAAGCTTCTTTCCAGATTTCATCTGAGGATATTTCGTTTTTCAAAATAGTCCTCTGAGGGCTTCCAAATATCACTTTGAAAATTCCACAAGAACAGTCTTAGCGAAAGGCTTCTAGAGGGGAAAGCTGTAACTCATTTTGATGATATGATAGAACACAAAGAAGTTTCTCAGAAAGCTTCTTTCTCTTTGTTATCAGAGGATATTTCCTTTGGCCCTATAGTCTTCAAAGGGGTCCGAAATATCTGTTCTCTGATTCCACAGAAATAAGGCTAGCAAAGAGATCCACGAAATGTAGATGTAACACTGTGAGTGGAAGTCATACATCACAATGCAGTTTTTCAGAAAAGTTCTTTGCAGATTTTCTCGGAGGATATTTTCTTTTTCACGGTACACATCTATGGGCTTCCCAATATCACTTTGCGAATTCCACAACAACAGACTGAGCGAGCGGCTTCTTGAGGGGAAAGCTGTAACTCTGTGAGATGAATTCACAGAACAATAAGCAGTTTCTCAGAAAGCTTCTTTCCAGATTTCATCTGAGGATATTTCCTTTTTCACCGTAGCCTTCTATGGGCTTCCAAATATCATTTTGCAAAACCCACAAGAACTGTCTTAGCGAAAGGCTTCTTGAGGGGAAAGCTGTAACTCGGAGAGATGATTTCACAGAACACAAAGAAGTTTCTCAGAAAGCTTCTTTCTCTTTCTTATCGGAGGATATTTCCTTTGGCCCTATAGTCTTCAAAGGGATCCGAAATATCTGTTTTCAGATTCCACAGAAATAAGGCTTGCAAAAGATCCACGAAATACAAATGTAACTCTGTGAGTGGAAATCACACATCACAAAGCAGTTTCTCAGAAATGTTCTTTCTAGATTTTTTCGGAGGATATTTTCTTTTTCACCATAGACCTCCATGGGCTTCCCAATATGACTTTGCGAATTCCACAAGAACAGACTTAGCGAGCAGCTTCTTGAGGGGAAAGCTGTAACTCTGTGAGATGAATTCACAGAACACTAAGCTGTTTCTCAGAAAGCTTCTTTCCAGATTTCATCTGAGGATATTTGCTTTTTCACCGTAGCCTTCTATGGGCTTCCAAATACCACTTTGCAAATTCCACAAGAACTGTCTTAGCGAAAGGCTTCTTGAGGGTAAAGCTGTAACTCTTTTTGATGATTTCATAAAACAAAAAGAAGTTTCTCAGAAAGCTTCTTTCTCTTTGTTATCGGAGGATATTTCCTTTGGCCCTATAGTCTTCAAACGGATCCGAAATATCTGTTCTCAGATTCCACAGAAATAAGGCTTGCAAAATATCCACGAAATACAGGCGTAACTCTGTGAGTGGAAGTTACACACCACAAAGCAGTTTCTCAGAAAGCTCCTTTCCAGTTTTTCTCTGAGGATATTTTCTTTTTCACCATAGCCCTCTATGGCTTCCCAATATCACTTTGCGAATTCCACAAGAACAGGCTTAGCGAGCGCCTCCTTGAGGGGAAAGCTGTAACTCTTTCAGATGATTAACAAAACACTAAGAAGTATCTCAGAAAGCTTCTTTCCAGATATCACCTCAGGATATTTCCTTTCTCACCATAGCCCTCTATGGGCTTCCAAATATCACTTTGCAAATTCCACAAGAACTGTCTTATCGAAAGGCTTCTTGAGGGAAAAGCTGTAACTCTATGAGATGATTTCAAAGAACACCAAGAAGTTTCTCAGAAAGTGACTTTCTCTTTGTTATCGGAGGATATTCCCTTTGGCCCTATAGTCTTCAAAGGGATCCGAAATATCTCTTCTCAGATTCCACAGAAATAAGGCTAGCAAAGAGATCCACGAAAAACAGATGTAACTCACTGAATGGAAGTCACACATCACAAAGCAGTTTCTCAGAAAGCTTCTTTCCAGTTTTTCTCTGAGGATATTTTCTTTTTCAGCATAGCCCTCTATGGACTTCCCAATAACACTTTGCCAATTGAAGAAGAACAGGCTTAGCGAGCGGCATCTTGAGGGGAAAGCTGTAACTCTTTCAGGTGATTAACAGAACAAAAAGCAGTTTCTCAGGAAGCTTCTTTAAAGATTTCATCTGAGGATATTTCCTTTCTCACCTTATCCCTCTATGGGCTTCCAAATATCACTTTGCAAATTCCACAAGAACTGTCTTAGCGAAAGGCTTCTTGAGGGGAAAGCTGTGACTCTGTGAGATGATTTCACAGAACACCAAGAAATTTCTCAGAAAGCTTCTTTCTCTTTGTTATCGGAGGATATTTCCTTTGGCACTATAGTCTTCAATGGGATCCCAAATATCTGTTCTCAGATTCCACAGAAATAAGGCTAGCAAGGAGATCCACGAAATACAGATGTAACTCTGTGAGTGGAAGTCACACATCACAAAGCATTTTCTCAGAAAACTTCTTTCCGGATTTCATCTGAGCATATTTCCTTTTTCACCATATCCATCTATGGGCTTCCAAATATCACTTTACCAATTCCACAAGAACTGTCTTAGCGAAAGAGTTCTTGAAGGGAAAACTGTAACTCTGTGAGATGATTTCACAGAACACAAAGAAGTTTCTCAGAACGCTTCTTTCTCTTTGTTGTCGGAGGATATTTCCTTTGGCCCTATAGTCTTCAAAGGGATCCGAAATATCTGTTCTCACATTCCACAGAAATAAGGCTAGCAAAGAGATCCACGAAATACAGATATAACTCTGTGAGTGGAAGTCACACATCACAGAGCATTTTCTCAGAAAGGTTCTTTCCTGATTTCATCTGAGGATATTTCCTTTTTCACCATAGCCGTCTATGGGGTTCCAAATATCACTTTGCCAATTTCAGAAGAACTGTCTTAGCTAAAGGCTTCTTGAGGGGAAAGCTGTAACTCTGTGTGATGATTTCACAGAACACAAAGAAGTTTCTCAGAAAGTTTCTTTCTCTTTGTTATCGGAGGATATTTCCTTTGGCGCTATAGTCTTTAAAGGGATCCGAAATATCTGTTCTTAGATTCCACAGAAATATGTCTAGCAAACAGAAAAACGAAATACAGCTGTATCTCTGTGAGTGGAAGTCACACATCACAAAGCAATTTCTCAGAAAGCTTCTTTCCAGTTTTTCTCTCAGGATATTTTCTTTTTCACCGTAGCCCTCTATGGGCTTCTCAATATCACTTTGCGAATTCCACAAGAGTAGGGTTATCGAGCGGATTCTTGAAAGGAAAGCTGTAACTCGGTGAGTTGAATTAACAGAACACTAAGCAGTTTCTCAGAAAGCTTCTTTCCTGATTTCATCTGAGGATATTTCCTTTTTCACCATAGCCCTCAATGGGCTTCCAAATATCACTTTGCAAAATCCACGAGAACTATCTTAGCGAAAGTCTTCTTGAGGGGAAAGCTGTAACTCTATGAGATGATTTCACAGAACACAAAGAAGTTTCTCAGAAAGGTTCTTTCTCTTAGTTACCAGAGGATATTTTTTTGCCCTGTAGTCTTCAAAGGGATCCTAAATATCTGTACTCACATTCCACAGAAATATGGCTAGCAAAGAGATCCACGAAATACAGATGTAACTCTGTGAGTGGAAGTCACACATCACAAAGCAGTTTCTCAGAAAGCTTCTTTCCAGTTTTCCTCTGAGGATATTTTCTTTATGACCATAGCCGTCTAGTGGTTCCCAATATCCCTTTGCGAATTCCACAAGAACAGGCTCAGCGAGCGGTTTCTTGAGGGGAAAGCTGTAACTCTGTGAGATGATTTCACGGAACCCAAAAAGTTTCTCAGAAAGCCTCTTTCTCTGTTTTAACGGAGGATATATCCTTTGGCCCAAGAGTCTTCAAAGGGATCCGAAATATCTGTTCTCAGATTCCACAGAAATAAGGCTAGCAAAGAGGTCCACGAAATACAGATGTAACTCTGCGGGTGGAAGTCACACATCACAAAGCAGTTTCTCAGAAAGCTTCTTTCCAGTTTTTCTCTGAGGATATTTTCTTTTTCACCATAGCCCTCTAGGGGCTTCCAAATATCACTTTGCGAATTCCACAAGGACAGGCTTAGCGAGCGGCTTCTTGAGGGGAAAGCTGTAACTCTGTGAGATGAATTAACAGAACACTAAGCAGTTTCTCAGAAAGCTTCTTTCCAGTTTTCATCTGAGGATATTTCCTTTTTCACCATAGCCCTCTAGGGGCTTCCAAATATCACTTTGCAAATCCAACAGGAACTGTATTAGCGAAAGGCTTCTTGAGAGGAAAGCTGTAACTCTGTGAGATGATTTCACAGAACACAAAGAAGTTTCTCAGAAAGATTCTTTCTCCTTGTTATTGGAGGATATTTCCTTTAGCCCTATAGTCTTCAAATTGATCCGAAATATCTGTTCTGAGGGTCCACAGAAATAAGGCTAGCAAAGGGATCCACGAAATACAGATGTAACTCTGTGAGTGGAAGTCACACCTCACAAAGAAGTTTCTCAGAAAGCTTCTGTCCAGTTTTTCTCTGAGGATATTTTCTTTTTCACCATAGCCCTCTATGGGCTTCCCAATATCACTTTGCGAATTCCACAAGAACAGGCTTAGCGAGCGGTTTTTGACGGGAAAGCTGTAAGTCTGTGAGATGAATTAACAGAACACTAAGCAGTGTCTCAGAAAGCTTCTTTCCAGATTTCATATGAGGATATTTCCTTTTTCACCATAGCCCTCTAAGGGCTTACAAATATCACTTGGCAAATTCCACAAGAACTGTCTTAGCGAAAGGCTTCTTGAGGGGAAAGCTGTTACTCGGTGAGATGATTTCACAGAACACAAAGAAGTATCTCAGAAAGCTTCTTTCTCTTTGTTATCGGAGGATATTTCCTTTGGCCCTATAGCCTTCAAAGGGATCAGAAATATCTGTTCTCAGATTCCACAGAAATAAGGCTAGCTAAGAGATACACGAAATACAGATGTAACTCTGTGAGTGGAAGTCACACATCACAAAGCAGTTTCTCAGAAAGCTTCTTTCCAGTTGTTCTCTGAGGATATTTTCTTTTTCACCATAGCCCTCTAGGGGCTTCCAAATATCACTTTGCAAATTCCACAAGAACAGGCTTAGCGAGCGGCTTCTTGAGGGGAAAGCTGTAACTCTGTGAGATGAATTCACAGAACACTAAGTAGTTTCTCAAAAAGCTTCTTTCTCTTTGTTATCGGAGGATAGTGCGTTTGGCCCTATAGCCTTCAAAGGGATCCGAAATATCTGTTCTCAGATTCCACAGAAATGAGGCTAACAAAGAGATCCACGAAATACAGATGAAACTCTTTGAATGGAAGTCACACATCACAAAGCAGTTTCTCAGAAAGCTTCTTTCCAGGTTTTCTCTGAGGATATTTTCGTTTTCACCATAGCCCTCTATGGGCTTCCCAATATCACTTTGCGAATTCCACAAGAACTGTCTTCGCGAAAGGCTTCTTGAGGGGAAAGCTGTAACTCTGTGAGATGAATTCACAGAACACCAAGCAGTTTCTCAGAAAGCTTCTTTCCTGATTTCATCTGAGGATATTTCCTTTTTCACCATAGCCTTCTATGGCTTCCAAATATCACTTTGGAAATTCCACAAGAAGTGTCTTAGCGAAAGGGTTACTGAGGGGAATGCTGTATCTCTGTGAGATGATTTCACGGAACCCAAAGGGTTTCTCAGAAACCCTCTTTTTCTTTGTTATCGGAGGATATTTCCTTTGGCCCTATAGTCTTCAAAGGGATCCGAAATATCTGTTCTCAGATTCCTCAGAAATAAGGCTAGCAAAGAGGTCCACGAAATACAGATGTAACTCAGTGAGTGGAAGTCACACATCACAAAGCAGTTTCTCAGAGATCTTCTTTCCAGCTTTTCTCTGAGGATATTTTCTTTTTCACCATAGCCCTCTTTGCGCTTCCCAATATCACTCAGCGAATTCCACAAGAACAGGCATAGTGTTCGGCTTCTTGAGGAGAACGCTGTATCTCTGTGAGATTAATTAACAGAACAATAAGCAGTTTCTCAGAAAGTTTCTTTCCAGATTTCATCTGAGGATATTTCCTTTTTCACCATAGCCCTCTATGGGCTTCCAAATATCATTTTGCAAATTCCACAAGAACTGTCTTAGCTAAAGGCTTCTTGAGGGGAAAGATGTAACTCTGTGAGATGATTCCACAAAACACAAAGAAGTTTCTCAGAAAGCTTCTTTCTCTTTGTTGTCTGAGGATATTTCCTTGGCCAAGAGTCATCAAAGGGATCCGAAATATCTGTTCTCAAATTCCACAGAAATAAGGCTAGCCAAGAGATCCTCGAAATACAGAAGAAACTCTGTGAGTGGAAGTCACACATCACAAAGCAGTTTCTCAGAAAGCTTCTTTCCAGTGTTTCTCTGAGGATATTTTCTTTTTCACCATTGCCCTCTATGGGCTTCCCAATATCACTTTGTGAATTCCACAAGAGCTCTCTTAGGGAGCGGCTTCTTGAGAGGAAAGCTTAACTCGATGACATGAATTCACAGAACACTAAGCAGTTTCTCAGAAAGCTTCTTTCCAGATTTCATCTTAGGATATTTCCTTTTTCACCATAGCCCTCTATGGGCTTCCAAATATCACTTTGGAAATTCACAAGAACTGTCTTAGCGAAAGGCTTCTTGAGGGGAAAGCTGTAACTCTGTGAGAGGGTTTCACTGAACACAAAGAAGTTTCTCAGAAAGGTTCTTTCTATTTGTTATCGGAGGATATTTCTTTGGCCCTATAATCGTCAAAGGGATCCTAAATATCTGTTCTCACATTCCACAGAAATAAGGCTAGCTAAGAGATCCACGAAATACAGATGTAACTCTGTGAGTGGAAGACACACATCACAAAGCAGTTTCTCAGAAAGCTTCTTTACAGTTTCTCTCTGAGGATATTTTCTTTTTCAACATAGCCCTCTATGGGCTTCCCAATATCACTTTACGAATTCCACAAGAACAGGCTTAGCGAGCGGCTTCTTGAGAGGAAAGCTGTAACTCAGTGAGATGAATTAACAGAACACTAAGCAGTTTCTCAGAAAGCTTCTTTCCAGATTTCATCTGAGCATATTACCTTTTTCACCATAGCCCTCAATGGGCTTCCAAATATCACTTTGCAAAAACCACGAGAACTATCTTAGCGAAAGACTTCTTGAGGGGAAAGCTGTAACTCTATAAGATGATTTCACAGAACACAAAGAAGTTTCTCAGAAAGGTTCTTTCTCTTTGTTATCGGAGGATATTTCTTTGACCCTGTAGTCTTCAAAGGGATCCTAAATATCTGTACTCACATTCCACAGAAATAAGGCTAGCAAAGAGGTCCACGAAATACAGATGTAACTCTGCGGGTGTAAGTCACACATCACAAAGCAGTTTCTCAGAAAGCTTCTTTCCAGTTTTTCTCTGAGGATATTTTCTTTTTCACCATAGCCCTCTAGGGGCTTCCAAATATCACTTTGCGAATTCCACAAGAACAGGCTTAGGGAGCGGCTTCTTGAGGGGAAAGCTGTAACTCTGTGAGATGAATTAACAGAACACTAAGCAGTTTCTCAGAAAGCTTCTTTCCAGATTTCATCTGAGGATATTTCCTTTTTCACCTTAGCCCTCTATGGGCTTCCAAATATCTCTTTGCAAATCCAACAGGAACTGTATTAGCGAAAGGCTTCTTGAGAGGAAAGCTGTAACTCTGTGAGATGATTTCACAGAACACAAAGAAGTTTCTCAGAAAGATTCTTTCTCCTTGTTATTGGAGGATATTTCCTTTAGCCCTATAGTCTTCAAATTGATCCGAAATATCTGTTCTTAGAGTCCACAGAAATAAGGCTAGCAAAGGGATCCACGAAATACAGATGTAACTCTGTGAGTGGAAGTCACACCTCACAAAGCAGTTTCTCAGAAAGCTTCTGTCCAGTTTTTCTCTGAGGATATTTTCTTTTTCACCATAGCCCTCTATCGGCTTCCCAATATCACTTTGCGAATTCCACAAGAACAGGCTTAGCGAGCGGTTTTTGAGGGGAAAGCTGTAACTCTGTGAGATGAATTAACAGAACACTAAGCAGTGTCTCAGAAAGCTTCTTTCCAGATTTCATATGAGGATATTTCCTTTTTCACCATAGCCCTCTAAGGGCTTACAAATATCACTTGGCAAATTCCACAAGAACTGTCTTAGCGAAAGGCTTCTTGAGGGGAAAGCTGTTACTCGGTGAGATGATTTCACAGAACACAAAGAAGTATCTCAGAAAGCTTCTTTCTCTTTGTTATCGGAGGATATTTCCTTTGGCCCTATAGCCTTCAAAGGGATCAGAAATATCTGTTCTCAGATTCCACAGAAATAAGGCTAGCCAAGAGATACACGAAATACAGATGTAACTCTGTGAGTGGAAGTCACACATCACAAAGCAGTTTCTCAGAAAGCTTCTTTCCAGTTGTTGCCTGAGGATATTTTCTTTTTCACCATAGCCCTCTAGGGGCTTCCAAATATCACTTTGCGAATTCCACAAGAACAGGCTTAGCGAGCGGCTTCTTGAGGGAAAAGCTGTAACTCTGTGAGATGAATTCACAGAACACTAAGAAGTTTCTCAAAAAGCTTCTTTACAGATTTCATCCGAGGATATTTCCTTTTTCACCATAGCCCTCTTTGGGCTTCCAAATATCTCTTTGCAAATTCCACAAGAACTGTCTTAGCGAAAGTCTTCTTGAGGGGAAAGCTGTAACTCTGTGAGATGATTTCACAGAACACAAAGAAGTTTCTCAGAAAGCTTCTTTCTCTTTGTTATCGGAGGATATTTCCTTTGGCCCTATAGTCTTCAAAGGGATCCGAAATATGTCTTCTCACATTCCACAGAAATGAGGCTAGCAAAGAGATCCACGAAATACAGATGTAACTCTGTGAGTGGAAATCACACATCACAAAGCAGTTTCTCAGAAAGCTTCTTCCAGTTTTTCTCTGAGTATATTTTCTTTTTCACCATAGCCCTCTATGGGCTTCCCAATATCACTTTGTGAATTCCACAAGAACAGGCTTAGCGAGCAGATTCTTGAGGGGAAAGCTGTAACTCTGTGAGATGAATTAACAGAACACTAAGCAGTTTCTCAGAAAGCTTCTTTCCAGATTTCATCTGAGGATATTTCCTTTTTCACCATAGCATTCTATGGGCTTCCCAATATCCCTTTGCGAATTCCACAAGAACAGGCTTAGCGAGCGGCTTCTTGAGGGGAAAGTTTTACTCTGTGAGATGAATTCACAGAACACTAAGCAGTTTCTCAGAAAGCTTCTTTCCAGATTTCATCTGAGGATCTTTCCTTTTTCACCATAACCCTCTATGGGCTTCCAAATATCAGTTTGCAAATTCCACAAGAACTGTCTTAGCGAAAGGCTTCTAGAGGGGAAAGCTGTAACTCTGTGAGATGAATTTACAGAACACTGAGCAGATTCTCAGAAATCTTCTTTCCAGTTTGCATCTGAGGATATTTCCTTTTTCACCATAGCCCTCTATGGGCTTCCAAATATCACTTTGCAAATTCCACAGGAACTGTCTTAGAGAAAGGCTTCTTGAGGGGAAGCTGTAACTCTGTGAGATGATTTCAAAGAACACAAAGAAGTTTCTCAAAAAGCTTCTTTCCAGTTTGTCTCTGTGGATATTTTCCTTTTCACCATAGCCCTCTATGGGCTTCCCAATATCACTTTGCGAATTCCACAAGAACAGGCTTAGGGAGCGGCTTCTTGAGGGGAACGCTGTAACTCTGTGAGATGATTTCACAGAACACAAAAAATCACAGAACACAAAAAAGTTTCTCAGAAAGCTTCTTTCTCTTTGTTATCGTAGGATATTTCCCGTGGCCCTATAGTCTTCAAAGGGATCCGAAATATCTGTTCTCAGATTCCACAGAAATAAGGCTAGCAAAGAGATCCACGAAATACAGATGTAACTCTGTGAGTAGAAGTCACTAATCACAAAGCAATTTCTCACAAAGCTTCTTTCCAGTTTTTCTCTGAGGATATTTTCTTTTTCATTATAGCCATCTTTGGGTTTCCAAATATCACTTTGTGAATTCCACAAGAACAGGCTTAGCGAGTGGCTTCTTGAGGGGAAAGCTGTAACTCTGTGAGATGAATTAACAGACCACTATGCAGTTTCTCAGAAAGCTTCTTTCCAGATTTCATCTGAGGATATTTCCTTTTTCACCATAGCCCTCTTTGGGCTACCAAATATCACTTTGCAAATTCCACAAGAAGTGTCTTAGCGAAAAGCTTCTTGAGGGGAATGCTGTAACTCTGTGAGATGATTTCACGGAACCCAAAAAGTTTCTCAGAAAGCCTCTTTCTCTGTTTTAACGGAGGATGTGTACTTTGGCCCAAGAGTCTTCAAAGGGATCCGAAATATCTGTTCTCAGATTCCACAGAAATAAGGCTAGCAAAGAGGTCCACGAAATACAGATGTAACTCTGCGGGTGGAAGTCACACCTCACAAAGCAGTTTCTCAGAAAGCTTCTGTCCAGTTTTTCTCTGAGGATATTTTCTTTTTCACCATAGCCCTCTATGGGCTTCCCAATATCACTTTGCGAATTCCACAAGAACAGGCTTAGCGAGCGGTTTTTGAGGGGAAAGCTGTAACTCTGTGAGACGAATTAACAGAACACTAAGCAGTGTCTCAGAAAGCTTCTTTCCAGATTTCATATGAGGATATTTCCTTTTTCACCATAGCCCTCTAAGGGCTTAAAAATATCACTTGGCAAATTCCACAAGAACTGTCTTAGCGAAAGGCTTCTTGAGGGGAAAGCTGTTACTCGGTGAGATGATTTCACAGAACACAAAGAAGTATCTCAGAAAGCTTCTTTCTCTTTGTTATCGGAGGATATTTCCTTTGGCCCTATAGCCTTCAAAGGGATCAGAAATATCTGTTCTCAGATTCCACAGAAATAAGGCTAGCTAAGAGATACACGAAATACAGATGTAACTCTGTGAGTGGAAGTCACACATCACAAAGCAGTTTCTCAGAAAGCTTCTTTCCAGTTGTTCTCTGAGGATATTTTCTTTTTCACCATAGCCCTCTAGGGGCTTCCAAATATCACTTTGCGAATTCCACAAGAACAGGCTTAGCGAGCGGCTTCTTGAGGGGAAAGCTGTAACTCTGTGAGATGAATTCACAGAACACTAAGTAGTTTCTCAAAAAGCTTCCCTCTCTTTGTTATCGGAGGATAGTGCGTTTGGCCCTATAGCCTTCAAAGGGATCCGAAATATCTGTTCTCAGATTCCACAGAAATGAGGCTAACAAAGAGATCCACGAAATACAGATGAAACTCTTTGAATGGAAGTCACACATCACAAAGCAGTTTCTCAGAAAGCTTCTTTCCAGGTTTTCTCTGAGGATATTTTCGTTTTCACCATAGCCCTCTATGGGCTTCCCAATATCACTTTGCGAATTCCACAAGAACTGTCTTCGCGAAAGGCTTCTTGAGGGGAAAGCTGTAACTCTGTGAGATGATTTCACAGAACACAAAGAAGTTTCTCAGAAAGCTTCTTTCTCTTTGTTGTCGGAGGATATTTCCTTTGGCCCTATATTCTTCAAAGGGATCCGAATATCTGATCTCAGATTCCACAGAAATAACGCTAGCAAAGAGATCCAGGAAATACAGATGTAACTCTGTGAGTGGAAGTCACACACGACAAAGCATTTTCTCAGAAATCTTCTTTCCAGTTTGTCTCTGTGGATATTTTCTTTTTAACCATAGCTCTCTATGGGCTTCCCAATATCACTTTGCGAATTCCTCAAGAACAGGCTTAGGGAGCGGCTTTTTGAGGGGAAACCAGGAACTCTGTGAGAAGATTTCACAGAACACAAAGAAGTTTCTCAGAAAGCTTCTTTCTCTTTGTTATCGGAGGATATTTCCTTTGGCCCTATAGTCTTCCAAGGGATCCGAAATATCTGTTCTCAGATTCCAGAGAAAAAAGGCTAGCAAAGAGATCCACGAAATAGAGATGTAACTCTGTGAGTTGAAGTCACACATCACAAAGCAGTTTCTCAGAAAGCTTCTTTCCAGATTTCATCTGAGGATATTTCCTTTTTCACCATAGCCCTCTATGGGCTTCCAAATATCACTTTGCAAATTCCACAAAAACTGTCTTAGCGAAAGGCTCCTTGAGAGCAAAGCTGTAATTCGGTGAGATGATTACACAGAACACAAAGTAGTTTCTCAGAAAGCTTCTTTCTCTTTGTTATCGGAGCATATTTCCTTTGGCCCTATAGTCTTCAAAGGGATCCGAAATATCTGTTCTCAGATTCCACAGAAATGAGGCTAGCAAAGAGATCCAGGAAATACAGATGTAACTCTGTGAGTGGAAGTCACACATCACAAAGCAGTTTCTCACAAAGCTTCTTTCCAGTTTTTCTTGAGGATATTTTCTTTTTCACCATTGCCCTCTATGGGCTTCCCAAAATCACTTTGCGAATTCCACAAGAACAGGCTTAGGGAGCGACTTCTTGAGGGGAAAGCTGTAACTCTGTGAGATGAATTCACAGAACACGTTGCCGTTTCTCAGAAAGCTTCTTTCCAGATTTCATCTGGGGATATTTCCTTTTTCACCATAGCCCTCTATGGGCTTCCAAATATCACTTTGCAAAATCCACAAGAACTGTCTTAGCGAAATGCTCCTTCAGGAGAAACCTGTAACTCGGTGAGATGACTTCACAGAACACAAAGAAGTTTATCAGAAAGCTTCTTTCTCTTTTTTATCGGAGGATATTTCCTTTGGCCCTATAGTCTTCAAAGGGATCTGAAATATCTGTTCTCAGACTCCAGAGAAATTAGGCTAGCAAAGAGATCCTGGAAATACAGATGTAATTCTGTGAGTGGAAGTCACACATCACAAAGCAGTTTGTCAGAAAGCTTCTTTCCAGTTTTTCTCTGAGGATATTTTCTTTTTCACCATAGCCCTCTGCGGGCTTCCCAATATCACTTTGCGAATTTTACAAGAAGAGGCTTAGGGAGCGGCTTCTTGAGGGGAAAGCTGTAACTCTGTGAGATGAATTCACAGAACACTAAGCAGTTTCTCAGAAAGCTTCTTTCCAAATTTCGTCTGAGGATATTTCCTTTTTCACCATAGCCCTCTATGGGATTCCAAATATCACTTTGCAAATTCCACAAGAACTGTCTTAGCGAAAGGCTCCTTGAGAGCAAAGCTGTAATTCGGTGAGATGATTACACAGAACACGAAGAAGTTTCTCAGAAAGCTTCTTTCTCTTTGTTATCGGAGGATATTTCCTTTGGCTCTATAGTCTTCAAAGGGATCCGAAATATCTGTTCTCTGATTCCACAGAAATGAGGCTAGCAAAGAGATGCAGGAAATACAGATGTAACTTTGTGAGTGGAAGTCACACATCACAAAGCAGTTTTTCAGAAAGCTTCATTCCTGTTTTTCTCGGAGAATATTTTCTTTTTCACCATAGCCCTCTAAGGGCTTCCCAATATATCTTTGCGAATTCCACAAGAACAGGCTCAACGAGCGGCTTCTTGAGGGGAAAGCTGTGACGCTGTGAGATGAATTAACAGAACACTGAGCAGTTTCTCAGAAAGCTTCTTTCCAGATTTCATCTGAGGATATTTCCTTTTTCAACATAGCCCTCTATGGGCTTCCAAATATCACTTTGCAAATACCACAAGAATTGTCTTAGCGAAAGTCTTCTTGAGGGGAAGCTGTAACTCTGTGAAATGATGACACAGAACACAAAGAAGTTTCTCAGAAAGCTTCTTTCTCTTTGTTATCGGAGGATATTTCCTTTGGCCCTATACTCTTCAAAGGGATCCGAAACATCTGTTCTGAGATTCCACAGAAATAAGGCTAGCAAAGAGATCCACGAAATACAGATGTAACTCTGTGAGTGGAAGTCACACATCACAAAGCACTTTCTCAGAAAGCTTCATTCCTGTTTTTCTCGGAGAATATTTTCCTTTTCAACATAGCCCTCTAAGGGCTTCCCAATATCACTTTGCGAATTCCACAAGAACAGACTTAGCGAGCGGCTTCTTGAGGGGAAAGCTGTAACTCTGTGAGATGAATTCACAGAACACGTTGCAGTTTCTCAGAAAGCTTCTTTCCAGATTTCATCTGAGGATGTTTCCTTTTTCACCATAGCCCTCTATGGGCTTCCTAATAACACTTTGCAAATTTCGCAAGAACTGTCTTAGCGAAAGGCTTCTTGAGGGGAAAGCTGTAACTCTGTGAGATGATTTCACAGAACACAGAGAAGTTTCTCAGAAAGCTTCTTTCTCTTTGATATCAGAGGATATTTCCTTTGGCCCTGTAGTCTTCAAAGGGATCCGAAATATCTGTTCTCAGATTCCACAGAAATAAGGCTAGCAAAGAGATCCACGAAATGCAGATGTAACTCTGTGAGTGGAAGTCACACATCACAAAATATTTTCTCAGAAAGCTTCTTACCAGTTTTTCTCGGAGGATATTTTCTTTTTCACCATAGCCCTCTATGGGCTTCCCAATATCACTTTGCGAATTCCACAAGAACAGGGTTCGCGAGCGGCTTCTTGAGGAGAAAGCTGTAACTCTGTGAGATGAATTAACAGAACACTTTTCAGTTTCTCAAAAAGCTTCTTTCCAGATTTCATCTGAGGATATTTCCTTTTTCACCATAGCCCTCTATGGGCTTCCCAATATCACTCTGCGAATTCCACAAGAACTGTCTTAGCGAAAGGCTTCTTGAGAGGAAAGCTGTAATTCTGTAAGGTGATTTCACAGAACACAAAGAAGTTTCTCAGAAAGCTTCTTTCTCTTTGTTTCGGAGGATATTTCCTTTGGCCCTATAGTCTCCAAAGGGATCCGAAATGTCTGTTCTCAGATTCCACAGAAATGAGGATAACAAAGAGATCCACGAAATACAGATGTAACTCTGAGAGTGGAAGTCACACATCACAAAGCAGTTTCCCAGAAAGCTTCTTTTCAGTTTTTCTCTGAGGATATTATCTTTTTCACCGTAGCCCTCTATGGGCTTCCCAATAATACTTTGCGAATTCCACAAGAACAGGCTTAGCGAGCGGCTTCTTAAGGGGAAAGCTGTAACTCTGTGAGATGATTTCACAGAACACAAAGAAGTTTCTCAGAAAGCTTCTTTCTCTTTGTTATCGGAGGATATTTCCTTGGCCCTATACTCTTCAAAGGGATCCGAAACATCTGTTCTGAGATTCCACAGAAATAAGGCTAGCAAAGAGATCCACGAAATACAGATGTAACTCTGTGAGTGGAAGACCCACATCACAAAGCGTTTTCTCAGAAAGCTTCTTTCCAGTTTTTCTCTGAGGATATTTTCTTTTTCACCATAGCCTTCTATGGGCTTCCCAATATCATTCTGCGAATTCCACAAGAACAGGCTCAAAGAGCGGCTTCTTGAGGGTAAAGCTGTAACCCTGTGAGATGAATCCATAAAACACTAAGCAGTTTCTCAGAAAGCTTTTTTCCAGATTTCATCTGAGGATATTTCCTTTTTCACCATAGCCCTCTATGGGCTTCCAAATATCACTTTGCAAATTCCACAAGAACTGTCTAGGCGAAAGGCTTCTTGAAGGGAAGCTGTAACTCTGTGAGATGATTTCACAGAACACAAAGAAGATTCTCAGAAATCTTCTTTCTCTTCGTTATCGGAGGATATTTCCTTTGGCCCTATAGTCTTCAAAGGAATCTGAAATATCTGTTCTCAGATTCCACAGAAATAAGGCTAGCAAAGAGATCCACGAAATACAGATATAACTCTGTGAGTGGAAGTCACACATTACAAAGCAGTTTCTCAGAAACCTTCTTTCCAGTTTTTCTCGTAGGATAGTTTCTTTTTCACCATTGCCCTCTATGTTCTTCGCAATATCACTTTGCGAATTCCACAAGAACAGGCTTAGCGAGCGGCTTCTTGAGGGGAAAGCTGTAACTCTGTGAGATGAATTCGCAGAACACAAAGAAGTTTCTCAGAAAGCTTCTTTCTCTTAGTTGTTGAAGGATATTTCCTTTGGCCCTATTGTCTTAAAAGGGATCCGAAATATCTGGTCTCAGATTCCACAGAAATAAGGCTAGCAAAGAGATCCACGAAATACAGATGTAACTCTGTGAGTGGAAGTCACACATCACAAAGCAGTTTCTCAAAAAACTTCATTCCAGTTTTTCTCGGAGAATATTTTCTTTTTTAACGTAGCCCTCTGAGGGCTTCCAATATCACTTTGCGAATTCCACAAGAACAGGCTTAGCGAACGGCTTCTTCATGGGAAAGCTGTAACTCTGTGAGATGAATTCACAGAACACGTAGCAATTTCTCAGAAAGCTTCTTTCCAGATTTCATCTGAGGATATTTCCTTTTTCATCATAGCCATCTATGGGCTTCCAAATATCACTTTGCAAATTCCACAAGAACTATCTTAGCGAAAGGCTTCTTGAGGGGAAAGCTGTAACTCTGTTGGATGATTTCACAGAACACAGAGAAGTTTCTCCGAAAGCTTCTTTCTCTTTGTTATCAGAGGATATTTCCTTTGGCCCTATAGTCTTAAAAGGGATCCGAAATATCTGGTCTCAGATTCCACAGAAATAAGGCTAGCAAAGAGATCCACGAAATACAGATGTAACTCTGTGAGTGGAAGTCACACATCACAAAGCAGTTTCTCAGAAAGCTTCTTTCCAGTTTTTCTCGGAGGATATTTTCTTTTTCACCTTTGCCCTCTATGTTCTTCCCAATATCACTTTGGGAATTCCACAAGAACAGGCATAGCGAGCGGCTTCTTGAGGGGAAAGCCGTAACTCTTTGTGATGAATTAACAGAACACTAAGCAGTTTCGCGGAAAGCTTCTTTCCAGATTTCATCTGAGGATATTTCCTTTTTCACCATAGCCCTCTATAGGCTTCCAAATATCACTTTGCAAATTCCACAAGAACTGTCTTAGCGAAAGGCTTCTTGAGGGGAAAGCTGTAACTCTGTGAGATGATTTCATAGAACACAAAGAAGTTTATCAGAAAGCTTCTTTATCTTTGTTATCCAAGGATATTTACTTTGGCCCTATAGTCTTCAAAGGGATCCGAAATATCTGTTCTGTAATTCCACAGAAATGAGGCTCGCAAAGAGATCCACCAAATGCAGATGTAACTCTGTGAGTGGAAATCACACATCACAAAGCAGTTTCACAGAAAGCTTCTTTCCAGTTTTTCTCTGAGGATATTTTCTTTTTCACCATAGCTCTATATGGGCTTCCCAATATCACTTTGCGAATTCCACAAGAACAGGCTTAGCGAAAGGCTTCTTGAGGGGAAAGCTGTAACTCTGTGAGATGATTTCATAGAAGACAAAGAAGTTTCTCAGAAAGCTTCTTTCTCTTTGTTATCAGAGGATATTTCCTTTGGCCCTATAGTCTTAAAAGGGATCCGAAATATCTGGTCTCAGATTTCACAGAAATAAGGCTAGCAAAGAGATCCTCGAAATACAGATGTAACTCTGTGAGTGGAAGTCACACATCACAAAGCAGTTTCTCAAAAAACTTCATTCCAGTTTTTCTCGGAGAATATTTTCTTTTTCAACGTAGCCCTCTGAGGGCTTCCAATATCACTTTGCGAATTCCACCAGAACAGGCTTACGAACGGCTTCTTGAGGGGAAAGCAGTAACTCTGTGAGATGAATTCAAAGAACACTAAGTAGTTTCTCAGAAAGCTTCTTTTCAGATTTCACCTGAGGATATTTTCTTTTTCACCATAGCCCTCTATGGGCATCCAAATATCACTTTGCAAATTCCACAAGAACTGTCTTACCGAAAGGCTTCTTGAGAAGAAAGCTGTAACTCTGTGAGATGATTTCACAGAACACAAAGAAGTTTCTCAGAAAGCTTCTTTCTCTTTGTTATCAGAGGATATTTCCTTTGGCCCTGTAGTCTTCAAAGGGATGCGAATTATCTGTTCTCAGATTCCACAGAAATAAGGCTAGCCAAGATATCCACGAAATACAGATGTAACTCTGTGAGTGGAAGTTACACATCACAAAGCAGTTTCTCAGAAAGCTTCTTTCCAGTTTTTCTCGGAGGATATTTTCTTTTTCACCATTGCCCTCTATGTTCTTCCCAATATCACTTTGCGAATTCCACATGAACAGGCTTAGCGAGCGGCTTCTTGAGGGGAAAGCTGTAACTCTGTGACATGAACTAACAGAACACTAAGCAGTTTCTCAGAAAACTTCTTTCCAGATTTCATCTGAGGATATTTCCTTTTTCACCGTAGCTCTCTAAGGGCTTACAAATATCACTTTGCAAATTCCACAAGAACTGTCTTAGCGAAATGCTTCTTGAGGGGAAGCTGTAACTGTGGGAGATGATTTCACAGAACACAAAGAAGTTTCTCAGAAAGCTTCTTTCTCTTGGTTATCGGAGGATATTTCCTTTGGCCCTATAGTCTTCAAAGGGATCAGAAATAATAACTGTTCTCAGATTCCACAGAAATAAGGCTAGCAAGAGATCCACGAAATACAGATGCAACTCTGTGAGACGAATTAACAGAACACTAAGCAGTTTCTCAGAAAGCTTCTTTACAGATTTCATGTGAGGATATTTCCTTTTTCACCATAGCCCTCTATGGGCTTCCAATTATCACTTTGCCAATTCCACAAGAACTGTCTTAGCGAAAGGATTCTTGAGGGGAAAGCTGTAACTCTGTGAGTTGATTTCACAGAACACAAAGAAGTTTCTCAGAAAGCTTCTTTCTCTTTGTTATCGGAGGATATTTCTTTTGGCCCTATAGTCTTCAAAGGGATCCGAAACATCTGTTCTCAGATTCCACAGAAATAAGGCTAGCAAAGAGATCCAAGATATTCAGATATAAGTTTGTGAGATGAATTAACAGAACACTAAGCAGTTTCTCAGAAAGCTTCTTTCCAGATTTCATCTGAGGATATTTCCTTTTTCACCATAGCCCTCTATGGGCTTCCAAATATCACTTTGCCTATTCCACAAGAAGTGTCTTAGCGAAAGGCTTCTTGAGGGGAAAGCTGTAACTCTGTGAGATAATTTCACAGAACACAAAGAAGTTTCTCAGAAAGCTTCTTTCTCTTTGTTATCGGAGGATATTTCCTTTGGCCCTGTAGTCTTCAAATGGATCCGAAATATCTGTTCTCAGATTCCACAGAAATGAGGCTAGCAAAGAGATCCAGGAAATACAGATGTAACTCTGTGAGTGGAAGTCACACATCACAAAGCAGTTTCTCAGAAAGTTTCTTTCCAGTTTTTCTCTGAGGATATTATCTTTTTCACCATAGCCCTCCTAGGCTTTCCAATATCACTTTGCGAATTCCACAAGAACAGGCTTAGCGAACGGCTTCTTGAGGTGAAAGCTGTAACTCTGTGGGATGAATTCACAGAACACTAAGCAGTTTCTCAGATAGCTTCTTTCCAGATTTCATCTGAGGATATTTCCTTTTTCACCGTAGCCCTCTATGGGCTTCCAAATAAAACTTTGCAAATTCCACAAGAACTGTCTTAGCGAAAGGCTTCTTTGGAGGAAAGCAGTAACTCTGTGAGATGATTTCACAGAACACAAAGAAGTTTCTCAGAAAGCTTCTTTCTCTTTGTTAACGGAGGATAATTCCTTTGGCCCTATAGTCTTCAAAGGGATCCGAAATATCTGTTCTCATATTCCACAGAAATGAGGCTAGAGAAGAGATCCAGGAAATACAGATGTAACTCTGTGAGTGGAAGTCACACATCACAAAGCAGTTTGTCAGAAAGCTTCTTTCCAGTTTTTCTCTGAGGATATTTTCTTTTTCACCAGAGCCCTTTGAGGGATTCCCAATATCACCTTGCGAATTCCTCAAGAACAGGCTTAGGGAGCCGCTTCTGGAGGGGAAAGCTGTAACTCTGTGAGATGAATTCACAGAACACTAAGCAGTTTCTCAGAAAGCTTCTTTTCAGATTTCATCTGAGGATATTTCCTTTTTCACCATAGCCCTCTATGGGCTTCCAAATATCACTTTGCAAATTCCACAAAAACTATCTTAGCGAAAGGCTTCTTTAGAGGAAAGGTGTAACGATGTGAGATGATTTCACAGAACACAAAGAAGTTTCTCAGAAAGCTTCTTTCTCTTTGTTGTTGGAGGATATTTCCTTTAGCCTTGTAGTCTTCAAAAGCATCCGAAATATCTTTTCTCAGATTCCACAGACATAAGGCTACAAAAAGAGATCCAGGAAATACAGATGTAACACTCTGAGTGGATGTCACACATCACAAAGCAGTTTCTCAGAAAGCTTCTTTCCAGTTTTTCTCTGAGGATATTTTCTTTTTCACAATAGCCATCCTGGGCTTCCCAATATCACTTCGCGAATACCAGAAGAACAGGCTTAGTGAATGGCTTCTTGAGGGGAAAGCTGTAACTCTGTGAGATGAATTCAGAGAACACGTAGCAGTTTCTCAGAAAGCTTCTTTCCAGGTTTCATCTGAGGATATTTCCTTTTTCACCATAGCCCTCTATGGGCTTCCAAATATCACTTTGCAAATTCCACAACAGCTGTCTTAGCGAAAGGCTTCTTGAGAGGAAAGCTGTAACACTGTGAGATGATTTCACAGAACACAAAGAAGTTTCTCTGAAAGCTTCATTCTCTTTGCTATCGGAGGATATTTCCTCTGGCCCTATAGTCTTCAAAGGGATCCGAAATATCTGTTCTCACATTCCACAGAAGAGAGGCTAGCAAACAGATCCATGAAATACAGATGTACCTCTGTGAGTGGACACACATCGCAAAGCAGTTTCTCAGAAAGCTTCTTTCCAGTTTTTCTCTGAGGATATTTTCTTTTTCACGGTAGCCCTCTATGGGCTTCTCAATATCACTTTGCGAATTACACAAGAACAGGCTTAGCGAGCGGCTTCTTGAGGGCAAAGCTGTAACTCTGTGAGATGAATTCACAGAACACGTAGCAGTTGCTCAGAAAGCTTCTTTCCAGATTTCATCTGAGGATATTTCCTTTTTCACCATAGCCCTCTATCGGCTTCCAAATATCACTTTGCAAATTACACAAGAACTGTCTTAGCGAAAGGCTTCTTGAGAGGAAAGTTGTAACTCTGTGAGATGATTTCACAGAACACAAAGAAGTTTCTCAGGAAGCTTCTTTCTCTTTGTTATTGGAGGATATTTCCTTTGGCCCTAGAGTCTTCAAATGGATCCGAAATATCTGTTCTCAGATCCAACAGAAATAAGACTAGCAAAGAGATCCACGAAATACAGATGTAACTCTGTGAGTGGAAGTCACACATCACAAAGTAGTTTCTCAGAAAGATATTTGCAGTTTTTCTCTGAGTATATTTTCTTTTTCACCATAGCCCTCTATAGGCTTCCCAATATCACTTTGCGAATTCCACAAGAACAGGCTTAGGGAGAGGCTTCTTGAGAGGAAAGATGTAACGCTGTGAGAAGAATTCAAAGAACTGTAAGTAATTTCTCAGAAAGCTTCGTTTCAGATTTCATCTGAGGATATTTCCCTTTTCACCATAGCCCTCTATGTTCTTCCAAATATCACTTTGCAAATTCCACAAGAACTGTCTTAGCGAAAGTCATCTTTAAGGAAAAGCTGTAACACTGTGAGATGATTTCACAGAACACAAAGAAGTTTCTCAGAAAGCTTTTTTCTCTTTGTTATCGGAGGATATTTCCTTTGGCCCAATAATCTTCAAAGGGATCCGAAATATCTGTTCTCAGATTCCACAGAAATAAGGCTTCCAAAGAGATCCAAGAAATACAGATGTTAACTCTGGGAGTGGAAGTCACACATCACAAAGCAGTTTCTCAGAAAGCTTCTTTCCAGTTTTTCTCTGAGGATATTTTCTTTTTCACCATAGCGCTCTTTGGGCTTCCCTATATCACTTTGCGATTTCCACAAGAACAGGCTTATCGAGTGGCTTCTTGAGGGGTAAGCTGTAACTCTGTGAGATGAATTTACAGAACACTAAGCAGTTTCTCAGAAAGCTTCTTTCCAGATTTCATCTGAGGATATTTCCTTTTTCACCGTAGCCCTCTATGGGCTCCAAATATCACTTTGCAAATTCCACAAGAACTGTCTTAGCGAAATTTTTCTTCAGGGGAACGCTGTAACTCTGTGAGATGATTTCAGAGAACACAAAGTAGTTTCTCAGAAAGCTTCTTTTTCTTTGTTATTGGAGGATATTTCCTTTGGCCCTAAAGTCTTCAAAGGGATCCGAAATATCTGTTCTCAGATTCCACAGAAATGAGGCGAGCAAAGAGATCCACCAAATACAGATGTAGCTCTGTGAGTGAAAGTCACACATCACAAAGCATTTTCTCAGAAAGCTTCTTTCCAGTTTTTCTCTGAGGATATTTTCTTTTTCACCATAGCCCTCTATGGGCTTCCCAATATCTCTTTGCGAATTGCAGAAGAACAGGCTCAACGAGCGGCTTCTTGAGGGGAAAGCTCTAACTCTATGAGATGAATTCACAGAACACTAAGCAGTGTCTCAGAAAGCTTCTTTCCAGATTTCATCTGAGGATATTTCCTTTTTCACCATAGCCCTCTATGGGCTTCCAAATATCACTTTGCAAATTCCAGAAGAACAGTCTTAGCGAAAGGATGCTTGAGGGGAAGCTGTAACTCTGTGAGACGATTTCACAGAACACAAAGAAGTTTCTCAGAAAGCTTCTTTCTCTTTGTTATCGGAGAATATTTCCTTTGGCCCCATAGTCTTCAAAGGGATCCGAAATATCTGTTCTCAGATTCCACAGAAATAAGGCAAGCAAAGAGATCCACCAAATACAGATGTAACTCTGTGAGTGGAAGTCACACATCACATAGCAGTTTCTCAGATAGCTTCATGCCAGTTTTTCTCGGAGAATATTTTCTTTTTCAACATAGCCCTCTAAGGGCTTCCGAATATCACTTTGCGAATTCCACAAGAACAGGTTTAGCGACTGGCTTCTTGAGGGGAAAGCTGTAACTCTGCGAGATGAATTACCAGAACACTTAGCAGTTTCTCAGGAAGCTTCTTTGCAGATTTCATCTGAGGATATTTCCTTTATTACCATAGCCCTCTTTGGGCTTCCAAATATCACTTCGCAAATTCGGCAAGAACTGTCTTAGCGAAAGGCTTCTTGAGGGGAAAGCTGTAACTCTGTGAGATGATTTCACAGAACACAGAGAAGTTTCTCGTAAAGTTTCTTTCTCTTTGTTATGGGAGGATATTTCCTTTGGCCATGAAGTCTTCAAAGGGATCCGAAATATCTGTTCTCAGATACCACAGAAATAAGGCTAGCAAAGAGATTCATGAAATACAGACAAAACTCTGTGAGTGGAAGTCACACATCACAAAGCAGTTTCTCAGAAAGGTTCTTTCCACTTTTTCTCGGAGGATATTTTCTTTTTCATCATAGCCCTCTATGGGCTTCCCAATATCACTTTGCGAATTTCACAAGAACAGGCTCAGCGTGCGGCTTCTTGAGGGGAAAGCTGTAACTCTGTGAGATGAATTAACAGAACACTTAGCAGTTTCGCAAAAAGCTTCTTTCCAGATTTCATCTGAGGATATTTCCTTTTTCACCGTAGAACTCTATGGGCTTTCTAATATCACTTTGCAAATTCCACAAGAACAGTCTTAGCGAAAGGCTTCTTGAGGGGAAATCTGTAACTCAATTAAATGAATTCACAGAACACTAAGCAGTTAATCAGAAAGCTTCTTTCCAGATTTCGTATGAGGATATTTCCTTTTTCACCATAGCCCCCTACGGGCTTCCAAATATCACTTTGCAAATTCCACAAGAATTGTCTTAGCGAAAGGCTTCTTGAGAGGAAAGCTGTAACTCTGAGAGATGATTTCACAGAACACAAAGCAGTTTCTCAGAAAGCTTCTTTCTCTTTGTTATCGGAGGATATTTCCTTTGGCCCTATAGTCTGCAAAGGGATCCGAAATATCTGTTCTCAGATTCCACAGAAATGAGGCTAGCAAAGAGATCCAGGAAATACAGATGTAACTCTGTGAGTGGAAGTCACACATCACAAAGCAGTTTCTCAGAAAGCTTCTTTCCAGTTTTTCTGTGAGGATATTATCTTTTTCACCATAGCCCTCTATGGGCTTCCCAATATCTCTTTGCGAATTGCACAAGAGCAGGCTCAACGAGCGGCTTCTTGAGGGGAAAGCTGTAATTCTATGAGATGAATTCACAGAACACTACGCAGTTTCTCAGAAAGCTTCTTTCCAGATTTCATCTGAGGATATTTCCTTTTTCACCATAGCCCTCTATGGGCTTCCAAATATCACTTTACAAATTCCACAAGAACTGTCTTAACGAAAGGCTTTTTGAGGGGAAAGCTGTAACTCAGTGAGATGAATTCACAGAACACCAAGCAGTTTCTCAGAAAGCTTCTTTCCAGATTTCATCTGAGGATATTTCCTTTTTCACCATAGCTCTCTATGGGCTTCCAAATATCACTTTGCAAATTCCACAAGAACTGTCTTAGCGAAAGGCTTCTTGAGAGGAAAGCTGTAACTCTGTGAGTTGATTTCAGAGAACATCAAGAAATTTTTCAGAAAAATTCTTTCTCTTTGTTATCGGAGGATATTTCCTTTGGCCCTATAGTCTTCAAAGGGATCCGAAATATCTGTTCTCAGATTCCACAGAAATGAGGCTAGTAAAGAGATACAGGAAATACAGGATGTACCTCTGTGAGTGGAAGTCACACATCACAAAGCAGTTTCTTAGAAAGCTTCTTTCCAGTTTTTCTCTGAGGATATTTACTTTTTCACGGTAGCCCTCTACGGGCTTCCAAAGATCACTTTGCGAATTCCACAAGAACAGGCTTAGGGAACGATTTCTTGAGGGGAAAGCTGTAACTCTGTGAGATGAATTCCCAGAACACTAAGGAGTTTCTCAGAAAGCTTCTTTCCAGATTTCATCTGAGGATATTTCCTTTTTCACCATAGCCCTCTACGGGCTTTCAAATATCACGCTGCAAATTCCACAAGAACTGTCTTAGCGAAAGGCTTCTTGAGCGGAAAGCTGTAACTCTGTGAGATGATTTCGCAGTACACAAAGAAGTTTCTCAGAAAGCTTCTTTCTCTTTGTTATCGGAGGATATTTCCTTTGGCCCTATAGTCTTCAAAGGGATCCGAAATATCTGTTCTCAGATTCCACAGAAATGAGGCGAGCAAAGAGATCCACCAAATACAGATGTAACTCTGTGAGTGGAAGTCATACAACACAAATCAGTTTCTCAGAAAGCTTCTTTCCAGTTTTTCTCTGAGGATATTTTCTTTTTCACCATATCCCTCTAAGGGCTTCCCAATATCTCTTTGCGAATTGCTCAAGAACAGGCTCAACGAGCGGCTTCTTGAGGGGAAAGCTGTAACTCTATGAGATGAATTCACAGAACACTAAGCAGTTTCTCAGAAAGCTTCTTTCCAGAATTCATCTGAGGATGTTTCCTTTTTCACCATAGCCCTCTATGGGCTTCAACATATCACTTTACAAATTCCATAAGAACTGTCTTAGCGAAAGGATTCTTGAGGTGAAGCTGTAACTCTCTGAGATGATTTCACAGAACACAAAGAAGTTTCTCAGAAAGCTTCTTTCTCTTTGTTATAGGAGGATATTTCCTTTGGCCCCATAGTCTTCAAAGGGATCCGAAATATCAGTTCTCAGATTCCACAGAAATAAGGCTAGCAAAGAGATCCACGAAATACAGATGTAACTCTGTGAGTGGAAGTCACACATCACAAAGCAGTTTCTCAGAAAGCTTCTTTCCAGTTTTTCTCGGAGGATATTTTCTTTTTCACCATTGCCCTCTATGTTCTTCCCAATATCACTTTGCGAATTCCACAAGAACAGGCTTAGCGAGTGGTTTCTTGAGGGGAAAGCTGTAACTGTGTGAGACGAATTAACAGAACACTAAGCAGTTTCTCAAAAAGGTTCTTTCCAGATTTCATCTGAGGATATTTCCTTTTTCACCATAGAACTCTATGGGCTTCCAAATACCACTTTGCAAATACCGCAAGAACTGTCTTAGCGAAAGGCTTCCTAAGGGGAAAGCTGTAACTCTGTGAGATGAATTCACAGAACACTAAGCAGTTTCTCAGAAATCTTCTTTCCAGATTTCATCTGAGGATATTTCCTTTGTCACCATAGCCCTCTATGGGCTTCCAAATATCACTTTGAAAATTACACAAGAACTGTCTTAGCGAAAGGCATCTTGAGAGGAAAGCTGTAACACAGTGAGATGATTTCACAGAACACTAAGAAGTTTCTCAGAAAGCTTCTTTCTCTTTGTTATCGCAGGATATTTCCTTTGGCCCTATAGACTTCAAAGGGATCAGAAACATCTATTCTCAGATTCCACAGAAATGAGGCTAGCAAAGAGGTCCACGAAATACAGATGTAACTCTGTGAGTGGAAGTCACACATCACAAAGCAGTTTCTCAGAAAGCTTCTTTCCAGTATTTCTCTGACGATATTTTCTTTTTCACCGTAGCTCTCTACGGGCTTCCCAATGTCACTTTGCGAATTTCTCACGAACAGGCTTAGAGAGCGGCTTCTTCAGGGGAAGGCTGTAACTCTGTGAGATGAATTCTCAGAACACTAAGCAGATTCTCAGAAAGCTTCTTTCCAGATTTCATCTGAGGATATTTCCTTTTTCACCATAGCCCTCTAGGGGTTCCTAATAACACTTTGCAAATTCCACAAGAACTGTCTTCGCGAAAGGCTTCTTGAAGGGAAAGCTGTAACTCTGTGAGATGATTTCACAGAACACAAAGAAGTTTCTCAGAAAGCTTCTTTCTGTTTGTTATCGGAGGATATTTCCTTTGGCCCTATAGTCTTCAAAAGGATCCGAAATATCTCTTCTCAGATTCCACAGAAATAAGGCTACCAAAGAGTTCCTCGAAATACAGATGTAACGCTGTGAGTGGAAGTCACACATCATAAAGCAGTTTCTCAGAAAGCTTCCTTCCAGTTTTTCTCTGAGGATATTTTCTTTTTCACCATAGCCCTCCTGGGCTTCCAAATAACACATAGCGAATTCCACAAGAACAAGCTTAGCGAGCGGCTTCTTGAGGGGAAAGCAGTAACTCTGTGAGATGAATTAACAGAACACTTAGCAGTTTCTCAAAAAGCTTCTTTCCAGAATTCATCTGAGGATATTTCCTTTTTCACCATAGAAATCTATGGGCTTCCAAATATCACTTTGCAAATTCCGTAAGAAATGTCTTAGCCAAAGGCTTCTTCAAGGGAAAGCTTTCACTCTGTGACATGAATTCACACAACAGGAAGCAGTTTCTCAGAAAGCTTCTTTCCATATTTCATCTGAGGATATTTCCTGTTTCACCATAGCCCTCTATGGACTTCCAATTATCACTTTGCAAATTCCACAAGAACTGTCTTCGCGAAAGTCTTCTTGAGAGGAAAGCTGTAACTCTATGAGATGATTTCACAGAACCCAAAGAAGTTTCTTAGAAAGCTTCCTTCTCTTTGTTATCGGAGGATATTTCCTTTGGCCCTATAGTCTTCAAAGGGATCCGAAATATCTGTTCTCAGATTCCTCAGAAATGAGGCTAGCAAAGAGATCCAGGAAATACAGATGTAATTCTGTGAGTGGATGTCACACATCACAAAGCATTTTGTCAGAAAGCTTCTTTCCTGTTTTTCTCTGAGGATAATTTCTTTTTCACCGTAGCCCTCTGAGGGCTTCCCATTATCACTTTGCGAATTACACACGAACAGGCTTAGGGAGCGACATATTGAGGGGAAAGCTGTAACTCTGTGAGATGAATTCACAGAAGACTAAGTAGTTTCTCAGAAAGCTTCTTTTCAGATTTCATCTGAGGATATTTCCTATTTCACCGTAGCCCTCTATGGACATCCAAATATCACTTTGCAAATTCCACAAGAACTGTCTTGGGAAAGGCTTCTTGAGTGGAAAGCTGTAACTCTGTGAGATGATTTCACAGAACACAAAGAAGTTTCTCAGAAAGCTTCTTTCTCTTTGTTATCGGAGGATATTTACTTTGGCCCTATAGTTCACAACGGGATCCGAAATATCTGTTCCAAGATTCCACAGAAATAAGGCTAGCGAAGAGATTTACGAAATACAGATGTAACTCTGTGAGTGGAAGTCACACATCACAAAGCAGTTTCTCAGAAAGCTTCTTTCCAGTTTCTCTCCGAGGATATTTTCTTTTTCACCGTAGCCCTCTACAGGCTTCCCAATATCACTTTGCGAATTCCACAAGAAAAGGCTTAGCGAGCGGCTTCTTGAGGGGAAAGCTGTAACTCTGTGAGATGAATAAACAGAACCCTAAGCAGTTTCTCCGAAAGCTTCTTTCCAGATTTCATCTGAGGTTATTTCCTTTTTCACCATAACCCTCTATGGGCTTCCAAATATCACTTTACAAATTCCACAAGAACTATCTTAGCGAAAGTCTTCTTGAGGGGAAAGCTGTAACTCTGTGAGATGATTTCACAGAACAAAAAGAAGTTTCTCAGAAAGCTTCTTTCTCTTTGTTATCAGAGGATATTTCCTTTGGCCCTATAGTCTTCAAAGGGATCCGAAATATCCGTTCTCAGATTCCACAGAAATAAGGCTAGCAAGGAGATCCACGAAATACAGATGTAACTCTGGGAGTGGAAGTCACACAACACAGAGCAGTTTCTCAGAAAGCTTCTTTCCAGATTTCATCTGAGGTATTTCCTTTTTCACCACAGCCGTCTATGGGCTTCCAAATATCACTTTGACAATTCCACAAGAACTGTCTTGGCGAAAGGCGTCTTTAGGGGAACGCTGTAACTCTGTGAAATGATTTCACAGAACACAAAGAAGTTTCTCAGAAAGCTTCTTTCTCTTTGTTATCGGAGGATATTTCCTTTGGCCCTATAGTCTTCAAAGGGATCCGAAATATCTCTTCTAAGATTCCACAGAAATAAGGCTAACAAAGAGATCCACGAAATACAGATGTAATTCTGTGAGATGAATTAACAGAACACGTAGCAGTTTCTCAGAAAGCTTCTGTCCAGATTTCATCTGAGGATATTTCCTTTTTCATCAACGCCGTCTATGGGCTTCCATATATCACTTTGCCAATTCCACAAGAACTGTCTTAGCGAAAGACTTCTTGAGGGGAAAGCTGTAACTCTATGAGATGATTTCATAGAACACAAAGAAGTTTCTCAGAAAGCTTCTTTCTCTTTGTTATCGGAGGATATTTCCTTTGGCCCTATAGTCTTCAAAGGGATCCGAAATATCTGTTCTCAGATTCCACAGAAATAAGGCTATCAAAGAGATCCACGAAATACAGATGTAACTCTGTGAGTGGAAGCCACACATCACAAAGCAGTTTCTCAGAAAGCTTCTTTCCAGATTTCATCTGAGGATATTTCCTTTTTCATCATCGCCGTCTATGGGCTTCCAAATATCACTTTGCCAATTCCACAACAACTGTCTTAGCGAAAGGCTTCTTTAGGGGAAAGCTGTAACTCTGTGAGATGATTTCACAGAACACAAAGAAGTTTCTCGGAAAGCTTCTTTCTCTTTGTTATCGGAGGATATTTCCTCAGGCCCTACAGTCTTCAAAGGGATCCGAAATATCTGTTCTCCGATTCCACAGAAATAAGGCTATCAAAGAGATCCACGAAATACACATGTAACTCTGTGAGATGAGTTAACAGAACAATAAGCAGTTTCTCAAAAAACTTCTTTCCGGATTTCATCTGAGGATATTTCATTTTTCACCATTGCCCTCTAAGCGCTTCCAAATATCACTTTTAAATTCCACAAGAACTGTCTTAGTGAAAGGCTTCTTGAGGGGAAAGCTGTAAGTCTGTGAGATGATTTCACAGAACACAAAGAAGTTTCTCAGAATGCTTCTTTCTCTTTGTTATCGGAGGATATTTCCTTTGGCCCTATATTCTTCAAAGGGACTCGAAATATCTGTTCTCAGATTCCACAGAAATAAGGCTAGCAAAGAGATCCACGATATAGAGATATAACTTTGTGAGATGTATTAACAGAACACTAAGCAGTTTCGCAGAAAGCTTCTTTCCAGATTTCATCTGAGGATATTTCCTTTTTCACCATTGCCCTCTATGCGCTTCCAAATATCACTTTGCCAATTCCACAAGAACTGTCTTAGCGAAAGGATTCTTGAGGGGAAAGCTGTAACTCTGTGAGATGATTTCACAGAACACAAAGAAGTTTCTGAGAAAGCTTCTTTCTCTTTGTTATGTGAGGATATTTTCTTTGGCCCTATAGTCTTCAAAGGGATCCGAAATATCTGTTCTCAGATTACACAGAAATGAGGCTAGCAAAGAGATCCACGAAATACAGATGTAACTCTGTGAGTGGAAGTCACACATCACAGAGCAGTTTCTCAGAAAGCTTCTTTCCAGATTTCATCTGAGGATATTTCCTTTTTCACCATTGCCCTCTATGCGCTTCCAAATATCACTTAGCCAATTCCACAAGAACTGTCTTAGCGAAAGGCTTCTTGAGGGGAAAGCTGTAACTCTGTGAGATGATTTCACAGAACACAAAGAAGTTTCTCAGAAAGCCTCTTTCTCTTTGTTATCGGAGGATATTTCCTTTGTCCATATAGTCTTCAAAGGGATCCGAAATATCTGTTCCTAGATTCCACAGAAATAAGGCTAGCACAGAGATCCAAGATATTCAGATATAAGTTTGTGAGATGAATTAACAGAACACTAAGCAGTTTCTCAGAAAGCTTCTTTCCAGATTTCATCTGAGGATATTTCCTTTTTCACCACAGCCGTCTATGGGCTTCCAAATATCACTTTGCCAATTCCACAAGAACTGTCTTAGCGAAAAGCGTCTTTAGGTGAACGCTGTAACTCCGTGAGATGATTTCACAGAACACAAAGAAGTTTCTCAGAAAGCTTCTTTCTCTTTGTTATCGGAAGATTTTTCCTTTGGCCCTATAGTATTCAAAGGGATCTAAAATATCTGTTCTCAGATTCCACAGAAATAAGACTAGAAAAGTGATCCACGAAATACAGATGTAACTCTGTGAGTGGAAGTCACACATCACAGAGCAGTTTCTCAGAAAACTTCTTTCCAGATTTCATCTGAGGATATTTCATTTTTCACCATTGCCTTCTATGCGCTTCCAAATATCACTTTTCCAATTCAACAAGAACTGTCTTAGCGAAAGGCTTCTTGAGGGGAAAGGTGTAACTCTGTGATATAATTTCATAGAACACAAAGAAGTTTCACAGAAAGCTTCTTTCTCTTTGTTATCGGAGGATATTTCCTTTGGCCCTATAGTCTTCAAAGGGATCCGAAATATCTGTTCTCAGATTCCACAGAAATAAGGCTAGCAAAGAGATCCACGAAATACATATGTAACTCTGTGAGATGAATTAACAGAACAATAAGCAGTTTCTCAGAAAGCTTCTTTCCAGATTTCATCAGAGGATATTTCCTTTTTCACCATAGCCGTCTAAGGGCTTCCAAATATCACTTTTCCAATTCCACAAGAACTGTCTTAGCAAAAGGCTTCTTGAGGGGAAAGCTGTAACTCTGTGAGATGATTTCACAGAACACAAAGCAGTTTCTCAGAAAGCTTCTATCCCTTTGTTATCGGAGTATATTTCCTTTGGCCCTATAGTCTTCAAAGGGATCCGAAATATCTGTTCTCAGATTCCACAGAAATAAGGCTAGCAAAGAGTTTCACGATATACAGATATAATTTTCTGAGATGTATTAACAGAACACTGAGCAGTTTCTCAGAAAGCTTCTTTCCAATTTTCATATGAGGATATTTCCTTTTTCACCATTGTCCTCCTTGCGCTTCCAAATATCACTTAGCCAATTCCACAAGAACTGTCTTAGCTTGAGGGGAAAGCTGTAACTCTGTGAGATGATTTCACACAACACAAGGAAGTTTCTGAGAAAGCTTCTTTCTCTTTGTTATCGCAGGATATTTCCTTTGGCCCTATAGTCTTCCAAAGGATCCGAAATATCAGTTTTCAGATTCCACAGAAATGAGGCTAGGAAAGAGATCCACGAAATACAGATGTAAGTCTGTGAGTGGAAGTCACACATCACAGAGAAGTTTCTCAGAAAGCTTCTTTCCAGATTTCATCTGAGGATATTTCCTTTTTCACCATAGCCCTCTATGGGATTCCAAATATCACTTTTCCAATTCCACAAGAACTGTCTTAGCGAAAGGCTTCTTGAGGGGAAAGCTGTAAATCTGTGAGATGATTTCACAGAACACAAAGAAGTTTCTCAGAAAGCTTCTTTCTCTTTTTCATCGGAGGATATTTCCTTTGTTCCTATAGTCTTCAAGGGGATCTGAAAGATCTCTTCTCAGATTCCACAGAAATAAGGCTAGCAAAGAGATCCACGATATACAGTTAAAACTTTGTGAGATGAATTAACAGAATACTCAGCAGTTTCTCAGAAAGCTTCTTTCCAGATTTCATCTGAGGATAT